>NC_053024.1:379876269-380238893 GCF_003073215.2 Triticum urartu | reverse complement strand
GACACTGATCCGGATGACTCTAAGTCTCAATCTGGATACGTATTGAAAGTGTGAGCAATTAGCTAGAGTAGCTCCGTTCAGAGCATTATAGACATAGAAAATTTGCAAAATACATACGACTCTGAATGTGGCAGACCCGTTGACTAAACTTCTCCCACAAGCAAAACATGATCACACCTTATTACTCTTTGGGTGCTAATAACATAGCGATGTGAAATAGATTATTGACTCTAGTAAACCCTTTGGGTGTTAGTCACATGGAGATGTGAACTAATCACATAAAGATGTGAACTATTGGTGTTAAATCATATGACGATCTGAACTAGATTAATGACTCTAGTGCAAGTGGGAGACTGAAGGAAATATGCCCTGGAGGCAATAATAAAGTTGTTTTTGTATTTCCTTATATCATGATAAATGTTTATTATTCATGCTAGAATTGTATTAACCGCAAATTTAGTACATGTGTGAATACATAGACAAAACAGAGTGTCCCTAGAATGCCTCGACTTGGCTAGCTCGTTAATCAAAGATGGTTATGTTTCTTGACCATAGACATGGGTTGTCATTTGATGAACGTGATCACATCATTAGAGAATGATGTGATGGGCAAGACCCATCTGTTAGCATAGCATTATGACCGTTTAGTTTTATTACTATTGCTTTCTTCATGACTTATACATGTTCCTCTGACTATGAGATTATGCAACTCCTGAATACCGAAGGAACACCTTGTGTGCTATCAAACGTCACAATGTAACTGGGTGATTATAAAGATGCTCTATAGTTGTCTCCGATGGTGTTTGTTGAGTGGGCATAGATCGAGATTAGGATTTGTCACTCCGTGTATCGAAGAGGTATCTCTAGGCCCTCTCGGTAATGCACATCACTATGAGCCTTGCAAGCAACGTGACTAATGAATTAGTCACGGGATGATGCATTACGGAACGAGTAAAGGGACTTGCCAGTAACGAGAATGAACTAGGTATGATGATACCGACGATCGAATCTCGGGCAAGTAACATACCGATGACAAAGGGAACAACGTATGTTGTTATGCGGTTTGACCGATAAAAGATCTTCGTAGAATATGTAGGAGCCAATATGAGCATCCAGGTTCCGCTATTGGTTATTGACCGGAGATGTGTCTCGGTCATGTCTACATAGTTCTCAAACCCGTAGGGTCCGCACGCTTAACGTTCGATGATGATTTGTATTATGAGTTATGTGATTTGATGTACCTAAGTTTGTTCGGAGTCCCGGATGAGATCACGGACATGACGAGGAGTCTCGAAATGGTCGATACATCAAGATTGATATATTGGAAGGTTATGTTTGGACACCAGAATGGTTTCAGATAGGTTCCGGCATTTTCTGGAGTACCGAGGGGTTACCGCAACCCCCCGGGGGGTTAATGGGCCTTCATGGGCCCTAGTGGAAGAGAGGAGACGGCAGCCAGGTGGACGCACGCGCCCCCAAGCCCAATACGAATTGGACTAGGGTTAGGGGGGCTTTCCTTCTTCTCCTCCCTCTCTTTCCGCCTTCTCCTTCTTGGAATAAGAAACGGGGGGCCGAATCCTACTTGGAGCAGGAGTCCAAGTAGGACTCCCTCCTACCTCTTGAGCACTTGCGTTGGTTTTCCCTTGAAGAGAAAAGGGTGATGCAGCAAAGTAGAGTAAGTATTTCCCTCAGTTTTTGAGAACCAACATATCAATCCAGTAGGAGGTCACGCACGAGTCCCTCGCACCTACACAAACAAATAAATCCTCGCAATCAACGTGGTAAGGGGTTGTCAATCCCTACATGGTCACTTATGAGAGTGAGATCTGATAGATATCATAAGATAATATTTTTGGTATTTTTATGATAAAGACAAATAAAAGATGCAAAGTAAAATAAAAGGCAATAAAAATAACTAAGTATTGGAAGATTAATATGATGGAAGATAGACCCCGGGGCCATAGGTTTCACTAGTGGCTTCTCTCAAGAGCATAAGTATTCACGGTGGGTAAACAAATTACTATTGAGCAATTGACAGAATTGAGCATAGTTATGAGAATATCTAGGTATGATCATGTATATAGGCATCACGTCCGAGACAAGTAGACCGACTCCTGCCTGCATCTACTACTATTACTCCACACATCGACCGCTATCCAACATGCATCTAGAGTATTAAGTTCATAAGAATAGAGTAACGCCTTAAGCAAGATGACATGATGTAGAGGGATAAACTCATGCAATATGATTAAAACCCCATCTTGTTATCCTCGATGGCAACAATACAATACGTGCCTTGCTTCCCCTACTGTCACTGGGAAAGGACACCGCAAGATTGAACCCAAAGCTAAGCACTTCTCCCATTGCAAGAAAGATCAATCTAGTAGGCCAAACCAAACTGATAATTCAAAGAGACTTGCAAAGATAACCAATCACACATAAAAGAATTCAGAGAATATTCAAATATTGTTCATAGATAAACTTGATCATAAACCCACAATTCATCGGCCTCAACAAACACACCGCAAAAGAAGATTACATCGAATAGATCTCCACAAGAAAGGGGAAGAACTTTGTATTGAGATCCAAAAAGAGAGAAGAAGCCATCTAGCTAATAACTATGGACCCGTAGGTTTGAGCTAAACTACTCACACTTCATCGAAAGGACTATGGTGTTGATGTAGAAGCCCTCCGTGATCGATGCCCCCTCCGGCGGAGCTCCAGAACAGGCCCCAAGATGGGATCTCGTGGATACAGAAAGTTACGGCAGTGGAATTAGGGTTTTGGCTCCGTATCTGGTAATTTGGGGGTACGTAGGTATATATAGGAGGAAGGAGTACGTTGGTGGAGCAACAGGGGGCCCACGAGGGTGGAGGGCACGCCTGGGGGGGGGTAGGCGCGCCCCCTACCTCATGGCCTCCTGGTTGATGTCTTGACGTAGGGTCCAAGTCCTCTGGATCATGTTCGTTCCGAAAATCACGTTCCCGAAGGTTTCATTCCGTTTGGACTCCATTTGATATTCTTTTTCTGCGAAACCCTAAAATAGGCAAAAAAACAGCAATTCTGGGCTGGGCCTCCGGTTAATAGGTTAGTCCCAAAAATAATATAAAAGTGTATAATAAATCCCAATAATGTCCAAAACAGAATATAATATAGCATGGAACAATCAAAAATTATAGATACGTTGGAGACGTATCAAGCATCCCTAAGCTCAATTCCTGCTCGTCCTCGAGTAGGTAAATGATAAAAACAGTATTTTTGATGTGGAATTCTACTTGGCATAATTTCAATGCAATTCTCTTAATTGTGGTATGAATATTCAGATCCGACAGATTCAAGACAAAAGTTTAATATTGACATAGAAATAATAATACTTCAAGCATACTAATTAAGCAATTATGTCTCTTCAAAATAACATGGCCAAAGAAAGTTATCCCTACAAAATCATATAGTCTGGCTATGCTCCATCTCCACCACACAAAGTATTCAAATCATGCACAACCCCGATGACAAGCCAAGCAATTGTTTCATACTTTTAATGTTCTCAAACTTTTTCAATCTTCATGCAATACATGAGCGTGAGCCATGGACATAGCACTATAGGTGGAATAGAATGGTGGTTGTGGAGAAGACAAAAAGGGAGAAGATAGCCTCACATCAACCAGGCGTATCAACGGGCTATGGAGATGCCCATCAATAGATATCAATGTGAGTGAGTAGGGATTGCCATGCAACGGATGCACTAGAGCTATAAGTATATGAAAGCTCAACAAAAAGAAACTAAGTGGGTGTGCATCCAACTTGCTTGCTCACGAAGACCTAGGGCATTTTGAGGAAGCCCATCGTTGGAATATACAAGCCAAGTTCTATAATGAAAAATTCCCACTAGTATATGAAAGTGATAACATAGGAGACTCTCTATTATGAAGATCATGGTGCTACTTTCAAGCACAAGTGTGGAAAAAGGATAGTAGTATTGCCCCTTTTTTTGGGGGGGGGGGCCTTCCCTTTTTTTATTTGGCCTTTCTCTTTTTTTATTTGGGACAATACTCTATGAATGATGATCATCACACTTCTATTTATTTACAACTCAATGATTACAACTCGATACTAGAACAAAGTATGACTCTATATGAATGCCTCTGGCGGTGTACCGGGATAGCAATGATGCATGAATGACTTACATGAAAGAATTATGAACGGTGGCTTTGCCACAACCAAAATGTCAACTACATGATCATGTAAAGCAATATGACAATGATGGAGCGTGTCATAGTAAATGGAATGGTGGAAAGTTGCATGGCAATGTATCTCGGAATGGCTATGGAAATGCCATGATAGGTAGGTATGGTGGCTGTTTTGAGGAAGGTATATGGTGGGTGTATGATACCGGCGAAAGGTGCACGGTATTAGAGAGGCTAGCAATGGTGGAAGGGTGAGAGTGCATATAATCCATGGACTCAACATTAGTCATAAAGAACTCACATACTTATTGCAAAAATCTATTAGTTATCGAAGCAAAGTGCTACGTGCATGCTCCTAGGGGGATAGATTGGTAGGAAAAGACCATCGCTCGTCCCCAACCGCCACTCATAAGGAAGAAAATCAATAAATACATCATGCTCCGACTTCTTAACATAACGTTCACCATACGTGCATGCTACGGGAATCACAAACTTCAACACAGGCATTTCTCAAATTCACAACTACTCAACTAGCATGACTCTAATATCACCGCCTCCATATCTCAAAACAATTATCAAGTTTCAAACTTCTCATAGTATTCAACACACTCATAAGAAAATTTTATTATTAATCTTGGATGCCTAAAATAATTAAAGCAAATTACCATGCTGTTTAAGACTCTCAAAATAATCTAAGTGAAGCATGAGAGAATAATGGTTTCTATAAAACAAATCTACCACCGTGCTCTAAAAGATATAAGTGAAGTGAAGTACTAGAGCAAAAACTATATAACTCAAAAGATATAAGTGAAGCACATAAAGTATCCTAATAATTTCCGAATCATGTGTCTCTATAAAAAGGTGTGTACAGAAAGGATGATTGTGGTAAACTAACAAATAAAGACTCAAATAATACAAGACACTCCAAGCAAAACACATATCATCTGGCGAATAAAAATATAGCTCCAAGTAAAGTTACCGATAGAAGTAGACGAAAGAAGGGATGCCTTCCGGGGCATCCCCAAGCTTTGGATTTTAGGTGTCCTTAGATTATCTTGGGGGTGCCATGGGCATCCCCAATATTAGCCTCTTGCCACTCCTTGTTCCATAATCCATCAAATCTTTCACACAAAACTTGAAAACTTCACACCACAAAACTTAAAGTAGAAAATCTCGTGAGCTCTGTTAGCGAAAGAAAACAAAACACCACTTCAAGGTACTGTAATGAACTCATTATTTATTTATATTGGTGTTAAACCTACTGTATTACAACTTCTCTATGGTTTATAAACTATTTTACTAGCCATAGATTCATCAAAATAAGCAAACAACACACAAAAAACAGAATATGTCAAAAACAGATCAGTCTGTAGTAATCTGTAGCTAACACAAAATCTGGAACCCCAAAAATTCTAAAATAAATTTCTGGACGTGAGGAATTTATATATTAATCATCTTCAAAAATAATTAACTAAATATCACTTTCCAAATAAAAATGGCAGCAGTTCTCGTGAGCGCTAAAGTTTCTGTTTTTCACAGCAAGATTAAAAAGACTTTTCCCAAGTCTTCCCAACGGTTTTACTTGGCACAAACACTAATTAAACACAAAAAACACAACCAAAACATAGGCTATATAAATTATTTATTACTAAACAGTAGCAAAAATCAAGGAATAAAAATAAAATTGGGTTGCCTCCCAACAAGCGCTATCGTTTAACGCCCCTAGCTAGGCATAAAAGCAAGGATAGATCTAGTTATTGCCATCTTTGGAAGGCAATCCATAAGTGGCTCTCATAATAGATTCATAAGGTAATTTAATTTTATTTCTATGAAAGTGTTCCATGCCTTTCCTTAACGGAAATTGGAATTTAATATTTCCTTCCTTCATATCAATAATTGTACTAATCATTCTAAGGAAAGGTCTACCAAGAATAATAGGACATGAAGGATTGCAATCTATGTCAAGAACAATAAAATCTACGGGCACATAGTTCCTATTTGCAACAATAAGAACATCATTAATTCTTCCCATAGGTTTCTTAATAGTGGAATCGGCAAGGTGCAAGTTTAAAGAGCAATCATCAAAATCACAGAAACCTAGCAAATCACACAAAGTCTTTGGAATCGTGGAAACAGTAGCACCCAAATCACACAAAGCATAGCTTTCATGATCTTTAATTTTAATTTTAATAGTAGGTTCCCACTCATCATAAAGTTTTCTAGGGATAGAAACTTCCAACTCAAGTTTTTCTTCATAAGATTGCATCAAAGCATCAATGATATCTTTAGTAAAAGCTTTATTTTGACTATAAGCATGAGGAGAATTTAGCACGGATTGCAACAAGGAAATACAATCTATCAAAGAGAAATTATCATAATTAAATTCCTTGAAATCCAAAATAGTGGGTTCATTAATATTTAAAGTTTTGAATTCTTCAATCCCACTTTTAACAATTTTAGCATCAAGATCTAAAGACTCTGAATTCTTGGAACGCCATCTAGGTAAAGGTGGATCATATTCAGTCCCATAATTATCAAGATTCATATTACAAAACAAAGATTTAATAGGGTAGACATCAATAACTTTTAGATCTTCATCTTTATTATCATGGAAACTAGAAGAACACGCTTTTATAAAGCAATCTTTCTTAGCACGCATCCTAGCGGTTCTTTCTTTGCACTCATCAATGGAAATTATCATGGCTTTGAGAGACTCATTGATATCATGCTTAGGTGGAATAGATCTAAGTTTCAAAGAATCAACATCAAGAGAAATTCTATCAATGTTCCTAGCCAACTCATCAATCTTAAGCAATTTTTCTTCAATCAAAGCATTGAAATTCTTTTGCGAAGTAATAAATTCTTTACTATTAGATTCAAAATCAGAGGGCATCTTATTATAATTTCCATAAGAATTGTTGTAGGAATTACCATAATTATTAGAGGAATTACTAGGATACGACCTAGGATTAAAGTTTCCTCTATATGCGTTGTTACCAAAATTATTCCTACCAACAAAATTCACATCCATATATTCATTATTATTCTCAATCAAAGTAGACAAAGGCATATCATTAGGATCAAAAGAAACACTTATATTAGAAAATAGTTTCATAAGTTCATCCATCTTTCCACTCAAAACATTAATTTCTTCTATCGCATGCACTTTTTTATTAGTAGATCTTTTAGTGTGCTATTGAGAATAATTAACCATAATATTATCTAGGAGTTTAGTAGCTTCTCCTAAAGTGATTTCCATAAAAGTGCCTCCCACGGCCGAATCTAAAAGATTTCTAGAAGCAAAATTCAATCCGGCATAAAATTTTTGTATAATCATCCACAAATTCAGGCCATGTGTAGGGCAATTACGTATCATTAATTTCATCCTCTCCCAAGCTTGTGCAACATGTTCATGATCAAGTTGCTTAAAATTCATAATATCGTTTCTAAGAGAGATAATCTTAGCGGGAGGAAAATACTTAGAGATAAAAGCATCTTTGCACTTATTCCAAGAATCAATACTATTTTTAGGCAAAGACGAAAACCAAGCTTTAGCACGATCTCTAAGCGAAAAAGGAAATAGCTTCAATTTAACAATATCATTATCCACATCTTTATTCTTTTGCATATCACACAAATCAACGAAGCTATTTAGATGGGTAGAGACATCTTCACTAGGAAGGCCGGCGAGTTGATCTTTCATGACAAGATTCAACAAAGCAGCATTAATTTCATAAGATTCAGCATCTGTAAGAGGAGCAATCGGAGTGCTAAGAAAATCATTGTTGTTGGTATTGGTAAAGTCACACAATTTAGTGTTATCTTGATCCATCATGACAAGCAAGCAATCCAACACATGAGCAAACAAGAAACGGGCAAAAAAGGGCGAATAGAGAAAGAGAGGGAGGATGGAGAGAAAGGGCGAATAAAACGGCAAGGGTGAAGTGGGGGAGAGGAAAATGAGAGGCAAATGGCAAATAATATAATGCGGGAGATAAGGTTTTGTGATGGGTACTTGGTATGTTGACTTTTGCATGAACCTCCCCGACAACGGCGCCAGAAATCCTTCTTGCTAACTCTTGAGCACTTGCGTTGGTTTTCCCTTGAAGAGGAAAGGGTGATGCAGAAAAGTAGCGTAAGTATTTCCCTCAGTTTTTGAGAACCAAGGTATCAATCCAGTAGGAGGTCACGCACAAGTCCCTCGCACCTACACAAATAAATAAATCCTCGCAACCAACGCAATAAGGGGTTGTCAATCCCTACATGGTCACTTACAAGAGTGAGATCTGATAGATATGATAAGATAATATTTATGGTTTTTTATGATAAATAGAAATAAAAGATGCAAAGTAAAATAAAAGGCAATAAAAAACTAAGTATTGGAAGATTAATATGATGGAAGATAGACCCGGGGGCCATAGGTTTCACTAGTGGCTTCTCTCGAGAGCATAAGTATTCACGGTGGGTAAACAAATTAATGTTGAGCAATTGACAGAATTGAGCATAGTTATGAGAATATCTAGGTATGATCATGTATATAGGCATCACGTCCGAGACAAGTAGATCGACTCCTGCCTGCATCTACTACTATTACTCCACACATCGACCGCTATCCAGCATGCATCTAGAGTATTAAGTTCATAAGAACAGAGTAACGCCTTAAGCAAGATGACATGATGTGGAGGGATAAACTCATGCAATATGATGAAAAATCCATCTTGTTATCCTCAATGGAAACAATACAATACGTGCCTTGCTGCCCCTACTGTCACTGGGAAAGGACACCGCAAGATTGAACCCAAAGCTAAGCACTTCTCCCATTGCAAGAAAGATCAACCTAGTAGGCCAAACCAAACTGATAATTCGAAGAGACTTGCAAAGATAACCAATCATACATAAAAGAATTCAGAGAAGATTCAAATATTGTTCATAGATAAACTTGATCATAAACCCACAATTCATCGGTCTCAACAAACACACTGCAAAAGAAGATTATATCGAATAGATCTCCACAAGAAAGGGGGAGAACTTTGTATTGAGATCCAAAAAGAGAGAAGAAGCCATCTAGCTAATAACTATGGACCCGTAGGTCTGAGGTAAAATACTCACACTTCATCGAAAGGGCTATGGTGTTGATGTAGAAGCCCTCCGTGATCGATGCCCCCTCCGGCGGAGCTCCGAAACAGGCCCCAAGATGGGATCTCGTGGATACAGAAAGTTATGGCGGTGGAATTAGGGTTTTGGCTCCGTATCTGGTAGTTTGGGGGTACGTAGGTATATATAGGAGGATGGAGTACGTCGGTGGAGCAACAGGGGGCCCACGAGGGTGGAGGGCATGCCTAGGGGGGGGGGGTAGGCGCGCCCCTACCTCGTGGCCTCCTGGTTGATTTCTTGACATAGGGTCCAAGTCCTCTGGACCATGTTCGTTCCAAAAATCATGTTCCCGAAGGTTTCATTCGTTTGATATTCTTTTTCTGCGAAACCCTAAAATAGGCAAAAAACAGCAATTCTGGGCTGCGCCTCCGGTTAATAGGTTAGTCCCAAAAATAATATAAAAGTGTATAATAAAGCCCAATAATGTCCAAAACAGAATATAATATAGCATGGAACAATGAAAAATTATAGATACGTTGGAGATGTATCACTCCCCCCTTGGCGCGCCACACCTTGGACGGCCTCCTGCTCCCCCCTCCTTTATATACATGGTAAGGGGGCACCCCAAAGGCACACCAAAGAGCCATGTGCGGTGCCCCGTCCACAGTTACACATCTCGGTCATAGTAGTGCTTAGTCGAAGCCCTGCGCCGGTAAAATTCATCATCATCGCCGCCACGCCGTCGTATTGACGGAACTCTCCCTCGGCATCAACTGGATCAAGAGTTCGACGGACGTCACCGAGCTGAACGTGTGCTGATCGCGGAGGTGCCATACGTTCGGTACTTGGATCGGTTGGATCGTGAAGACGTTCGACTACATCAACCGCGTTACTAAACGCTTCCGCTTTCGGTCTACGAGGGTACGTGGACACACTCACCCCTCTCGTTGCTATGCATCTCCTAGATAGATCTTGCGTGATCGTAGGATTTTTTTTGAAATACTACATTCCCCAACAGAATCCTGTGGAGAACATGTTGTTGCATGCACTAGGACTGGTCCCGGATGACTTAAAGAACAACTCAAGGCACTGTTTGATTCACCACTAAAAGAACAACATGTCCAGATTATCGCTGGCCTTTTTGGCAAGACTATTCTGGTGGCCGAGGCATTGCAGGCGAGCAATGCGGTGGTGATCTACACCAACTATGTGCTCACCCCTGGTGTTGGTGTGCTCTATCCTCCATGGATATGCACCCACAAGTTATCTGCTGGAATGTTAGGGGCATTAACAATCCATCTAAGCGTAAGGTCGTTCGGGATTTTGTTAGCACGGTGAAGGTGAACTTGGCGTGTCTACAGGAGATCAAACTTGATGTAATTGTTCACTTCGTCTTATGTAATGTTTGGGACCATATTTTGATGGCTATGCTTATGTGCCGGCGATTGACACACGGGGTGGGATTCTGCTAGCATGGGACAACACGGTTCTCACGTTGGATAATGTACAGCTCAACAATAACTTCCTCATAGGGATGGTACACACAAAACTTGGGCAACCCTGGTGGATCACGGTGGTATATGGGCCACAAGGGGATGAGCTTAAAACCCAGTTTTTGGAGGATCTCAAGAACCAGAGGGTAGGGTGCCTCGGGACGTGGATGGCATTGGGTGACTTTAATATGATCATTAGAGCGACAGATAAAAATAACAATAACATCAATAGGAGGATGATGGGCAAGTTTCAAGATTTTTTGGATGATCATGAGCTCAAGGAGATGTACATGGATGGCTGGAGGTATATGTGGTCTAATGAGAGAGATGCACCGACCTTGAGAAAATAGACAGGGTGCTCACCACGGTAGATTGGGAGCTCGACAACGCAGAATACCTGCTTCAGGCGCTGTCTATGGGGGTTTCGGATCATGCACCTCTTCTCCACAAGTGTTAGGTTCAGCCCTAAGCGCAGATTCAGGTTTAAGATATTCCGGACTAAGTTGGACGGCTTCGAGGAGGCGGTTACTGAAGCATGGGTATGCGATCCGGACATTGTGGATCCATATTAGAGGCTGGACACATTATTGCACAATACCACGCGTCACTTGCAGGCCTGGGGTAAGCGCAAAATGGACAATGTTAAGCTGCTGATGTATGTGGTGCAATGGGTGATACATAGACTTGACTGTGCACAGGAGAGTAGAACTCTAGAGCATCATGAGATATGGCTTCGGCGGACTTTAAAGCACGCGCTATTGGGATTGGCGGCTTTAGAGCACACCATCGATTGGTAAAGACCTCGAATGAAATGGCTTAAGGAGGGGATGCCAATACCAAACTATTTCAAGAGGTGGTGAATGGACGTCGATCCAAGAACTTTATCACCCACGTCAAGAAGGATGGGGTGCTGATCACGGACCAAGAGCTCAAGGAGAAGGCTTTCTTTGATGCATATGAGAGATTGATTGGAGCCGACCAAGCTAGAGAGCACACGCTGGATTTGCAATATTTGGGCATATAGCCACGGGACCTTAGTGAGCTGGAGATCATGATTACGAAAGAGGAGGTTTGGAGTGTTATTAAGGAGTTGCCTCCGGATCGAGCGCCCGACCCGGATGGGTACATTGCAGCTTTCTACCAAAAAGCCTGGTCCATAATAAAGAACGATGTCATGGCCGTTATGACCAAGCTCTACGTGGGTGATGGCAGGGGCTTTGCGAAGCTCAACAAGGCGCACATTGTGCTTATACATAAGAAACCAGTCGCTAAGGAAATAGGAGACTATCGGCCTATTAGTCTTACTCATAGCATACCAAAGCTGTTTGCTAAGGCCCTTGCGAATAGGTTGAGGAAACAAATGCATGACATTGTTGATACAAACCAATCGACATTTATCAAAGGAAGACACTCACATGACAATTTCCTCCTTGTGAGGGAAGTGGCTAGGAAAGCATGCTAGGAGAGCGCCGGCTGTGTTCCTAAAGTTGGATATTGTGACAGCCTGGTTTTTGCCCTCTCTCATTTGCTTGATTTTCTTTTGGATTCAATTTGAAACTTCGAGTTTTTGAATCTTTTCATATGGACTTAAACACTTGGGTACCATTGGCTTTCACCCAAGTGTTTCATTTACCTCCCTTATCATCATTCCCCTTCTGATCCACCCCAAAAATATTCATTTCTCTCTCAAAAACCCTAGCTAGATCACTATGCTCCAAAGCAACCCTAATTTTTATGGCTTAGAAAAATCTGAGATAATTCAAAAATATTCTTTGAACCCTAGAGCACCTTCCTGAGCAAAAATATTTCATCACTTTTTGGAATATTTTTTCTACAGAAAATATTTTCTGTTCTGGACAGAAATGGTGGTTTCTACAGCAACTACCATTTTACTTGCTCCATTGTGCCTGGTTTTTCTTGTGCATCTTCACCTTAGTAACTCATGGCTAACCTCCAAAGCACAGCCTCCAACTCCCAGCCATTTGACCTTAGTAACCTCTCAAAGTTACTTACCAGAAACTTACCTGGCATGTAAAAACTTCTCTACCGCACCTGGATCCAAACCAAAGCGTGGTAACCTCTCAATCTACCACGAACAACATGCCAGACATGAAGTTTAGGCTTAGCTCGTCCTGATGTCATAGTCCATGCGGTGACCGCGTTCGTCCAGGGGTGCTGGCATACGTGTCGATGCGCTCTGAGTGCCGCCGAACGCTCTATTCGCGCGTGCTCGCTTCCCCCGCCTGCCGTAGCGTGCCAAACTTCGCCACTATCTTCGTCTCAACGTCCTTAACTCCTCCCTGGCGCTCGCCGATGCCGGAGCTCACTGCAGCGAGCACGGGCGCGGTCCGACCAACCCAACAGTGCGGGCGCACTATGCTCGTCACCTTCCCTCGCTCCTGTGCTCGTCCCCACTCGCCCACAGTTCTCGCATGAGCTGCGTCGCCTTCTCCCCCTCTCACTGACGCTGCTCGTCGCCGGGCGCCGTGGACAGGTGTCCACCGGCGGAGCCCGAACCCTCCTCTCCGCTCGCCTATAAATGGAGCTGCCCCCAGCCTCCTCGGGCACCATCCACCACTCCCACACAACCCACAAGCGAGTAGGAAGCCGTAGCCCGACCGGGCAGGCCGCGGGCCGCCGTCCTCAAGCTCGAGCTCGCCGGCGATCCCCTCTGGTCGCCGCGGTAGCTCCAGCCCATCCCAGGCCAGGGCAACACTTCCAGGGCCTCCGCCTCTCTTTGGTGAAGCCATCCCGTCCACCTGGAGCCCCTGGAGTTGCCTCTGCTCATTGTCTTCTTCATCTCCGGTGACCACCGCGTTCTGCCTCTGCTTGCGAGGTTGATTCTGACGCCGTCCGACCACCCCTAGCCACGCTACGGGTACGGGCAGGTGCACCACCGTCCCCTCTCTCCACCCCTCCCTCTCGTTTTGGCCAAGGAGTCCTCATCGCCAGCAAGAGCTCCGGCGGAGCTGCGACTCCCTCTGTTTCCTTCTTCCCCTCTGTCGGTGTCAAAACCGGCGGATCTCGGATAGGGGGTCCCGAACTGTGCGTCTAGGCCAGATGGTAACAGGAGGCAAGGGACACGAAGTTTTACCCAGGTTCGGGCCCTCTTGATGGAGGTAAAACCCTACGTCCTGCTTGATTAATGTTGATGATATGGGTAGTACAAGAGTAGATCTACCACAAGATCGGAGAGGCTAAACCCTAGAAGCTAGCCTATGGTATGATTGTTGTTCTGTATGTTGTCCTACGGACTAAAACCCTCCGGTTTATATAGACACCGGAGAGGGTTAGGGTTACACAAAGTCGGTTACAATGGTAGGAGATCTACATATCCGTATCGCCAAGCTTGCCTTCCACGCCAAGGAAAGTCCCTCTCGGACACGGGACGAAGTCTTCAATCTTGTATCTTCATAGCCCAGGAGTCCGGCTGAAGGTATAGTCCGGCCATACGGACACTCCCTAATCCAGGACTCCCTCAGTAGCCCCCGAACCAGGCTTCAATGACGATGAGTCCGGCGCGTAGATTGTCTTCGGCATTGCAAGGCGGGTTCTCCTTCAAATTCCGTGTACCTGTCGAATAAAGTCCGGTTTCTTGTAAATGTTGCGCTCCTCGGCTTCTACGCCCAATAATGGCCGTCTCCCACGTGTCAAACGAATATGAAAAGTCTGAGTGTTTTTCCATCCACACCCCTAGCCGCGTAAATGAGTCGCCCATTTAAGGGGACGAGGATTTAGATCCAAACCACACCTTCTTCCCTTCATGAGTGTTCATCAGAGCGCATCCGACAAAGGTCCATACCACCATGGCCAGCCGTCACAACTCCTCCTTTCGCCCTTCCAGCCCTCAGCCTGGATATTGGGAGAGATGCTCCATCCCGCATAGCGAGCTAGTGACGCTCCAGACCAAGGGATTTCTCCCCCGGCCTATATGGTCCCGGTTCGAGCCGGTCTTGCCATCTATAATGGCGGAGAGCAAGCGGAGAGTGCCCCTAATCCCTCCAAAGGAGAGCGGGTATGCCTCGTCCCTTATTTAATAAGAGGGCTCGGATTTCCAATCCATCCGTTTCTCTAGGGGCTCATGGAGTTCTATGGCCTCCAGCTACACAATCTTACGACTGCCTCCGTATTACATATCGCGGGCTTCGTAGCCCTCTGCGAGCTGTTTTTGGGTGTTGAGGCTCATTTTGGGCTGTGGAAAGAGCTATTCTGCCTTGTGCCCCGCTCTCAGAAGGGGTCGATATATCAAGTGGGCACAGCCGAAGTGTGGCGCATCGCCGGGACCGGATATCTATCCGGAACCCCAAAGAAGGTGTCCGAGGACTGGCCTTCGGAATGGTTTTACATAGAGGACGTCCCGCTGCCGGATCCTGTCCGGATCGGCCTCCCTGAGTTCGACAATGCTCCACTAAAGAAGCGCCTAAGTTGGCGTCCATGGAGCCCTCAGAGGGAAAGTGACAAGGACGTCCGTTACCTGATGAGCCGGATAAGATTGTTAGCTCATTCGGATTGACCATGATCGGGGTCATGGCCGCATGCATCATGCGAGGGGTGCAGCCGCTACAATACAGAGGCCACCCCATGTGGGATTTCAACAGGGAGGACAACGCCACCCGCTACATCCGTAAAGGACCGGATTCAGCTGCGGCCCTAACAAAGACCTTGTCTGCTTTGTACAAGGGATAAGAGGAGGAATTTCTCCTCATCAACCCACAGGGTGGATTTTCTATGTACAATCCCCCAAGTTGGGTAAGTGGTTTACTTGCCCATCCGTTTTATATTCCCATTGTTAAATATTCAGTCTAACGACTTAACGTAGGAACTGCGCCAGGCTGTTAAAGAAATAAATAGCCCTCCTCCACAACCCGAGGACCCAGGACGGTCCCTCGACCCGGCCTCTCAAGAGGATCCGGACTTATCTGTGGAGCTGATTGATGGAGTGTTCCATCAATTGAGCAAGGACAATGCCTTGGTGGCCATTACGGCCGAATACCCAGGGATAATTCCGGCCTCCCATGTAACTGAGATCGAAGTCCCAGTACCCTGAATAGGGGTCCGCCCTCTCGTGTTTTCAGTTTCCTGATTACAGCCGAGCTTTGCAGAGGAGGTTTTTGAGACGGGAGGCCGAACCTACGGCGACAAGCCAACGAGGGGCCGTAGGGCCCCGTGGGCAGAAAAGAGGTGCAGTCCGGACCGAGACGTCAGCGCAAAGGTATGGCGCGCCCCCTTATCCCAGGTGTTATACCTTCAAGGCATGTTAACACTCGTGCTCTCTTCAGGACAAAGAGACCTCGCCGGACTAAATCCGGAGAGGCTGCCAATCGTGCCTCCACCAGCCAGGCTCCAAAGCCTGGTCCGGAGGCGGAGGCGAACACAAGGCGTGCACCGGATGCTCCTCCGACAGAGGATGTGGACAGGTTGTCTGCCACCAACTCTGAGGTGGAGAGTGCCATGAACCACAGGCGTCGCCGAACAATTCTTCGCGACGCTTGTTTCTCCCGAGAGGCATTAGATGCCTTCAATTCGGGAGATGCGTAGCTCTGTGCCGCTCAAAATGGTCTAGCCAGAGCCACAGAGCAATATGTAAAAGACATACGGTTAAGAAAATTTTGGTAAATATATATATACCAGTAGCCTCCGAGACTTGAAACAGTTAGAATAACTGATTTAAGGATCATATGTTATGCAGGTTCTTACAGAAAAGAATTCCCTACTGTCCCAGGAGCTGGAAGATCGCAAAGCCCAACTTGAGGCTGCACTAGCCGCGGCTGGGGAGCCCAAGGAGACCCCCTCTGGTAATATACACTTCGAAAGATAAGTATTTTGCGAAGCATGGCATGGGTGCGAATCTGACAAATGAAATTGCAGATGGTGCCGGATTGAGTTCGGAAAGGCAACAACTCCTACGCCAGCTGAAGGCTGGGGAGAAGGTGCTGACAAAGGTGAGGCGGGAGAAGAACGATCTCCAAGATGCCAACACCAAGCTGGGCGTCGACCTGAAAGATGTTCGTGCCCAGCTGTCAGACTCCGTTAAGGAGAATCAGCGGCTTCGGCGCGACATATTTAGTAAGTGCTTGAACGAACCTTTGAAAAAAAGTTCAGCAGGGAAGTCGACTAAAAGAGTAATGTCTGTAGGTGTGCTAACAGGTCGTCCTGTAGAGGAGATGCCCGGTTCTACGGGTGACCTTCTTCCCGAGCTCTCACAACTGCTCGAGCGAGTTCGGCAGGTGATGCAAGGCGTCACCCAGGCCTTGTGGCCATCCATCTCCATGCCCGAAGGTCTTGGAGAGCTTGCGGAGAAGCTAAAGGGAGCACGGCGGCGCTTCCGATTGTGGAAGATATCGGCCTGCCGTCAAGGCGCTAGGGAGGCCTGGGCCATGGTGAAGACGCGGTACACAAAGGCTGACCCCAACCACATGGCCGAGGTCGGTCCTGTGGGGCCCGATGGGAAGGAGATCCCTGTAATCTTAGTATACGGCCAAGTAGAATTGGCCACAAAGTATTCCCAACAGGACTGTAAATTAGACAGCCTGTTAGATGGTATTGAAGAGGAATACAATCAGTCAGAATGACTATGTAATTTAATTGACATTTATAATGCCTTCTAGCCGGATTGTAGATCGTTTGTTATGGCCGACCTTTTCGCTTCAGCCTCGGGACCTGACGGTCCGGAGTGTGTCCGAATTCCCATGCGGTAGTATAAGAACCGGGGAATGCATGGAGACCAGGCGTAGGGGTCATTAGTGCGTGAATAGACAAGTGCCCGACTAGTTATGTTATATTACATGGTTAGTAAGAAACATCTTCCAGGGAGAATAGTTCCGTTAGGGGTTCCTTTCCCTGGGAGGCATGCCCTAAAGTGCATGCCCAATCTGCGAAAAAGACGCGGAAAAAAGCATCTGGGGGCACATAAATAAATAAGTGAAAAAAATCATCTTTTAGGTCACCGACCGAATATTCCCTTAAGAACGCTAGCTTTTGGCTTCACCCAGTCTGAGGTACACATCTGGCTGATCCGGCAGTAACAATTGCAGAGGTGCTCCCTTTACCGCCTAGCCGAATAATCGGGAATGTAGGGGTAAGCACAGGAGCCAGGCAACCTAGCTTGGCCAAAACTTAAGTCATATCGATGCATATAATGGTGAAATAAAAGGTACATGCGGAAGTGTAACACATGTGTTGGGCATGAAGCCCGTATAAATAAGCTTCTGTTAAAAGAAGCCCCCAGGTTTAATGAGTGCGAATAGCACATCATTTGATGAGCATTTAAAGGCTATAAGAGAAAGGAAGGGGAGAAGGAGAGAAATGTAAGGCAGACAGTATATAAAAAATGGACAGAGGAAGGAGACAAACACAGAGTCCGGCGCTAGGCTTAGAATCTTCGGAGACGGGCTGCGTTCCATGGGTTCGGCTCGAGTCAGTTATCCGATGCATCTCGCAGGCGGTATGCTCCACCAGTCAGGACTTGGTCAATTATGAAGGGACCTTCCCACTTGGGCTTGAGTTTGTCCTTTTTATTGTCCGGCAGGCGTAGAACTAATTCGCCAACATTGTAATTTTTGGCCCGTACTTCTCTGCTTTGGTATCTTCGAGCCTGCTGTTGATAGAATGCGGAACGGGCTTTTGCCACGTCACGCTCCTCCTCCAATGCGTCCAAACTGTCCTGCCGATCGAGCTCGGCTTCTCTTTCTTCGTACATGCACACTCGAGGTGAGTCATGAATTATGTCGCAAGGCAAAACTGCCTCTGCGCCGTACACCATAAAGAATGGTGTGTATCCGGTGGTGCGATTCGGCATGGTCCGCAGCCCCCAGAGTACGGAGTCGAGCTCCTCTACCCAGTGCGTGTTAGATTCCTTGAGGGACAGCACTAATCTGGGTTTGATGCCGCTCATGATAAGACCATTTGCACGTTCGACCTGGCCGTTAGTTTGTGGGTGATAGACGGAAGCATAATCGAGCTTGATGCCCATGTTTTTGCACCAGAGTTTTACCGCGTCGGCCGTAAAGTTCATGCCGTTATCAGTGATGATGCTGTGGGGGACGCCGTAATGGTGTACAACCCCGGATATAAAGTCTATCACCGGTCCAGATTCGGCCGTCTTAACAGGCTTGGCTTCTATCCATTTGGTGAACTTATCCACCATGACCAGTAAGTATTTTTGCTTGTGGGTTCCGCCTTTAAGGGGTCCAACCATATCAAGCCCCCAGACCGCGAAGGGCCAAGTGATGGGGATATTTTGGAGGGCGGTGGGTAGCATATGGCTTTGGTTTGCAAAGAGCTGGCAACCGACGCATCGCTGGACTAAGTCCTGGGCGTCTGCCTGGGCCGTCGGCCAATAAAAGCCTGTACGGAAGGCCTTGCTTACAAGGGACCGAGCTGCAGCGTGATGACCGCCGAGTCCGGCATGAATTTCAGCCAGGAGGTTCCGCCCTTCCTCTTCGGAGATGCACCTTTGAAGGACTCCGGTAGTGCTTTTCTTATAAAGCTCTCCCTCGTGGACTTTGTAGGCTTTGGATCGCTGCACTATGCAGCGTGCCTCATTTTGGTCCTCGGGGAGTTCCTGCCTAGTAAGGTAGGCGGGGATGGTTCTGTCCACGGGGCGATGACGGCCATTATTACGTGGGCTGAAGGTGTTATTTCATTGGCAGAGCCTCCAATTGTGTCAGAATATTCGGTGTCGGGCAGTGCGGTTGGGTCCGGGCTGTTATTGTTCGGCTCCCCTTCCCATACTACGGATGGCTTGAACAGCCTTTCCAAGAAGATGTTGGGGGGGACTACATCGCGTTTTGCGCCGATGCGTGCCAGGACATCTGCCGCCTGATTATTTTCCCGGGCTATATGGTGAAATTCAAGCCCTTCGAACCGAGTTGACATTTTCAGGACGGCGTTGCGGTAAGCTGCCATTTTTGGATCCTTGGCATCAAAGTCTCCATTTTTTTGGGATATTGCGAAGTTCGAGTCCCCACACACCTCTAGGCGTTGAATGCCCATGGATACTGCCATCCGGAGACCATGTAAAAGGGCCTCATATTCGGCTGCATTGTTGGAGTCTATGTACATAATCTGGAGTATGTTTTGAACTGTGTCTCCTATGGGGGACGTCAAAATGACGCCAGCCCCTAGTCCGGCCAACATCTTGGAGCCGTCGAAATGCATGATCCAATTTGAATATGTGCCGTACTCTTTAGGGAGTTCAGCCTCCGTCCATTCTGCGACGAAGTCGGCCAAAACTTGTGACTTGATGGCTCGCCGTGGCTTATATGTTATGTCGAACGAGAGGAGCTCAATGGCCCATTTTGCAATCCGGCCCATTGCGTCACGGTTGTTTATAATATCGTTGAGTGGTACTTCCGAGGCTACTGTTATTGAACACTCTTGAAAGTAGTGTCGTAGCTTCCAGGATGCCATGAATACCGCGTAAGCAATCTTTTGATAATGCGGGTACCGTGATTTGCACGGAGTGAGGACAGTGGACACATAATAGACCGGCTTTTGAAGGGGGAATTTGTGTCCGTTCATTTCTCGTTCGACGACGAGCACTGCGCTTACAACCTGATGTGTTGCTGCAATGTACAATAGCATTGGTTCGCCCATGTTTGGCGCGACCAGGACTGGGTTTGTTGCCAATATGGCTTTTATTTTGTCGAGTGCGGCCGTGGCTGCATCCTTCCATTCGAAGTGTTCGGTGCGCCGAAGGAGGCGGTAAAGGGGTAGGGCCTTTTCTCCCAAGCGGGAGATAAAGCGGCTTAGAGTCGCCACGCATCCGGTTAACTTTTGTATTTGTTTGAGGTCCTTTGGGATATCCAATTGTGACAGAGCTCGGATCTTGGCTGGATTTGCTTCAATTCCTCTACCGGATATAATGAAGCCCAAGAGCTTTCTGGCTGGGACGCCGAAAACGCATTTTTCTGGGTTGAGCTTGATGTCATATGTTCGGAGGTTATCAAATGTGAGCCTCAAGTCGTCTACTAGAGATTCGACATGTCTTGTTTTGACGACCACATCATCTACATATGCCTGCACTGTTTTGCCGATCTGGTTTGCCAGACATGTCTGAATCATGCGCTGATATGTTGCACCGGCGTTTTTGAGCCCGAAGGGCATTGTGTTGAAGCAGAATGGGCCGTATGGTCTGATAAATGCCGTTGCGGCTTGGTCTGATTCTGCCATCTTGATTTGATGGTAGCCGGAATATGCGTCGAGGAAACACAACGAATCCTGTCCTGCGGTAGCGTCGATAATTTGATCGATGCGGGGGAGGGGGAAGGGATCCTTTGGGCAAGCCTTGTTAAGGTCTTTAAAATCAACGAACAGGCGCCATGATTTGTCCTTCTTTGGTACCATCACCAGGTTTGCTAGCCAGTCCGGATGTTTTATATCTCTGATGAATGCGGCCTCCAATAGCTTCACCCAATCTGAGGCTCAAAGGCCGAGGAATTTCCGAACTTGAAAATTTGGATTCCTGGATGTTGTCCAATGAATCCAGCCCGTCGCCTGACTCTAAGTTCAGGTCTTGAGTGATATCCTCCCCTCCATGGGTATCCGGCTTGGAGGGATCGGGAATCCAGACGTAGCTAGTCCTTAAGATAGATGAAGGGTCGCCGCACTGTCCCTCTACCACTGCAACGTGATGGGTGACTTGGGGAGAGTTAATCTCTCTCAGATCGGGTTTAGGCCCAATCTGGTCGTAATCCGTAGCGACTTCCAGGGCGGCGATGCGATCCAAGAGCTCGTTTATGGAGGAGAGCTCCATTGGATCTAACTTCTCGGCGAGTTCCGAGCTGACATGAAGATTGTTTTTGATGGCTCGAGAGGTCATCGTTGGCGCAGAAGCCGAACAGGCAGTCATAAGAAAACCACCTAGCCGGAGGGTTTGGCCGACAGCCAAAGCTCCCTTAGCAACGGTGCCGTCTTTAAAGACGGGGCGAGGCATCCTTCCTGATGGCGACGACACAGAGGAACTCTCAATGAAAGCACCAATGTCGGTGTCAAAACTGGCGGATCTCGGGTAGGGGGTCCCGAACTGTGCGTCTAGGCCGGATGGTAACAGGAGGCAAGGGACATGAAGTTTTACCCAGGTTTGGGCCCTCTTGATGGAGGTAAAACCGTACGTCCTGCTTGATTAATATTGATGATATGGGTAGTACAAGAGTAGATCTACCACGAGATTGGAGAGGCTAAACCCTAGAAGCTAGCCTATGGTATGATTGTTGTTCTGTATGTTGTCCTACGGACTAAAACCCTCCGGTTTATATAGACACCAGAGAGGGTTAGGGTTACACAAAGTCGGTTACAATGGTAGGAGATCTACATATCCGTATCGCCAAGCTTGCCTTCCACGCCAAGGAAAGTCCCTCCCGGACACGGGACGAAGTCTTCAATCTTGTATCTTCATAGCCCAGGAGTCCGGCTGAAGGTATAGTCCGGCCATCCGGACACCCCCTAATCCAGGACTCCCTCACCCTCCTTCTCACCTGACTAGCGGGGCCCGCTAGTCAGCCACTCTGTACGCGCGCGAAGCGGTACGAGTAGTGGCGCCCTGAGGCTTTACGCCTTCGACGTCACCCCCATAGTCTGTTTATTTAAATTCAAACTTAATTCAATTCTAGAGAGCTTCAAACAGCCATAACTTTTCAACCATAAGTCTAAATGAATTGATTCTTTTTGCATATTGTTCTGTGCAAAGAAATCTAATAGCTCACAAAATATGAGATTTTTTCGAGCTGTTTAGAATTTCTGGTGATTTTCAGAAGAGTTCTTGATATTTTCTTCTTGTGTTTAAAATTATTCTCAGAGGGTGAGGCTTGTCTTGAGGATCACCAGAAGGCTTGTGAACCTCATCTGTACGAAGGCAAGCCACAACAACATTTTCATGGTGCCATTTTCAATGTTGATGATTTTCTTACTTGAATGATATGATTAATCCATGCATTTAAATAACTATTATGTTATTTATATTCTATTAAAGTGTGTGTTGGTATTATGCTTGATTTACAGAACCTTGAAACTAGCTTAGTTGGTAGAGAAGTTAAGATATAATTGTGGTAATGATAAAATGATTTGTTATGCATATGGATAATGGATTAAAGTTATTTTCTTACATAAATACAAATGGTTAAATTTGCTAGAAAATATCCTGTTGAGTGCTTGTTTAGCCAATTTACCTAATTTACAGAATGTTTGGACCTAACTTGATTGGTAAAGAAATTAGGATTGGCTTGTGATGATGATAGTAGAAGCTTCGCTATGCATGTGAGGAATTAATCGGAGTTATTTTCTCGCATGAGAAAATAATATTGCTTGTTGCAAAATAAATGGTTAAAGTAAGGCTAGGAAAGTAATATAAGTTGTTGATGCTTATGTTTAGTGTGAATATGGTTGACATCAGTCATTTTCGTATTATGTGATGCATGTGTAGTATTGCATTTCATGGCATGCTATGACACCAGTCATTCTCCTTTTCAGTTGAACCTGAATATAACTCAACCTAAATATATCGTTGACTGGGTCATGGTGCCGCTGAATCGAGATTTTCCCAGTGCAACCACATTTGCCTTTGTGGGAAGGCCTTGATTCGGTCCATTGAGATGCCTCTGGTCGGTGCCTCCAACTAGGGAAGGTTATGGGCGTGCTTACCCTGGCCTGGTAAGCAGGCATAACCTTGCGTGCCCCTGTTTGAGATTTTTGGTACCGGTCCCCGTGAGGGAAGTTTTGGCCACAACGGTGGTCGGTGTGTCTTTGGTAGACACGGGGCCACCTAGGACTAGCCCGTTGGGGATTGGGTCGGAGTGACCGGGAGAGTGTCATGGAAATGGAAGGGTTTCGCTGGAATGCCGTTGGTCCACCTGAATGGGAGTGCGAGGCCATGGGTTCCGAGGTGTGGGTATAGTGTGCTACCTCTGCAGAGTGTATAATCTATCGATAGCCGAGTCCATGGTTACGGACAACTCGTAGTAGGTCCCACCATGAGTCAATGTTTAATAAACACGCACACTAAGTTATGATCATTGCACTGATGATGATGGCTGAAAGGCCATCGAGATGTTTGAGACCACGATGGTGGTTTGGTGGTGATCGCCATAAGGATCACAAGTTACTTTGGTGGTGATCGCTGTAAGGATCACAAGTTACTCTGGTTAAGACCACGATGGTGGTTTGGTGGTGATCACCGTAAGGATCACAACTTACCCTGGTTAAGACCACGATGGTGGTTTTGTTTGTGATCCGAGAACGGTCGTGATTGGTAAGTCGGTACCGAGGGATGTTTATCCCAGGAGCATGAGCACAACATGTTGGACATTATTGCATTATTAATTGGTTAAATATCATGATATTGTTTGTCATTATGATTATGCCTATTGTGAGCTTGCAAGTACATTCAATGTACTAACCTGGTGTGTCATGCAAGATTTCAGGAAAGTCGCGTTGGAAAGGATTGTTGCTCGAGTCTAGATCGTGTCCACATCGGTGTCCCTGTGATATGGAGTTTCCGCTACGACGTTGTTCCGTTGCCGCGTAGTTGTTATGATCGAGGCCCCTTTATGTTCACTAAATAATGTACATATTGTTCAACCACACCGTGCGTGCTGCTCGGCCTCGACATATGTTGTAATATAAACTCTGAGCCGCTAGCATCAATAAAGCGATTTTTTTTCTGTACCAAGATGTTGTGTGTTGCCAGAACACATGGTCTCTGGACTGGCAATGCAAGGTAAACCGGTCGCTCTGAGCCGGGGTGCCATAGATATTTCGAGAGCTTTCGATTCCTTGTCATGGCCCTTCCTATTTGAGGTCATGGAGGCTAAAGGGTTCAACCCTCGATGGATGCGGTGGGTGGCATTGCTACTCCAAATGGCTGGCACAAAGATCATTGTTAATGGAGTTCCAGGAAAGAGTTTTTGACATGCTTGTGGACTTCGGCAAGGGGACCCAATCTCCCCGCTGTTTTTCATCATAGCCATGGATGTCTTGACGGCCATTGTCAAAAAAGCTACCGAAGTGGGAGTGCTTAGTTCGACACCGGGGATTTCGCCTATGCAAAGGCTGTCCATATATGCAGACAATGTTGCCATGTTCATCAAACTAACAAATATGGACTCGAGTTTTGTGTGGTCTGCGCTTGAGGCTTTTGGTGGCGCTTCGGGCCTGCGAGTGAACTACCAGAAGTCATTGGCTATTGCGATCAGAGGTGATAACGAGGATAAAGCTAGGTGGCTACGTTTATTGAGTGCAATCTCGCAGATTTCCCTTGCAAGTACCTTGGTTTACAACTTCAATAAAAAGCTTGACTAGGGCAGACTGGCAACCTGATGTCACTTGAAGCTACGCCGGTATTTCCCAAAGAGGAAGGGATGATGCAGCACATCAGCGGTAGGTATTTCCCTCAGATGTCAAACCAAGGTTATCGAACCAGTAGGGGGACCAAGCAACACAACATAAATAGCAGCTCCACACAAATAACAACTTCTCGCAACCCGACATGTTAAAGGGGTTGTAAATCCCTTCCGGGGTACGGCGCCTCAAGATAGGCAAACAGACGTGAGGTAAATTTATAGTAGATTGATAGATCGAACGCCAAATAAAATAAATAAGGATAAATTGCAGCAAGGTATTTTTGTATTTTTGGTTTAGTAGATCTGAAAATAAATGCAAAGGAAAAGTAGATCGCAAAGGAAAATATATGAGAAAGAGACCCGGGGGTCGTAGGTTTCACTAGTGGCTTCTCTCGAGAAAAAATAGCAAACAGTGGGTGAAAAATTACTATTGGGAAATTTATAGAACTTCAAATACTCATGACGATATCCAGGCAATGATCATTACATAGGCATCACGTCCAAAATTAGTAGACCGACTCCTGCCTGCATCTACTACTATTACTCCACACATCGACCGCTATCCAGCATGAATCTAGTGTCTTAAGTTCATGGAGAAATGGCGTAATGCAATAAGAACGATGACATGATGTAGACAAGATCCATCTATGTAGAGATAGACCCCATCATTTTATCCTTAGTAGCAATGATACATACATGTCGGTTCCCCTTCTATCACTGGGATCAAGCACCGTAAGATCGAACCCACTACAAAGCACCTCTTCCCATTGCAAGATAAATAGATCAAGTTGGCCAAACAAAACCCAAACATCAGTGAATAAATACAAGGCTATAAGTAATCATGCATAAAGGAGATCAAAGAAACTCAAATACTTCCATGGATATAAAAAGATAGATCTGATCATAAACTCAAAGTTCATCGATCCCAACAAACACACCGCAAAAGAGTTACATCATATGGATCTCCAAGAGACCATTGTATTGAGAATCAAGAGAGAGAGAGAGAGATGAAGCCATCTAGCTACTAACTACGGACCCGGAGGTCTACAAAGAACTACTCACACATCATCAGAGAGGCACCAATGGAGGTGGTGAACCGCATCCGAGATGGTGTCTAGTTGGGATCTAGTGGTTCTGGACTCTGTGGCGGCTGGATCAATATTTCATTGACTCCCCTAGAGTTTTGGGAATATTGGGGTAGTTATAGAGCAAAGAGGCGGTCGGGGGGCACCCGAGGTGGGCACAACCCACCAGGGCACGCCTGGGCCTCCTGGCGCGCCCTGGTGGGTTGTGCTCTCCTCAGAGCCCCCCTAGGCGTAGCCAGGGCCCATTACGTTCCTTCTGGTTAAAAAAAATCTCCGTAAAGTTTCGTTTGGACTCCGCTTGGTCTTTATTTTCTGCGATGTAAAAAACATGGAAAAAACAACAACTGGCAATTGGCACTATGTCAATAGGTTAGTACCAAAAAATGTTATAAAATGACTATAAAATGATTATAAAACATCCAAGATTGATAATATAACAGCATGGAACAATAAAAAATTATAGATACGTTGGAGACGTATCACAACCCATGCTAGACAAGGTCCGGTTCTTTGTTCCAGCTTGGCAACGAGGCCTCATACAGAGGCCGGGCAGGCTCATCTTGGTGCAATCCGTTATCTCGGCAAAGCCTATTCACCACCTTATGATTGTGGATGCCCCTGCTTGGGTCTTTGAGGAAATTAATAAGTGGTTTAGATCGTTCTTTTGGGATGGAAAGGATAAGGCGAATGGTGGTCAATGTCTAGTCGCTTGGGATACAATCTGCCGACCCAAATGCTATGGAGGTTTAGGTATCAAGAACTTGAACTGGCAAGCACGAGCACTAAGAGTCCGATGGGAGTGGCTAAAGCACACTGAGCCAAACAGACCTTGGTAGGGATTGCATATGATCGAGGATCGGGACACACGGGAGCTCTTTGACAGCCATGTACATATCACTATTGGTGTGGGAGACATGATCCTTTTTTGGCAATATCAATGGATACATGGATTTACAATTGCGGATATCGCCCCTCTCTTACAAGGCACGGTCCATGCGAGGGTGGCCAACGTACGGATAGTGCAACAAGTATTGATCAATGATAGATGGTGGGAGGATTGCCGGGTTGCTTCTTTCATAGCCCAAATGCAGTTTGTTCACCTTTGCCATGCGATCACCATGATGGACAGAAACCAGGAGCAACGGGATGAGTTACTTGGATGTGCACCGCATTTGGACAGTACTCTGCTAGCGCGATATATGCCAGCTTGTACTCTAGCCTACCGAGGTCGCCTATGGGCACATGTGTGTGGAGGAGCTGGGCGTCACTAAAGTGCAAGATCTTCGCTTGGCTGGCGATGCAATATAGGTTGTGGACCTCTTATCAACGCGCCTGGCATGGCCTGCAGGACGAGCCGTCCGCTTGTTACACGTGTTTCCAAGACGAGGACAATGTCGATCACATCTTGTCGAGATGCGGATATGCTCGTGAGGTGTGGTTTCTTATTTGGGACACGGTCCACATCAACGTGCTTGACCAGCTTCAATCAGACACGACACTTGAATGGTGGTTGAGAGAGAGAAGACACTTCCACAAGGATGACAAGCGAGGGTTTGACACTTTGTTCATTGTGGTCATGTGGGCTCTTTGGAAGCAACGTAATGCTCAGGTCTTCAATAGAGTTGACCAATAAAAGGATGCTAGGGAGCTTGCCACTATGATTCTAGGAGAAGTAGCTGAGTGCAGGCAAGTGGGTGGCGGTGTTGGTGGTCTATAATGTTTTGTGAGGAATTAGCATAGGTGTGTTTCGTAGGTGTTCGAGTGGTGTTCTGTGTGCCCCGTTCGTGCGCATTCGGGTTACACTTCTTGCAAATATGCTTTCTACCTTCTATAAAAATATGCTACACCATTGGTGTACTCTCGAAAAAAACAATGCTGACGCAGTTAACAATTTTCTGAATTAAAAATAATCCAGGAAATTTCAAAAAATAATATAAACTTCAAAAATTCATAGAAATTCAACCGTAGCTTAGATGAAAATTATTTATATCTGAAAAATGATCGGAAAAATATGAAGAATTTGTTTATGGCATTTCCATGCATGTTTGAAAAACTTATATGCTCTAAATTGTACAACTCACTAAATGGCATTTTAAATGCTTTATATGAACCTTGCATTTGAACCTTTGGTTCAAGTGAGCTTCATTCAATCTTTCTATTAGTTGCATTAGCTCAAATCACAACATATTTCCATGTCATGATCATGCGTCATATTGTTGCATTGCATTGATTGTGTTCCCTCTTGTTTGTTGGTGTTGTTCCCTCTCAGTAGACTTTGTTCCGACGTTGATATTGATGACACTGATGAAGAGCTATACTATCTTCAGAAGTGCCAAGCAAGCAAACCCCCCTTGATCACTCTGATACAATCCCACTCCCTCACTCTTGCTTTCTTTTCTTGCATTAGAACAACAACGATTCAACTGTTACATGTTGCGGTAGTTGAACCCATTCCTCTGCATGACTTGTCTTTGCCACAGTAAAAGTTGAAACCCACTAGCATGAGTAGTAGTTTTTTGAGCCATGATGTGCCTACTCATTCATGCTTGCTTATTATGCCTGCTATGCTTAGAGTTGTGTCAGGTTTATTTCATCTGGGATGGATTGGGATGGTGTTGAACATGTCCTACCGTTACGAGCTAAGTGTGTGAACACGATTTGGTAAAGGTAGCGATGAGAGACCGTGTAGGAGTACATGGTGGGTTGTCTCATTGAAACAGTCCTCAGGAACTGAGTTCTATGTTTGTGATCCAAGACAGTTATTACCACACATTGGAATGCTTAAGTGCCCCTCTTGACTTATTAATCGCCTTGATCTATGTCCAAGAGTTGCAACTAGTTTTTGGTGTTTGTAGGATATGTGTTGGAGGTCGTGCATAACGCTGACCCTAGGGGTGGGCTATGATGAGGTAGATACACCGTGGCATGGTGTACCGAGGCACTGGTTTGGTGAGCTTGGGAACCCTGCGCACATCGTTTGGGGCCGTAGTGGAAACCTTGGCCGGACTTCCTTGCGGATGGAACTCAAATAGGCGATAAACTTGGACTAGAGACTTGTGTGGTTAGTCAGGTCGTGGCCGACACCCTCGCCGGGCTTCCGCTTGAAGGTTGTCGAGTGCATGTCGTGTAAACGGTGATAAGTGGTGAGAGCGTATGTAAAGATGTACACCCCTGCAGGGTTAATGGTCTATTCGAATAGCCGCGTCCGTGGATATGGACTACTTGGAAAGCTTACATTGTTCATAGAAAAGTGAAATGGATACTCTAAAATGCGCAAGATAAGTGTGAGTGCTATGGATGGCCTTCTCGTAGGGAGACGGGAGCGGATCCATAGTGGTGTATTGATATGGTGAATATGTGGACTCGTGTGCGATCTTTCACCTCAAAGAAGATATTGGTAGTCTTAGTACAGGATAGTCACTGAGTCAAAGTTGGCTTGCTGCAGTTAAACTCCACCACCCCCTTTTGTTGATACTGATGCATATGTAGTTAGTTCTGATGCAAGTCTTGCTGAGTACATTTGTACTCACGTTTGCTTAACTTATGTTTTGCAAGGAGACTTCAGTCTCACTAGTAGTTCCGGAGCTTGGTATGTGTGGGATCCGACGCCTAGTTGTTTATTCTTAGTAGCCTTATTTATGGGGAACTTCCTCCTAGTGCTTCCACTAACCCATGGTAGCTTGCCACTGCTCCAAAACACATGGATTGACCGGCATGTGTCCTTCTTTGCTCCTGTGTCTGTCCCTTTGAGGAAATGTCACGCGGTGTTTACCGGAGTCCTGATAGCTTGCTATAGCCTGGTTACACTCGTTGCTGACTGACACGTGCATTGTTGGGTCAGGTATGCCTGCCCCTGTAAGTTTGTGCCACCTTGGGTTTACGACTAGTCATGTCGGCCCGGGTTCTATGTCATATGGATGCCAGTGACACTATCATATACGTGAGCCAAAAGGCGCAAATGGTCTCGGCCTAGGTAAGGCTGCAGTCGTGGTGATACCGTGCGTGAGGCTGAAAAGTGATATGATGTGTTACATGCTAGATTGGTGTGACTTAGGATCGTGGTCCTCACATTAGTCTAGAACCGGTTCCAAAATTTCCTAGCAGTCTTGTTGGGCTACTGGATGACATGGTTGAGGTCATCGGAGTCCGGAGGCCGGACGTAGGTGCCCTAAAAGTTAGCTCGGAAGGCATCTTCGAGGTCTTCCTAGATTCTGATAGATTTTTTGGGCAAACTATTTAGCCAATGCCTCACCAATCCTTTAAGTTTTAACGACATATATTTGATGGCGTGGAGATCGTATCCTCGGGCAATATGAATGTGTAGCAGAAAATCTTAAAACCACACGGCCGGGTCGGTCGTTCCATCATATTGTTCAATATTAACGGGTTTAAAACCTTCCCAGAACTGATGCTGCATGACATCGCCCATGAAACACATGGGGTGAGCAGCTACTCTGATATGAGGTGCAGCTTGTCGGACATCTGTTGTTGTCCGAGTACCCATATTATCACGAGCCCTGCCATGTTTATCAAGACATGCCTGGTATCCTACCTATCCAGCAGGCGCATGCTCTCTAGAACCATAGATGGATCGTGATGGGGTCGGCTTTGCGGTCAATTTCTCCTGCAAATCATATGGCCTGGCAGGTTGGATTGTAGGAGGATCCCGAAGTCCTCCCTTTGGCATGTCCCATCCCCAAGGAGGGCGGTCGGTCTAATTAGCTTGATTATGCTTCGAGAGTAGAATGTCATCCACTTCATCATCAAAGCGGGAATCAGACATCATTGTGGGTAGGATCTAGCTTGGTGGGCGAGTCTCTGCTCGAGTTCTTGCTTGGCTCCGAGTACTTCAACCCACTAGCTTGGTGGGCGAGTCTCTGCTCGAGTTCTTGCTTGGCTCCGAGTACTTCAACCAACTTATCATTTAGCACGTCTTGATCGTCTTGAAGCTGCTGGCATTGCTTTTTTATACTTCCGGCGGTGGTAATGAGCCACCATCAGAAATTTTCCAAGTCGACGGGTTCTTCAGGGACGTTGAATTCATCAGTTTCGAGACTAATGTCCACCTTAGATTCAAGCATGTAACTGCTACCCTCAGGATCATCATTTTCGGCCATCCTTGTGGCACTGTCGATCAGACCGGACGTGACACCATCGCCGTTGTCCCGGTTCTCGGCACCGTCCGGAGTGGCATTGTTATCAATGGTGTCATTGTTGTTGTTGCTTGCCTTTCTGTATCACCCACGATGCGGCTATATCTCCCACGTGTCGGAGCACGACTTAGAGGCATAACCGCATAGTAGGCATGTCGCAAGAGGGGTAATCTTTACACATCCCATGTACTGAAATAAGAAAGGGAATAAATAGTTGGCTTACAATCGCCACTTCACACAATACATAAGTATAGCATTACATCATCCAGAATACAATCAAGGTCCGACTACGGAACCAAAATAAAGAAAGACCACCCTATTGCTAGGTCCCTGATCACCCCAACTGGGGTCCACTACTAATCGAAAGGAAACGAAAAGAACCCAACGAACACAATCTTCATCGAGCTCCCACTTGAGCTCAGCTGTGTCATCTACACTTGTATCAACGGCACCTGCAACTGGTTTTGGAAGTAATCTGTGAGTCACGGGGACTCAGTAATCTCACACCCTCGCGATCAAAACTATTTAAGCTTATGGGTAGGAAAAGGATAGTGAGGTGGAGCTGCAGGAAGCACTAAGCATATATGGTGGCTAACATACGCAAATAAGAGCGAGAAGAGAAGCAAAGCACGGTCGTGAACTAGAAGTGATTGTGAAACTACTTACGTTCAAGCATAACAGAAGAACCGTGTTCACTTCCCGGACTCTGCCGGAAAGAGACCATCACGGATACACACGTGGTTGATGCATTTTAATTAAGTTAAGTTTCAAGTTCTCTACAACCAGATATTAACAAATTCCCATCTGCCCATAACCGCGGGCACATCTTTCAAAAGTTCAAAACCCTGCAGGGGTGTCCCAACTTAGCCCATCACAAGCTCTCACGGTCAACGAAGTATATTCCTTCTCCTAGGAAGACCTGATCAGACTCGGAATCCTGGTTACAAGACATCTCGACAATGGTAAAACAAGACTTGCAAAGCCGCCCGATGTGCCGACATCTTGATAGGAGCTGCACATATCTCGTTCTCAGGGCAACACCGGATTGTCCAAACTTCCGGTAGACCAGCCCAGAGTTTCCCCTGGTGGCCATCGGCGGCTGACAGGTTCGGACCAACACTTAGACAAGCACTGGCCCGGGGGGGTTAAAATAAAGATGACCCTTGAGTCAGCAGAACCTAAGGGAAGGTGATAGGTTGTTAGTGCAAATGTAAAACCAAGGTTGGGCCTTGCTGGAGGAGTTTTATTCAAAGCGAACTGTCAAGGGGTTCCCATAACACCCAACAGCGTAAGGAACGCAAAATCAAGGAACATAACATCGGTATGACAGAAACTAGGGCGGCAAGAGTGGAACAAAACACCAGGCATAAGGCCAAGACTTCCACCCTTTACGAAATATATAGGTGTATTAAAGTAAACAAGTTATAATAATGATATCCCAACAATAATCATGTTCCAACAAGGAACAAACTCCATCTTCACCTGCAACTAACAACGCTATAAGAGGGGCTGAGCAAAGCGGTAACATAGCCAAACAACGATATGCTAGGACAAGGTGGGTTAGAGGCTTGACATGGCAATATGGGAGGTATGATATAGAAAGTGGTAGGTATCGCGGCATAGCAATAGAGCGAGAAACTAGCAAGCAAAGATAGAAGTGATTTCGAGGGTATGGTCATCTTGCCTGCAAAGTACTCCGAGTTGACGTAAGCTTGATCCTCGTAAGCGTACTCAACGGGTTCCTCGATCATGTAATCGTCTCCCAGATCTACCCAAAGCAAGAACACAAGCAAAGGAAAAAACAATCAACCATGGTGCAATGCGCAAGCAACATGATGCAAAATATGGCATGATATGCGGGATGTGCTATGCAATGCATATGCGTGCTCCGGGAGGAAAAGATTGAAACAGGACTCAACTTGGCAAACCAAGTGCGCCGCTGGAAAGATGAGTTGATTTCAGTCGAAATCGATATAAAGATCACCGGAATCGGAAGCACGGTTTGCAAATGGCAAGCAAAACAATAATGGCACAATTCTGCGATTAACAGCACGATGCCATCTAGAATGCAACAAGAAACTAAGCTACTGCACTCCAACATAGCAACAAAGCACATAGCAGTGATCTACTCAAGATGCTTGGCAAAAGATGAACACTGAGCTATGGCTAAATCACACAAGAGCAGGTTCAAACAAGCATGGCAAAAGTGCAAAAGATAACAGCATCACAGACTTAGTGAAAATACTAACATGTCAGGAATTAACATCAGGAAGCAATGTTTAGAGCAAGAAAACAGCATGCTACAGGAACAGTACATAGCAAACAAAGGCATGGCATGAATCTACTCAAATCATATAACAAAATTCCCTTACCGACCATAAGCCAAAAAGGATCAGAAGATATGATGGCACCCATGTAAACATAGCAAGTTTTGTTAACAGATTCAGACTTCGCAGAAAACTGGACATGGCATAAACAGAATTATGAAGGCATGTTTGCGAGCTCGATGCACTCACCACAAGGCATTGCATGACAAGATAAGGATACTACCAGCAAGAAGACATGTTCATGAAGCTAAACATGGCAAGAACAAGATCATAGCATGCATGGATCAACTACAACAACCTTGGCAAAATTAATTAACACGTAAACAATCTGCCAGGAACATTTTATAGCAAAAGTAGAGCAAGATTGAGTCATGCTAGGGCACTCCATAAATGCAAACAGGGACATGGATGGATAGAGCACAACCATATGCCCAAATCATCCTTACTGAACATACTCAAAAGAAGCATGGATCTCACTGTAGCAACATGAATACATGGCATAAAAATAACAGCAGAGCAAAGACTTAGTGAAATTCTAAGTCCCTGAAAACAACAATATTACGAGAGCTACTTTGCATGCATGTGCTGGTCACCATATTGATCACAAAAATACAAGGCATACACCCCTGTAAAGATGGCATGGCATAGCCCAAAACACATGTAGAGCTCATGCCCATATGATGCACACAACAAATATGGCAAAAATGACAAAAGCTCATGATCTGTTAAGAATCAGCACCTAACATTTTATAGCACTCTTGCATCAACGATTTGGGCATCAAGATGGACTCAAACAAGCATGGCACAATGGAACAAAATCAAGAGCACATCAAGATGAACATTTTAGTATCTCATGCTGAAAGTGCAACTATCCCTAGGTGGTTTTGGTAATTCATAACAACATATAGCTCATTGAGCTAATGCTATTCCAAGATGATTATCAGGAAAGCTCAATGATTGGCATGGCATGGATGTGAAAGTGGAACCCTCAAAATGCTAAGGACAAAGGATTGGCTCAAGCTCAAAAGCTCAAGACTCTTCATTTTATATTTTAGTGATCCAAGATCACATTGAGTCTTTAGGAAAAGCCAATACTATCAAGGAGGGATGAGGTGTTGCTTAATGAGCCTCTTGCTTCATGTGCTTAGTGATATGCTCCAAAACCCTCAACTACTTTCCCATATCCACATATGACCTAAACCCTAAGCCAAACTCGGTCCTACACTGATTCTTCCTATCCGGCACCACCGAGTTTCACTTGTCATTAGCCACTGCCAAACCCTAGCATTTCGGTTCTACCGATAAGGATCTCGGTCTCACCGAGATGGGGTTGCAAACTCTTTGTTTCCCTTTCGTAACTTTTCGGTCTTACCGAAAGAGCGAATCGGTCCCACCAAGATTGCAATGTAAACTCAGTGTTTCCCCTTTGTAACTTTTCGGTCTCACCGAGTTCCACTCGGTCTCACCGAAAGAGCAAATCGGTCCCATCGAGTTTGCCTGACCAACTCTCTGGTTAGCTAATTACCAAATTCGGTCTCACCGAGTTTGTGTAATCGATCTCACCGAGATTACGTTATGCCCAAACCCTAACCATATCGGTCCTACCGAGTTGCATGTCAGTCCCACCGAAAATCACTAACGGTCACTAGGTTTACATTTTCGGTCCGACCGAGTTTATTGATTCGGTCCCACCGAGATTGGAAAACTGTGTGTAACGGTTGGATTTTGTGTGGAGGCTATATATACCCCTCCACCTTCTTCTCATTCGATGAGAGAGCCATCAGAACACACACATCATTCCAACTCTTATGTTCTGAGAGAGAACCACCTACTCATGTGTTGAGACCAAGACATTCCATTCCTACCATATGAATCTTGATCTCTAGCCTTCCCAAGTTGCTTTCCACTCAAACCCTCTTTCCACCAAATCCAAATCCTATGAGAGAGAGTTGAGTGTTGGGGAGACTATCATTTGAAGCACAAGAGCAAGGAGTTCATTACCTACACACCATTTGTTACTTCTTGGAGAGTGGTGTCTCCTAGATTGGCTAGGTGTCACTTGGGAGCCTCCGACAAGATTGTGGAGTTGAACCAAGGAGTTTGTAAGGGCAAGGAGTTGAACCGTGAAGCTACCGCGGATGAGTTGAAGATGTTGCAATACAATGCTCAAGCTTGTGATATTCTCTTCAACGGATTGTGCCCCGAAGAATTCAACAAAATCAGCCGCCTTGAGAATGCAAAGGAAATTTGGGACACTTTGATTGATATGCACGAAGGTACCGACTCCGTCAAGGAATCCAAGTTGGATGTGCTTCAAAGCCAACTTGATAAGTTCAAGATGAAGGATGCTGAAGGTGTCGCTGAAATGTACTCTAGGCTTGCTCTCATCACAAATGAGATTGCCGGCTTAGGAAGTGAAGAGATGACCGATAAATTCATCATCAAGAAGATTCTAAGATCCTTGGATGGAAAATATGATACCGTGTGCACATTGATCCAAATGATGCCAAATTACAAAGATCTCAAGCCAACGGAGGTGATTGGAAGAATTGTTGCTCATGAGATGTCACTTAAGGATAAAGAGGAACTTCACAACAAATCAAGTGGTGCCTATAAAGCCTCATGTGAAGCCCCTACATCATCAAGTGAGAAACAAGACTTCAATGAAGAATTGAGCTTAATGGTGAAGAACTTCAACAAGTTCTACAAGAGTAGAAGCAAAGATAGAAGCTCCAAGTCAAGGTCCTACAATGACAAAAGATCTTCTAGTCGAGAGCGAAACTGCTACAATTGTGGAAGACCCGGACACTATTCCATTGAGTGTACGTCTCCCTACCAGAGAAGAGAAGCTTCTCCAAAAAGAAGAAGCAAAGAATCACCACCAAGAGAGAGAAGGAGTAGAGATGATCGTTATGAACGAAGATACTCACGGAGAAGCAAGGATTCGGAAAGGAAGGAAAAATCATCAAGGAGCTACACAAGACGAAGACATCAAGCTCATGTTGGTGAATGGGTATCCGGCTCCGACTCCGACAGCCACTCCGAGAGAAGTTATCACTCCGACTCCGAAGATACTCAAGATGAAGGTGTTGCCGGTCTAGCACTTGTGTCAACCAACTCCTACGACATATTTGATTCACCAAATGAAGGAATTGGAAGATGCTTCATGGCCAAAGGTCCTAAGGTAACACACCCCGAGTATGTTGATTTCAATAGTGATGAAGATGACTTGTTAGGTGATGATTTACTTGGTGACAACTCTAGTGATGAATACTATGATGAGAGACCAATTAATCATGCTAATCAAGATAAAACGAATGACAATGATAAGGAGAAGATTGAGGCTCTAACTAAAGAACTAAAAACTCTTAAGTTAGCTCATGACACTATCTTCGAAGATCATCGAGAACTTTTAAGAGCTCATGAGAAATTACGCTTTGAAAATCTCAATCTTGAGCAAGAGCATGAGTTCTTAAAGGCAATCAATGACGATCTCCGCAAGAAAAGTTCTTCTTACATTGCCAAGCGTTTACTCTTATCCACTTACATGCCTCAAGTCAAGTCTAACAAGAAAGATTCTTCCTCTAGTAGTAACAATGATCATGCTAAATCCAATATTGTTACTTCTAGTAGCTCTCTTGATTCCACTAATGATTCTCTTAGCCAAGTTACACTTGAGCAAGAAAATAGTTTATTGAAGGGAATTATAGAGAAAGGAGTGTACAAAAGCCTTGCCGGGAGTAAGCAATTCGAGGAAATTGTGCGCAAGCAAGGAATGCACCGGAAGAATCAAGGTGTTGGTTTTGAGCGAAAGTTCAATGCCAATGGAGTTGAGTGAGAAGAAGATCAATACCCCAAGACAAAGTTTTTCCCTCAACAATAGAAGTATACTTCTTTCAAGGGGACACAAGCTCAAGATGATCTTCCACCACAAGACTACAAGCAAAAAGGCAAGGACAAGCTTCAAGAGGAAATTGATGCATTTGAAGAAGCTCCAAAGACCTTAGTCAAGTGGATTCCCAAGACTACTTCAAGCTCCACTTCATCAAGTATGACTACAACTCCAAGGATTCCCATCAAGATGATGTGGATCCAAAAGAAGAAGAACTAGAGAGTTCTTGAGGGTGACTCCGCCAACATACTTCACTCTTATCATTTTGGCAAGAACAAGTGCAATCAACTTCCACATCTTGCACTAGTTCAAGGAGTCACAAACCCTCTTGTTGGTAAGACAAGGGACAAGGTAACCTAAAAGTTTTCATGGACATCATCTTTTGTGTGCATCACTCTATGTCTATGGATATCCTTGTTTGTTCCTTGTGGGACTAACCCATGTAGGTATTGAAAGTGCAATTCACTTAAATGGATAGCTCCAAGAGATCTACATCAACATTGAGCATCCACATCTTCAATATCTACATGAACCCAAGGTTAGTTCATCCCTCTTAGGGGGGATATCACATCTAGGGGGAGCTTTACTCTAAGACTTGAGCTAAAGCAACTCTAAATATGTGAACAAAGCAATGCTTTATGTAAAAGTGGTAACCCCACTTGAGCTTAAACGATGAGTATGACCTATGATCAAGTGCTCTCACTTGACTCCTAAGTCAATATACTCATATATAGATGACCTAGTCATCGCAAATTGCTTGATAGATGCTAGAATTGGTTGTGCATGCCTTGCCACATATTTCATTTGCCATCTTATTGTGTGAGCATGCTGGTTGCATATTTTACTCATTCGAGGACATCCACTTGTTGTTTTGATTGTTTGGTTTTATCTTATTTTGCCAAGTGGATGGACAAGAATGCCTAAGAACCTCCTCTAGCTATCTATGCTTTTCTCGCCTCAAACTCTATTCATGCTGCATCACAAAATTTGATCAAGTCAGATTCGAACCACTCTGTGTGAGGAGCGCTCGGAGTCCCTGATTCGTCATAGACTTAAACTTCCAAAACCTCTTTATGATTCTCGGTCTGACCGATACTCCACTTCGGTCCTACCGAGATCATTAAGTTGATCTAGGTTTTCGATCTCGGTGCAACCGATTTGAACCTTTCGGTCACACCGAGTTTCAGTAACTGCACGCAGTTATGAATCTCGGTGCCACCGAGTCGTTCCACTCGGTCACACCGACAGGGTCGGGCTATATATAGTCACGGGCAAAATTTGGAAATTTCTCCGAACCCCTTCGCCCGCGCGATAGCCTGCTCTGCCCTCGTGGTCTCCGGATCGTCTTCTCGCCGCCAGCCGCCTCCAGTCGCTGGTCTCCGGCGCCGTCAACGGGGATTCTGCCCCGCCGTTGCCGCCGTAGCAAGTCCCCACCGAACTAGGGTATGGACTTGATCTTTGTGCTATTCCTCAATCTGATTCCTAGCACATTGTGATCATATTGATTCTAGCCACGATTGAAACACTCCTATCCAGTTAAAACGCTCATAGATTAGGTTTGATTCGAAAATTCTAGGTTTAGGTTTCCGTCGAAACTATCTCGGACCCACCGAGTTGAAAAACTCGGTCCCACCGATTTGGCTTATGCCATTGCACAAGTGAGACTCGGTCTGACCGAGAATTACTTATCGGTGTGACCGATTTTTGAACTCAGTGAAACCCTAGCAGTCTCGGTGCCACCGAACTGTGACTCGGTCCTACCGAGTTCACTAGTTTAGGTTCCAAAACTGCTTCGGTATCACCGAGTTTGAAAATTGGTAGATCCGAGATGATTTCAGTGGGAAACTAAAACTAAGTTTTTGGATCATTCTTTTGCAAAAATCTCTGCATTTTGTGATGCTCATCCACTCTATCTCTTCTATAAACTATTCACAGGGTCAGCAGTCAGTTTGCAGCATGTCAGACCAGAGTGATAGCCAGAATCTGTCAGAACAGCAAGTGGTAATGAGTGAGGGCACTAGTCCCTCCATCTCTTCTGATGAAGGCAGTAGGAGCACTCCTAGCAATTTGCCAAAGGCTGCCACGAGACAAAGGAAGAAGAGGACTTCAGATTCCGAAGATGAGGACTATGTGGCAGAGGAAGAGGCCACTTCCAAGAGAGTTGAGCCAGCTCAAGGCACTAATCCAGGTCTGAAAATCAAAAGGTCAGCAGGCAGGCAGCCAATGTCAAAGGCCAGAATGTCAACTGAGAAGCCCATAGAGCCAGTTGCAGCTGAGGGCAAGAAAAGAAAGGAAAGGGTGAAGAAGACTGTGGCTAGAGTGCTTGGTAAAGCTTCCATCATGGAAGAGGAAGAAGAGGAAGAGGTGGCTGCACCAGCGCCCAAGGCACCCAAGCTAATGGGAGATGCCATAAAATCAGGGGGAGCTGCTTCCAAGGCCAAGCCAGCTCCAAAGCCAAAGCCAAAGAGGAACACAAGAAGCATCCCTGTAGCTGAGAAGAACAAGGCCCCAGTGCCTGAGACTGTTGCTGAAGAAGAAGAAGAAGAGAATGTTCTGAGAAATCTAAAGCCCAAGATCCCAGACCACAACGATGCTCATCCTGTGGCTGAGGACATGAAGCTCAGGAGAGATTCAGGGCTGAGGAAGTGGAGAGAAGCAGACCCATATGCTTCAAGGAGAAGGACTGCCGTGGACTACAGGTTTCACACCAAGGAGCAGCAGGAGTTTTATGAGACAGTGCTGCTAGATAAGAAGCCCATTGTCTGTGATATGCGATGGGTTGATTGGACATACATCAAGGACAATGACGAGCACTATCCTGGAGTGCAAGACAGCTTCATAGCTTGTGGAGTAGCTGACTTTGTTGGGCAGAAGCTCACAAAGTGGAACGAGGAACTCATCATGCAGTTCTACTCCACAGCACATTTCTATCCAGATGGGAGGATCACATGGATGTCTGAGGGTACAAGGTACCAATCCACTGTTGAGGAATGGGTGAAGTTGATTAATGCCCCAGAGGAGCATGATGATGACATGGACATATATGCCAAGAAGAAGATGGACTACAACTCAATGTCAAATATGTACAAGGAGATCCCAAATGAAGCACTTGATACCTTCAAGTTTGGCTCAGTACATTACCTTCTGTCAGGACTGCCTACGATCAATTGGATACTAAGGCACACCTTACTGCCCAAGTCTGGAGATCACAAGATGATCAGAGGCCATGCAATCAACTTGCTACATGTGTTTGATGTGCCTCAGAAGTTCAAGGTGATGAGCCTCATAGTGGAAACAATCAAGAGGACTGCAGCAGATCAGAAGAGGAGTTGCGGATATGCCCCTCAGATTCAGGATCTCATCAACTCCAAGATGGGCACGGGCATATATTTATTGGACAAGGAACATTTGCCCATCCGTCCAGATTTTGAGAACAATGAAGTTGTGATGACTGAGAACGAGCCATCGTCTGCACAAGCTTACGCAAAGAAGGAGAAGGCGAGGAAGGAGAAAGCTGCCAAGATGCCAACTCAAGAGGAGGCATCTGAGTATTTCTTGAAGACTAAACAAGAGCAGCTTGGTTACTTGATTGCATCCACGCTGAGGATTGAGCAAAGTCTGGCCACCCTCACTCAAAATCAGTAGAGCCTAGAGAGAATCATGGAACAGAAGTTCTATGACTTGGATGTCAAAGTAACGGAAGTTCAGTCTGCAGTAGAGCAGCTCCAGGAGGACATGCAGGAGAGGAGAGGCAGGACTACTACTCATACCTTTGCCAGAGTACCAAGAGGTCCGAGGTCGTCTGCCGTGCCAGTTGCTGACACAAGAGCCACCACCTCACCACCAGCCACAACCTCAGTTCCACCAGCTCCAGCATCTACTTCAGCTCCAACTCCAGCATCTACTTCAGCATCTACCGAAGCCTTCATCCTTGGAGTGATCCAGACTCCACCACCACCTGAAGATCAAGCCTGAGCGTCGATCTAGTGCTATGCATTTTCTAGGAACTTTTTGGTAACTTGTTGCCAAAGGGGGAGAAGATGTATAGATCATAGGCTTCGAGAGAGAGAGAGTGTTGCTTTTCTCTCTTGCTTTATTTGGTGGTTTTTCGAACTTGTTTGCTTTTGAGTGCTTGAGATACTACGTCATTATTTGTGAGACATTGATGATCATGTGTTTGATCATAAGCTACACTTAATGCTTGCTTATTGCTATTATCTTATCTATCTTATGTGATCATTCATTATTCTTGGTGATGGGTGCATGTATTTCATTCTTATCATTTTAAGCGCTCCACCAAGATGTATGTGACATGGAAGAGTAACCCATGACTCTAACTCTTTGTGCATTTGCAGTCCAAAGCAAATTTTAAATATGCACAAATTTAGGGGGAGCTCTTACTTACCACATACTTCTCAAAGCGATGATATATTTCATGCTTATTATCATTTGTCGAAGCTTTGATCTATATGTTGTCATCAATTACCAAAAAGGGGGAGATTGAAAGTGCAACTATCCCTAGGTGGTTTTGGTAATTCATAACAACATATAGCTCATTGAGCTAATGCTATTCCAAGATGATTATTTCAGGAAAGCTCAATGATTGGCATGGCATGGATGTGAAAGTGGAACCCTCAAAATGCTAAGGACAAAGGATTGGCTCAAGCTCAAAAGCTCAAGACTCTTCATTTTATATTTTAGTGATCCAAGATCACATTGAGTCTTTAGGAAAAGCCAATACTATCAAGGAGGGATGAGGTGTTGCTTAATGAGCCTCTTGCTTCATGTGCTTAGTGATATGCTCCAAAACCCTCAACTACTTTCCCATATCCACATATGACCTAAACCCTAAGCCAAACTCGGTCCTACCGATTCTTCCTATCCGGCGCCACCGAGTTTCACTTGTCATTAGCCACTGCCAAACCCTAGCAATTCGGTTCTACCGATAGGGATCTCGGTCTCACCGAGATGGGGTTGCAAACTCTCTGTTTCCCTTTCGTAACTTTTCGGTCTACCGAAAGAGCGAATCGGTCCCACCGAGATTGCAATGTAAACTCAGTGTTTCCCCTTTGTAACTTTTCGGTCTCACCGAGTTCCACTCGGTCTCACCGAAAGAGCAAATCGGTCCCACCGAGTTTGCCTGACCAACTCTCTGGTTAGCTAATTACCAAATTCGGTCTCACCGAGTTTGTGTAATCGGTCTCACCGAGATTACGTTATGCCCAAACCCTAACCATATCGGTCCTACCGAGTTGCATGTCAGTCCCACCGAAAATCTCTAACGGTCACTAGGTTTATTTTCGGTCCGACCGAGTTTATTGATTCGGTCCCACCGAGATTGGAAAACTGTGTAACGGTTGGATTTTGTGTGGAGGCTATATATACCCCTCCACCTCCTTCTCATTCGATGAGAGAGCCATCAGAACACACACACCATTCCAACTCATATGTTCTGAGAGAGAACCACCTACTCATGTGTTGAGACCAAGACATTCCATTCCTACCATATGAATCTTGATCTCTAGCCTTCCCAAGTTGCTTTCCACTCAAACCTTCTTTCCACCAAATCCAAATCCTATGAGAGAGAGTTGAGTGTTGGGGAGACTATCATTTGAAGCACAAGAGCAAGGAGTTCATTACCTACACACCATTTGTTACTTCTTGGAGAGTGGTGTCTCCTAGATTGGCTAGGTGTCACTTGGGAGCCTCCGACAAGATTGTGGAGTTGAACCAAGGAGTTTGTAAGGGCAAGGAGATCGCCTACTTCGTGAAGATCTACCGCTAGTGAGGCAAGTCCTGTGTGGGCGATGGCCATGGTGGGATAGACAAGGTTGCTTCTTCGTGGACCCTTTGTGGGTGGTTGCTTCCTTCGTGGGTGGAGCCCTGTGTGGACTCGCGCAACCGTTACCCTTGGGTGGAGCCCTGTGTGGACTCGTGCAACCGTTACCCTTCGTGGGTTGAAGTCTCCATCAACGTGGATGTAGGATAGCACCACCTATCCGAACCACGGGAAAAACATCCGTGTCTCCAATTGCGTTTGAATTCTCCAAACCCTTCCCTTTACATTCTTGCAAGTTGCATGCTTTACTTTCTGCTGCCTATATACTCTTTGCATGCTTGCTTGAATTATGTGATGATTGCTTGACTTGTCCTAAATTAGCTAAAATCTGCCAAGAACTAAAATTGGGAAAAGGTTAAGTTTTTATTTTGTCAAGTAGTCTAATCACCCCCCTCTAGACATACTTTCGATCCTACACATGCGCACAAAATGGAGAAATGGTCATGAAGTTATGATGCGATAAACAGAGCATAAAATCATCACAGATTTAGGACTTGGTGGAATCTCACCCTCTGAGAAGTTGGACAGGGCGATGCGGGATGGAACGGTGCGGAACGGGGCACGGCGTTTGGATCGGGGACCTCGCGGATCCAGGACGAAGGGAAGCAGTGGGACGACGCCGAGCGGGATGGGGCAGTGCAGGGGACGGGGTCTCCCGTTTGGTTCGGCGGACGACGGCGTTTGTGGACGAGGACGTGCAGCCGGCTGGAGAGAGAGGCCCGAGGCCATGGCGACGGAGGGCGAGGGCGACGCCGGGGCAGAGGGCCTCCGACGGCGAAGGGACGGTGAGAACTAGGAGGATCCGGCGAAGGGCGGCGCTCGGTTCGCAGGACGTCGGGGGCGTGGGTCCAGAGAAGCGGCAGGGACGACGGGGCTTGGGGCGGAGCACGACGACGGCAGCGAGTCCCTGGCGAGGCGGCGGCGTCACGGGGAATGGCGGGCGGCGGGAGCGGGGCACACGAGGCACCGGCGGACGACAGGACCGGCGAGGCGCCAACGCAGCAGAGGAAGCCGGCGACGGCGGGCTTGCGGGAGCGCGAGCTCCTGGCGATGGAGCGAGGGAGCGAGGGGCGCGGGGCGCTCGGGGCCCGGTTCGGCCCGAGGCGGGCTGCCGATGGGCCGTGGCGGAGGAGCGGGGCCCGGGGACACGTGGCCGCGCTCGGTTGGGCGAGGGCGGCGGCCAGCTGACGTGGCGCGACGCCATTGGTCGGAGCGACGTGGAGGGTTCGGTGGACATGTCCGGCGGCGGCGGGGGAAGAAGATTAGGGTTTCATCCACGAAATTTTAGGAGGGAGACACACATATATAGGTAGGAGGAGGTAGGAGTGTCCAAATGAGGTGCGGTTTTCGGCCACGCGATCATGATCGAACGGCCGAGAGGATGGAGGGGGTTTGGATGGGTATTGGGCCACTTTGGAGGGGTGTTGGGCTGCAACACACATGAGGCCTTTACGGTTCCCCGGTTAACCATTGGAGTATCAAACGGACTCCAAATGGCACGAAACTTGAGAGGCGGTCTACCGGTGGTGTACCAAGGCCGCTTGGCAAATCTCGGTCCATTCCGAGAAAGTTTAACACCCGCTCACGAATGGAGAACAAAAGGGGCACCGGAGGACATAGGAGTGTCGGATTGCAAAACGGACAACGGGGAAAATGCTCGGATGCATGAGACAAACATGTATGCAAATGCGATGCACATGATGACATGATATGAAATGCATGACATGGACAAAATGCAAAACAAAAACAAAACCCAACCACGAAGGGAAACTCACAACACATCTCCGGAAAAGGCAAGAGTCGGAGTACAAATATGGAAAGTTGTATCCGGGGTGTTACAACACTCCACCACTACGAGAGGATCTCGTCCCGAGATCTAGGACGACACCGGAGGGAAAAGGAAGAGGAAGATAAGAGGTAAAACTAAGTTGCTTCTTTGACAAACGAGTGAAACCAAAGAACCTTGATAGGTTGAACAGCTTGAAAGAAAGAATACAACAGAGATGATCGAAGTTGAAAACACTCTGTTAGAAAAGAGGAACAAGGAACATAACTAGAGCCTCGTAGGTTGAAAGACATAAGAAAAAAGGTCGCAATGGACAAGAAGTACAAGCAAACACTCCGGTAGAAAACGAGATGTATAAGGAACGATAAGTGTCAAATATGACAACACTCCGGTTGGAATTGGAAGGTAAAGAATATGAACTTGGCAAAATGAAAGCACTTGGATGAGAGTCCGGTTCGAAGAGGAATGATAGACACAATACTCCGGTTAAAACAAGATAGAGAAGGAATAAGAATGATATAATTTGGATAGCACTTCGACTGTAAATGGAAGGGATTGAAGATGAGCTTGACAAGATGAGAAGATACTTGATGAAATCAACAACACACTACCTCTGGAACTATTGAAAGAATGGCACAAGGTGTAAGAAAGATTTCAGACAGCACTCCGGTTGAGAAGGGAGGTAAAACTTGACAGAATGGGAAGAACTTGAAAAGAGGGCATGACAGTCTGGTTAAATGGATAAGCACAAAAATAACATGATCCTCACAACTTGAGATGATGAGAGAAGAGAGAAACATCACAATGCCTCCGGAAGAAGAAAGAATGGAATGGAATGAACGGAGGGAAACAAGATCTTGAGATAGCATGCTTACAACAAATGCTGGAACGGAGTTGTTGGATTATCAACAATGAAAGGATAAGCTTGATGTGGGCTTATGGAAGACATCTCAAAATTATGAGGTGAAATTCTGCCACTAACGGAAACAATGGATTTGGATTGATATGAACAAGGATACGAGAAACTTAATTCACTGGGAGGGTAACTGAAGAACTTGGGCCATTTATGAGCACCATAAATAGCAACAATCCTTAGGGAAGGCTTTAGGTGAAACATGACACAAGATAACTCCAAAGAAGAGATTGATGGGTTGAGAAGAGCTCATGCTCAAATAAATTGATGGGTTTAAGTATCTCATACTTGACAACTTGCGAATCATGAAACACGAAGGGAAATTGTCAAGAATGACATAACACCATCTCAAAAGATAAGGTAGAAAGAATTGCACTTCGGAATGCAAGATGAAGAATACTTGAGCTCCTCTAAAAAGAATCTCGATGAACACTTCGAGAAGGAATTAAATCCTTGATGGACCAACATGTAGAACCTCCATGAAGAACTCAGGTAAACAAAATGATGATCAAACAAAAGGAAAGATAAGTTGAAAACACAAGGTGAAGCCTTGCGATGACTTAGATGGAGCTTCGTGGTGATATAATTGGTAGATCGTGGAACTCCATGAAAGAAAAGATGAACAAAAGAAATCAAGAATTTATTCATCATGAACAAACTCCGAAGGAAGGAATTGATCACTTGGATGAAACAAGAATAAGAATTATGTTATGCTTATCCTTCACCAATTAAAGTAATGACAAGCAACAGATTTGACATACTACTTATTCTCGTAGAAAGGATTAAGATAGATATAGCGCAAACTTGAGAAAGGTCTTCAACGATCCACCGGTAGGATTGGAAAGAACGAAGTAAAGATAAAGAAACTTCGGGGATAATTAGAAAAATAACAAAGATACTTGATAGAATTTAGATGCAAGTGAACGAAGAGATCCCGAGCTGATTAGCGAATACTTGAACGATGCACCGGAAAAATTTGGAGAACGAGAGCTGGAAGCTGAGAATGAGTAATATTTGAAAAGATGGCCTTCGGAGGAAAGAAATGGAAACAACCCATGAAATGCTCCGGATGGGTGAAAAGAATTCTCACAATCAAAACAATTATGAGAGGATGGCATCACGCTTGAACTGAGAATCCTCAAGAGAAGGCACAAGATTTAGAGGAAACACTTCTACAATCTTCAAATCCGAGAATGGCGACGAGAAACACCACCAAGAATTATTGAGGCACTCCGGAATGAAAATTAGAAAGGTTGAACCAACGATGAAAAGAATTTGAAAGATCTTGGAGAAAAGCATTTGACTGATGATAACTCATTCTTACATCAAACTTTGAGAAATTCTAGAGTAACTCCGGGAAAATAGAAGAGTCGGGTAAGATCCTGGGAAAAGATGTGTGGGTTAGGGTCCACTCAAAAGAAACACTGTTGAACGATTACTTGAAAGGGAGATTGCACCCATTGAATTAAATGGCTTGAATGAGATAACACCCTCGTAATAACTTGAATGGATCAGGAATGGAAACGTGAATCTTCTGAGATATCTTCGGCACTCCGGAACAATTGAATAGCAAGCGGGGAATGATTAAGAGGTGCACCAGCATGGGAAAACATTTGAAACGAGTTAAGGGATATGATCAACACCAAAAGCTTGAATTGAATCCACCGGAGAAGAAACGAGTGAAGAGTGACGAACTTGAAGCTCCCTTAGCATCTTCATAAGAAACACAGGGTAAAACATTGAAAGAAAAGACTGAAGAGACTTCTCACAAACAAAAGGATACATGATTAATAAATTTGAATCCTTGAAAAAAAAAGGGGGGGGGGGGGGGAAAACAAAGGCAGCTTGGAGACGGATGAAACAAACACCATTGAGAAGAACTAATAATTGATCTTGCGGATGTTGAAAATATCGGATCCACTTGAAGAGAAACATGCCAGTTGAGAAGAAATTGAAATGACAAACTTGAATCGAGAAGGATTAGTATTCACATACGAACATGAGAACACCACTTAGGAAAGGTATGGAATCAACACTTGACATTGAAGCAACTCGAATACCACAAATAAAAGAAAACAAAGGATTGGCTTGCAGAATAAGCTGGAAACAAACATATGATAGATCCCATACCGTATCATGTGTCTGTTGGAAAGAATTCCTACGAGCTACTTGAATTCCCACTTATCAACTCCCAGAACTTTACGGTTATGCAATCAGGTGTTGGGGATACAGGGGAAGCATAATATCTCACCCAAACTAGCAAATCCTACATCCATCTGTATCCATCCTTCAACACATAACCAAGAAACCTTCGGAAATCATTTACCTCAACCTTCGAAAAGCATTTGTTATACGAGTTATGGCAATACTCCCGAACTCCCGCCCCAGTACTGGGTGGCGTCGAGGTTCTCTCACCAACAACTGCATAAAGGAGATTTTAGATGTCGGCGAACTCAGGTATTCTAGAACTGCAATGATAAAATTGTGACAACAACACCTCAGAGCTCAACTCCCCGGGAAACTGCCACAACCCCTAAATGTCAGGAGGCACCAAGAACAATGTTCCCGTCACAAAACCATCGGAGCGATTCCAAGATACCCGCGTGATCCTAAAAAAAATTCATGAAATCTCAGAAGAGAAGAGTCAAAACTCTACGTCAGGAGGCCTCACCAGAGCGATGAAGGGACTGAGGAGTAAAAAGAATCCTACTCTCCAATATATATAATCCTATAAGACTCAAAACATTTTTCTAGACTCAACAACGTCAACGATTCGATCAAGCAGGGGGCTCCTAAGTCGGGGAAGGCTCTGATATCAACTTGTATCACCCACGATGCGGCTATATCTCCCACGCATCGGAGCACGACTTAGAGGCATAACCGCATAGTAGGCATGTCGCAAGAGGGGTAATCTTTACACATCCCATGTACTGAAATAAGAAAGGGAATAAAGAGTTGGCTTACAATCGCCACTTCACACAATACTTAAGTATAGCATTACATCATCCAGAATACAATCAAGGTCCGACCACGGAACCAAAATAAAGAAAGACCACCCCTATTGCTAGGTCCCTGATCGCCCCAACTGGGCTCCACTACTGATCGAAAGGAAATGAAAACAACCCAACGAACACGATCTTCATCGAGATCCCACTTGAGCTCAGCTGTGTCATCTGCACTTGTATCAACGGCACCTGCAACTGGTTTTGGAAGTAATCTGTGAGTCACGGGGACTCAGCAATCTCACACCTTGCGATCAAGACTATTTAAGCTTATGGGTAGGAAAAGGATAGTGAGGTGGAGCTGCAGCAAGCACTAAGCATATCTGGTGGCTAACATACGCAAATAAGAGCGAGAAGAGAAGCAAAGCACGGTCGTGAACTAGAAGTGATCAAGAAGTGATCCTGAAACTACTTACGTTCAAGCATAACACAAGAACCGTGTTCACTTCCCGAACTCCGCCGGAAAGAGACCATCACGGATACACACGCGGTTGATGCATTTTAATTAAGTTAAGTTTCAAGTTCTCTACAACCGGATATTAACAAATTCCCATCTTCCCATAACCGCGGGCACGGCTTTCGAAAGTTCAAAACCCTGCAGGGGTGTCCCAACTTAGCCCATCACAAGCTCTCACGGTCAACGAAGGATATTCCTTCTCCCAGGAAGACCCGATTAGACTCGGAATCCCGGTTATAAGACATCTCGACAATGGTAAAACAAGACCAGCGAAGCCGCCCGATGTGCCGACATCCTGATAGGACCTGCACATATCTTGTTCTCAGGGCAACACCGGATTGTCCAAACTTCCGGTAGGCCAGCCCAGAGTTGCCCCTGGTGGCCACCGGCGGCTGACAGGTTCGGACCAACACTTAGACAAGCACTGGCCCGGGGGGGTTAAAATAAAGATGACCCTTGAGTCAGCAGAACCTAAGGGAAGGTGATAGGTTGTTAGTGCAAATGTAAAACCAAGGTTGGGCCTTGATGGAGGAGTTTTATTCAAAGCGAACTGTCAAGGGGTTCCCGTAACACCCAACCGCGTAAGGAACGCAAAATCAAGGAACATAACACCGGTATGACGGAAACTAGGGCGGCAAGAGTGGAACAAAACACCAGGCATAAGGCCGAGCCTTCCACCCTTTACCAAGTATATAGGTGCATTAAAGTAAACAAGATATAATAATGATATCCCAACAATAATCATGTTCCAACAAGGAACAAACTCCGTCTTCACCTGCAACTACCAACCCTATAAGAGGGGTTGAGCAAAGCGGTAACATAGCCAAACAACGGTATGCTAGGACAAGGTGGGTTAGAGGCTTGACATTGCAATATGGGAGGTATGATATAGCAAGTGGTAGGTGAGGATGGCAATTTTATCCATGGACATGGATACCTATGCATATCCAATCCGAATGGATAGGGTTTGGATATGCTTTTGCGCCCATAGGCAGCGCCCAAACCCGACCCGATTACTGGTGGATAGGGCATGGACATAATCTTGTACCCATGGATATATCCAAATCGTCGTCTGACTTAATGAGCAATATTCTGCTACCCCTACCCCATATTCACATGTCCCACTATAATTTTATTCTTTATCTAAAACAACCAAAAGAAATTACACAATCCCCACCGTAACATACTCCAACACACCTTCTCATCCTATTATCTACACTAATTAAATGACTTGTCGTTGAGAATCGGTGCCATCTCCTTGAGTTACTCCTCTCATTGCCCTAGAGGTGGCCACCGCTACCCCCAGGTAAGGTGGATCGCTACAGCAGCCACTACTGGCCTGCGACAACCCAGCTCCATATCTCCTTGACCCCTCCGTCTTCGCTTTTCCACACGCGCATTGATGCATGGCCGCAATAGTGGGACAATGCAAGGGCTATGACTGCACGGCAGGGAGTGAGCACACCAATGCAGAGTGCACATTGTGCAATGAGTTATGTCTTACGTATAGGTCTTGAGAGGACCCGATGGATATCCAATGGGTATGGATATCCATCGGATTTAGACATGGTCACAATTTTTCGCCCATGGATTTTTCATGGATGGGCTGGGACTGCCTTCATGGATATGGATATGGATTTGATATTGTTCAACCCGATCCAAACCCGACCCATTGCCATCCTTAGTGGTAGGTATCGCGGCATAGCAATAGACTGAGCAACTAGCAAGCAAAGATAGAAGTGATTTCGAGGGTATGGTCATCTTGCCTGCAAAGTACTCCGAGTTGACGTAAGCTTGATCCTCGTAAGCTTACTCAACGGGTTCGTCGATCATGTAATCGTCTCCCGGCTCTACCCAAAGCAAGAACACAAGCAAATGAAAACAAAAATCAACCACGGTGCAATGCGCAAGCAACATGATGCAAAACATGGCATGATATGCGGGATGTGCTATGCAATGCATATGCGTGCTCCGGGAGGAAAAGATTGAACTAGGCCTCAACTTGGCAAACCAAGTGCGCCGCTGGAAAGATGAGTTGATTTCGGTCGAAATCGATATAAAGATCATCGGAATCGGAAGCACGGATTGAAATGGCAAGCAAAACAATAATGGCACAATTCTGCGATTAACAGCACGATGCCATCTAGAATGCAACAAGAAACTAAGCTACTGCACTCCAACATAGCAACAAAGCACATGGAAGTGATCTACTCAAGATGCTTGACAAAAGATGAACACTGAGCTACGACTAAATCACACAAGAGCAGGTTCAAACAAGCATGGCAAAAGTGCAAAAGATAACAGCATCGCAGACTTAGTGAAAATACTAACATGTCAGGAATTAACATCAGGAAGCAATGTGAAAATACTAACATGTCAGGAATTAACATCAGGAAGCAATGTTTAGAGCAAGAAAACAACATGCTACAGGAACAGTACATAGCAAACAAAGGCATGGCATGAATCTACTCAAATCATATAACAAAAGTCCCTTACTGACCATAAGCCCAAAAGGATCAGAAGATATGATGGCACCCATGTAAACATAGCATGTTTCGTTAACAGATTTAGACTTTGCAGAAAACTGGACATGGCATAAACAGAATTATGAAGGCATGTTTGCGAGCTCGATGCACTCACCACAAGGCATTGCATGACAAGATAAGCATACTACCAGCAAGAAGACATGGTCATGAAGCTAAACATGGCAAGAACAAGATCATAGCATGCATGGATAAACTACAACAACCTTGGCAAAATTAATTAACACGTAAACAATCTGCCAGGAACATTTTATAGCAAAAGTAGAGCAAGATTGAGTCATGCTAGGGCACTCCATAAATGCAAACAGGGACATGGATGGATAGAGCACAACCATACGCCCAAATCATACTTACTGAACATACTCAAAAGAAGCATGGATCTCACTGTAGCAACATGAATACATGGCATAAAAATAACAGCAGAGCAAAGACTTAGTGAAATTCTAAGTCCCTGAAAACAACACTATTACGAGAGCTACTTTGCATGCATGTGCTAGTCACCACATTGATCACAAAAATACAAGGCATACACCCCTGTAAAGATGGCATGGCATAGCCCAAAACACATGTAGAGCTCATGCCCATATGATGCACACAACAAATATGGCAAAAATGACAAAAGCTCATGATCTGTTAAGAATCAGCACCTAACATTTTATAGCACTCCTGCATCAACGATTTGGGCATCAAGATGGACTCAAACAAGCATGGAACAATGGAACAAAATCAAGAGCACATCAAGATGAACATTTTAGTATCTCATGCGCACAAAACGGAGAAACAGTCATGAAGTTATGATGCGATGAACAGAGCATAAAATCATCACAGATTTAGGACTTAGTGGAATCTCACCCTCTGAGAAGTTGGATAGGGCGATGCGGGATGGAACGGTGCGGAACGGGGCACCGTGTTTGGATCGGGGACCTTGCGGATCCAGGACGAAGGGAAAGCAGCGGGACAACGCCGAGCAGGACGGGGCGGTGCAGGGGACGGGGTCTCCCGTTTGGTTCGGCGGACGACGGTGTTTGTGGACGAGGACGTGCAGCCGGCTAGAGAGAGAGGACCGAGGCCATGGCGACGGAGGGCGAGGGCGGCGCCGGTGCAGAGGGCCTCTGGCGGCGAAGGGACGGCGAGAACAAGGCGGATCCGGTGAAGGGCGGCGCTCGGTTGGCGGGACGTCGGGGGCGTGGGTCCAGAGAAGCGGTAGGGACGACGGGACTTGGGGCGGAGCACGGCGACAGCAGCGAGTCCCTGGAGAGGCGGCGGCGTCACGAGGAACGGCGGGCGGCGGGAGCAGGGCACACAAGGCACCGGCGGACGGCGGGACCGGCGAGGCGCCGACGCAGCAGAGGAAGCCGGCGACGGCAGGCTTGTGGGAGCGGGAGCTCCTGGTGATGGAGCGAGGGAGCGAGGGACGCGGGGCGCTCGGGGCCTGGTTCGGCCCGAAGCGGGCCGCCGATGGGCCGCGGCGGAGGAGCGGGGCGCAGGGACACGTGGCCGCGCCTGGTTGGGCGAGGGCGGCGGCCAGCTGACGTGGCACGACGCCATTGGTCGGAGCGATGTGGAGGGTTCAGTGGACATGTCCGGCGGGATGAAATGTCCGGCGGCAGCGGGGGAAGAAGAGTATGGTTTCATCCGCGAAATTTTCGGAGGGAAACACATATATATAGGTAGGAGGAGGTAGGAGTGTCCAAATAAGGTGCGGTTTTCGGCCACGAGATCGTGATCGAACGGCCGAGAGGATGGAGGGGGTTTTGATGGGTATTGGGCCACTTTGGAAGGGTGTTGGGCTGCAACACACACGAGGCCTTTACGGTTCCCCGGTTAACCGTTGGAGTATCAAACGGACTCCAAATGGCACGAAACTTGACAGGCGGTCTACCGGTGGTGTACCAAGGCTGCTTGGCGGTGTACCAAGGCCGCTTGGCAAATCTCGGTCCATTCCGAGAAGGTTTAACACCCGCTCATGAAAGGAGAACAAAAGGGTCGTCGGAGGACATAGGAGTGTCGGATTGCGAAACGGACAACGGGGAAAATGCTCGGATGCATGAGACGAACATGTATGCAAATGCGATGCACATGATGACATGATATGAAATGCATGACATGGACAAAATGCAAAACAAAAACAAAACCCAACCATGAAGGGAAACTCACAACACATCTTCGGAAAAGGCAAGAGTCAGAGTACAAATATGGAAAGTTGTATCCGGGGCGTTACAACACTCCACCACTACAAGAGGATCTCGTCCCGAGATCTAGGACGACACCGGAGGGAAAAGGAAGAGGAAGATAAGAGGTAAAACTAAGTTTCTTCTTTGACAAATGGGTGAAACCAAAGAACCTTACCATGGCCTTTAGACGCTTTCGCCTCTGTTGGCGCTTGGGGGGATCTTTGTCTTCCTCCTCCTCGTCATTCTTGGGGGTATCAACCATGTAGACATCATAGGTGGAGGTTACCGCCCAGCGGCCAATGTGTAGGTAGCAATGGGTGATGCAACACCATGTGTACCCTCAACATCTTCATCCATGTCGGTTGCCTCTTCAGAGGCGTAGTCCAATACGCCGGTTAAATCTTCAACCATAGTGACTAGGTGGGTGGTGGGTGGGATGTAAGTTTCCCTATCATAGGCTTTACATCTGATTTGATCATAGACCGAGGATTTCCCGTCCAAAATATCAAGGTTCTAGATTTGATCTAGCATCTCGTTCAATAGTGAGAGGTCTGCCAGGTCGATCTCCTAGCAATAGGTGAGGCTAACCCGTAGTATGCTCGGCGGGCCATGTGACTCATCCTCGGAGCACGGGTCGGCAAGGGTTGACTCCTGGGCCAGCAACTGGGTGACCGGGTCTGGACTCAGAGTTGATTCTGATGTGAGACCTAATCCGAGGTCTGGGTCTACGGTTGGATCCGGGGTTAAGACCACGGTGTCCATGGACGGCCCAAGCTGACTTGACACCCAACCTGAAAAAACAAGATCATCGCGGGAATCGGTAGCGTATTCAAAGCTCCCAAATCTAATTATTTGACCTGGGGCGAAACTTTTGACTCAGCTGAGGTGAACGCTTGAATAAGCGTGCATGACGATGCTGCCAAACGTGAAAAGTTGGTCGGGTCCCCGCAGCCGATGTTATCATTGATCTGAAGACGAGTCATTGATTCTTTGCGACCAAACAACTAGACCTGTGTGGGCTACCAATGCCGGTGCAAAAATTAGTTGATCTCGGGTAGGGGTTCCTGAGCTGTGAGTCTAGGAGCAATGGTAAAACTAGACGAGGGAGACAATGTTTTAACCAGGTTCGGACCCTCTCAAAGAGGTAAGACCCTATGTCTCGCTTGGATTGTATTGATCCGATGGTGCAATGAATATAGGATGATCTACCTCGAGATGGGATGATTGTGTTCTAAACCCTAAGGCTTGTGTTTGTGCCTCCAAAGACTAAACCCCTCGGCTTATATAGGCATGATGCGGCTTGAAGCAACGTTGGTATTTCCCCAAAGAGGAAGGGATGATGCAGCACATCAGCGGTAGGTATTTCCCTCAGATGTGAAACCAAGGTTACCGAACTAGTAGGAGAACCAAGCAACACAACGTAAACAACACCTGCACAGAGATAACAAATCCTCACAACCCGACTTGTTAAAGGGGTTGTCAATCCCTTCCGGGTACGGCGCCTCGAGATAGGCAAACGGACGTGAGATAAATTGTAGTAGATTGATAGATCAAACGCCAAATAAAATAAATAAGAATAAATTGCAGCAAGGTATTTTTGTGTTTTTAGTTTAATATATCTGAAAATAAAAGCAAAGGAAAAGTAGATCGCAAAGGGAAATATATGAGAAAGAGACCCGGGGGCCGTAGGTTTCACTAGTGGCTTCTCTCGAGAAAAACAGCAAACAGTGGGTGAACAAATTACTGTTGGGAAATTGATAGAACTTCAAATACTCATGACGATATCCAGGCAATGATCATTACATAGGCATCACGTCCAAGATTTGTAGACCGACTCCTGCCTACATCTACTACTATTACTCCACACATCGACCATTATCCGACATGCATCTAGTGTATTAAGTTCATGGAGAAACGGAGTAATGCAATAAGAATGATGACATGATGTAGACAATACCTATCTATGTAGAGATAGACCCCATCGTTTTATCCTAAGTAGCAACGATACATACGTGTCGGTTCCCCTTCTGTCACTGGGATCAAGCACCATAAGATCGAACCCACTACAAAGCACCTCTTCCCATTGGAATATAAATAGATCAAGTTCGCCAAAAAACCAAATATGGAAGAAGAAATGTGAGGCTGGTGCGTCTCCAATGTATCTATAATTTTTGATTGTTCCATGCTATTATATTATCTGTTTTGGATGTTTAATGGGCTTTAATATCCTCTTTTATATTATTTTTGGGACTAACCTATTAACCGGAGGCCCAGTGTCAGATTCTGTTTTTTTGCCTATTTTAGAGTTTTGCAGAAAAGAAATACCAAACGGAGTCCAAACGGAATGAAACATTTGCGATGACCTTTCTTGGACCGAAAGCAATCCAGAAGACTTGGAGTCGAAGTCTGGAACTCCAGGAGGAAACCACGAGGAAGGAGGGCGCGCCCAGGGGGTAGGCGCGCCCCCACCCTCGTGGGCCCCTTGTAGCTCCCCCGACGTACTTCTTTCGCATATATATACTCTTATACCCTAGAAACATTAGGGAGAGCAAAGAAACCACGTTTCCACCGCCGCAACCTTCTGTACCCATGAGATCCCATCTTGGGGCCTTTTCCGGTGATCTACCAGAGGGGGAATCGACCACGGAGGGCTTCTACATCAACACCATTGCCTCTACGATGAAGCGTGAGTAGTTTACCACCGACCTTCGAGTCCATAGTTATTAGCTAGATGGCTTGTTCTCTCTCGTTGATTCTCAATACAAAGTTCTCCTCGATGTTCTTGGAGATCTATTCGATGTAATACTCTTTTGCGGTGTGTTTGTTGAGATCCGATGAATTGTGGATTTATGAACAAGATTATCTATGAATATTATTTGGTTCTTCTCTGAATTCTTATATGCATGATTTGATATCTTTGCAAGTCTATTCGAATTATCGGTTTAGTTTGTCCTACTAGATTGATCTTTCTTGCAATGGGAGAAGTGCTTAGCTTTGGGTCAAATCTTGCGGTGTCCTTTCACAGTGATAGTAGGGGCGGCAAGGCACGTATTGTATTGTTGCCATCAAGGATAAAAATATGGGGTTTATATCATATTGCCTAAGTTTATCCCTCTACATCATGATCTTGCTTAATGTGCTACTCCGTTCTTATGAACTTAATACTCTAGATGCATGCTAGATAGCGGTCGATGTGTGGAGTAATAGTAGTAGATGCAGAATCATTTCGATCTACTTGACACAGACGTGATGCCTATATTCATGATCATTGCCTTAGATATCTTCATAACTATGCGCTTTTCTATCAATTGCTCGACAGTAATTTGTTCACCCGCCGTAATACATGCTATCTTGAGAGAAGCCACTAGTGAAACCTATGGCCCCCGGGTCTCTTTCCTATTATATTATATCTCTTTTATTTACATCGCATCTTGTTTACTATTTTGCAATCTTTACTTTCCAATCTATGCAACAAAAATACCAAAAATATTACTTTACTATCTCTATTAGATCTCACTTTTGCGAGTGACCGTGAAGGGATTGACAAACCCTTTATCATGTTGGTTGCAAGGTTCTTGATTGTTTGTGCAGGTACTAGGTGACTTGTGCGTTGTCTCCTACTGGATTGATACCTTGGTTCTCAAAACTGAGGAAAATACTTATGCTACTTTGCTGCATCACCCTTTCCTCTTCAAGGGAAAACCAACGCAAGCTCAAGAGGTAGCAAGAAGGATTTCTGGTGCCATTGCCGGGGAGATCTATGCCAAGTCAAGACATACCAAGTACCCACCATAAACTCTTCTCCCTCACATTTCATTATTTGCCATTCGCCTCTCCTTTTCCTCTCCCCCACTTCTAAAATGATTTTCGAAAATATTTGCCTTTTCTTCGCCTTCTTCCCGTATGTATCTTTGTTTGTGTTTCCATGTGCCTTCCATTTGCTTGCATCTTTGCTTACTAAAAATCTATTGATATGGATCCACTTAAAGTGTTCTACTGGGATCATCTTGGATCCTTATGCGCTTGTGCTGAAACCTCAACTAACCTAGTTGATGGGAAATCTTTAGATGAGCATGACCATTTTGTGTGTCACCATTTGTCTGAAAAAGGGAGACTCTGATGGGATCAAATAAACAAATTCTTGTTTTATGCTTGGAATCTTTGTGAAATTTATGATTTTACTTGTTGCTCTAAGAACCCTAAAAAACACCTCCCCTACCTATGTCAGTTTAATGATAATGAAATCTTATCTTCTTATGCAAAGGGTGTTTATAGTTACTATGATATCGAACAAATTGAAGAATTTGTTGCTTTTAAGGGTGCTTATGAAGTTGCTTCTTTGATTGAAAAGTATGATATTACTCTCTACGAATCTAAAATTTTTGACATACTTAAATATTGCTATGAGAACTATGCTCATAATGTCTATGTTAAAGAATTTATTGAAATAATGACCGCTGCTTTGGAAGAAAATAATGATATGCATGGATCTATAGATAATTATGATTCTGACGATTTGATTGAAATATCCCTTGATGAACATGATTCTTGCTATTCTTGTGGCCATGATGCCAATATTTATGAAGATGAATTTGATATAGTTCCTTATGTTAAACATCAGATCGTTGCTATTGCACCCATACTTGATAGTTCCTTCGATGAAAAGCATGATTGAAATGATGTTATTATAAATTCTCTTAATGTCAATTGTGTTAATGATATGCAAAACCTCAAGCTTGGGGATGCTAGTTTTGCTATGACTACTATTTGTTGCAATGATCATGATTGGGGTGATTCTTTTTATGATCTTGAAAATTTATTTAAGCCCCATGATGAATATGAGATTGATAATAATGTTCGCAATAATATTGAAAGTGGGTTTGGAAGAGTGTCAACTTTAGATCCCACATATTTGGAGAATGTTCTATCTTATGAAGTTTTTTATAAAAGTGGGTTTGGAGAGGTCATGACTTTAGTTAATGTTAATCCTACTATTTTGGAAGAGTTTCAACTTTGCATACATGTGGATCGTGTTAAGAATATGTTTTGTGATAGCTATATTGTTGAATTTGCTAATGATCCTACACGTAATTATTATGAGATAGGAAAATATGGTTGTAGAAATTTTCGTGTCACTAAATTACCTCTCGTTATGTTGAGATTGCTATTGTTTCTTTCTCCTTCCTTACATATGCTAGTCTTTGCTTGTCTTGATAATTTGTTTGCTTATATAATGCCTATGCCTAGGAAGTATGTTAGACTTAGATGTGATTTTCATATGCTTCATTATGCTCCCTTCGTGTTTCAATTGCTATCTTTCATGTGAGCATCATTAAAATTATAGATGCCTAGCTTAATAGCTTTAGAGAATAGCGCTTGTTGGGAGGCAACCCAATTTTATTTTTGTTCTTGCTTTTTAGGTCATGTTTTGCTTTTAATAAATCATCTAGCCTCTGGTTAGATGTGTTTTTTGTGTTTTAGTTAGTGTTTGTGCCAAGTAAGACCTTTGGGATAGCTTACGGTGATAGTTGATTTGATCCTGCTGAAAAACAGAAACTTTTGGGCCCAGGAGATTAGTTTTAATTTTGAACAGAAGTGTGATAAAATACTGATTCCATTTTAGAGGATTAATAAACAAATTATCTAGGACTTCCTAATTTTTCAGAATTTTCGGAGTTACAGAAGTATTCAAAACTTACAGATTGCTACAGACTGTCCTGTTTTTGACAGATTCTGTTTTTCGTGTGTTGTTTGCTTATTTTGATGAATCTATGAGTAGTATCGGGGGGGTATGAACAATAGAGAAGTTGGAATACAGTAGGTTTAACACCAATATAAATAAAGAATGAGTTCATTACAATACCTTAAAGTGGTGGTTTATTTTCTTATACTAACGGAGCTCATGAGATTTTCTGTTGAAGTTTTATGTTGTGAAGTTTTCAAGTTTTTGGATAAAGATTTGATGGATTTTGGAATAAGGAGTGGCAAGAGCCTAAGATTGGGGATGCCCAACACACGCCAAGGTAAAATTCAAGGACAACCAAAATCCTAAGCTTGGGGATGCCCCGGAAGGCATCCCCTCTTTCGTCTTCGTCTATCGGTAACTTTACTTGAGGCTATATTTTTATTCACCACATGATATGTGTTTTGCTTGGAGCGTCTTGTATTATTTGAGTCTTTGCTTTTTATTTTACCACAGTCATCCTTGTTGTACACACCTTTTGGGAGAGACACGCATGAATCGGAATTTATTAGAATACTCTATGTGCTTCACTTATATCTTTTGAGCTAGATAATTTTGCTCTAGTGCTTCACTTATATCTTTTTAGAGCACGGTGGTGGTTTTAGTTTATGGAAATTATTTATCTCTCATGCTTCACATATATTATTTTGAGAGACTTTTAGAACAGCATGGTAATTTGCTTTGGCTATAAAACTAGTCCTAATATGATGGGCATCCAAGATGGGTATAATAAAAACTTTCATATAAAGTGCGTTGAATACTATGAGAAGTTTCATTCTTTATGATTGTTTTGAGATATGAAGAAGGTGATATTAGAGTCATGCTAGTAGATTAGTTGTGAATTTGAGAGATAATTGTGTTAAAGTTTGTGATTCTCGTAGCATGCACGTATGGTGAATCGTTATGTGATGAAATTGGAGCATGATATATTTATTGATTGTCTTCCTTATGAGTGGCGGTTGGGGACGAGCGATGGTCTTTTCCTACCAATCTATCCCCCTAGAAGCATGTGCATAGTACTTCGTTTCGATAACTAATAGATTTTTGCAATAAGTATGTGAGTTCTTTATGACTAATGTTGAGTCCATGGATTATACGCACTCTCACCCTTCCACCATTGCTAGCCTCTCTAGTACCGCGCAACTTTCGCCGATACCATAAACCCACCGTTTACCTTCCTCAAAACAGCCGCCATACCTACCTATTATGGCATTTCCATAGCCATTCCGAGATATATTGCCATGCAACTTTCCACCGTTCCGTTTATTATGACACGCTCCATCATTGTCATATTGCCTTGCATGATCATGTGGTTGACATCGTATTTGTGGCAAAGCTACCATTCATAATTCTTTTATACATGTTACTCTTGATTCATTGCACATACCGGTACACCACCGGAGGCATTCACATAGAGTCATATTTTTTTTCTAAGTATCGAGTTGCAATTCTTGAGTTGTAAGTAAATAAAAGTGTGATGATCATCATTATTAGAGCATTATTCCAGTGAGGAAATGATGATGGAGACTATGATTCCGACACAAATCGGAATGAGACTCCGGACGAAAAAGATAAAAAAATAGGCCAAAAAAGAGAGGGCCCAAAAAATGAGAGAAAAAGAGAGAAGGGACAATGCTACTATCCTTTTTCCACACTTGTGCTTCAAAGTAGCACCATGATCTTCATGATAGAGAGTCTCTTATTTTGTCACTTTCATATACTAGTGGGAATTTTTCATTATAGAACTTGACTTGTATATTCCAATGACGGGCTTCCTCAAAATGCCCTAGGTGTTCATGAGCAAGCAAGTTGGATGCACACCCACTTAGTTTCTTTTTGAGCTTTCATACACTTATAGCTCTACTGCATCAGTTGCATGGCAATCCCTACTCACTCACATTGATATCTATTGATGGGCATCTCCATATCCCGTTGATACGCCTAGTCGATGTGAGACTATCTTCTCTATTTTGTCTTCTCCACAACCACCCCTCTATTCCACCTATAGTGTTATATCCATGGCTCACGCTCATGTATTGCGTGAAGATTGAAGAATTTTGAGAACATCAAAAGTATGAAACAATTGCTTGGCTTGTCATCAGGTTGTGCATGATTAAATATTTTGTGTGATGAAGATAGAGCATAGCCAGACTATATGATTTTGTAGGGATAGCTTTCTTTGGCCATGTTATTTGAAGAAGACATGATTGCTTTGTTAGTATGCTTGAAGTATTATTGTTTTTATGTCAATATTAAACTTTTGTCTTGAATCTTTTGGATCTGAACATTCATGCCACAGTAAATAAAATTACATTGATAATTATGTTAGGTAGCATTCCACATCAAAAATTCTGTTTTTACCATTTACCTACTCGAGGATGAGCAGGAATTAAGCTTGGGGATGCTTGATACGTCTCCAACATATCTATAATTTTTGATTGCTCCATGCTATTATATTATCTGTTTTGGATGTTTAATGGGCTTTAATATGCTCTTTTATATTATTTTTGGGACTAACCTATTAACCAGAGGCCCTGTGCCAGTTTCTCTTTTTTTGGCCTATTTTAGAGTTTTCCAACAAAGGAATACCAAATGGAGTCCAAACGGAATGAAACCTTCGCGATGATCTTTCTTTGACCGAAAGCAATCCAGAAGACTTGGAGTCCAAGTCTGGACTCCACGAGGAAGCCACGAGGCAGGAGGGCGCGCCTAGGGGGTAGGCATGCCCCCACCCTCGTGGGCCCCTCGTAGCTCCACCGACGTACTTCTTTCGCATATATATACTCTTATAGCCTAGAAACATCAGGGAGAGCAACGAAACCACTTTTCCACCGCTGCAACCTTCTGTACCCGTGAGATCCCATCTTGGGGCCTTTTCCGGCGATCTGCCGGAGGGGGAATCGATCACAGAGAGCTTCTATATTAATACCATTACCTCTCCGATGAAGCGTGAGTAGTTTACCACAGACCTTCGGGTCCATAGTTATTAGCTAGATGGCTTCTTATCTCTCTTTGATTCTCAATACAAAGTTCTCCTCGATGTTCTTGGAGATCTATTCGATGTTATACTCTTTTGCGGTGTGTTTGTCGAGATCCGATGAATTGTGGATTTATGGACAAGATTATCTATGAATATTATTTGGTTCTTCTCTGAATTCTTATATGCATGATTTGATATCTTTGCAAGTCTCTTCGAATTATCGGTTTAGTTTGGCCTACTAGATTGATCTTTCTTGCAATGGGAGACGTGCTTAGCTTTGGGTTCAATCTTGCGGTGTCCTTTCCCAGTGACAGTAGGGGCAGCAAGGCACGTATTGTATTGTTGCCATCGAGGATAAAAAGATGGTGTTCATATCATATTGCTTGAGTTTATCCCTCTACATCATGTCATCTTGCTTAATGTGTTACTCCGTTCTTATGAACTTAATACTCTAGATGCATGCTAGATAGTGGTCGATGTGTGGAGTAATAGTAGTAGATGCAGAATCGTTTCGATCTACTTGACACGGGCGTGATGCCTATTGAGGGAGTCCTGGATTAGGGGGTCTCCAGACAGCCGGACTATATCCTTTGGCCGGACTGTTGGACTATGAAGATACAAGATTGAAGACTTCGTCCCGTGTTCGGATGGGATTCTCCTTGGCGTGGAAGGCAAGCTAGGCAATACGGATATGTAGATCTCCTCCCTTGTAACCGACTCTGTGTAACCCTAGCCCCTCCGGCGTCTATATAAACCGGAGGGTTTAATCCGTAGGACAACACACAATCATACCATAGGCTAGCTTCTAGGGTTTAGCCTCTACGATCTCGTGGTAGATCAACTCTTGTAATACTCATATCATCAAGAACAATCAAGCAGGACGTAAGGTATTACCTCCATCAAGAGGGCCCGAACCTGGGTAAACATCGTGTCCCCTGCCTCCTGTTATCATCTGCCTTAGACGCACAGTTCGGGGCCCCCTACCCGAGGTCCTCCAGTTTTGACACCGACATTGGTGCTTTCATTGAGAGTTCCACTGTGTCGTCAGCATAAGGCTTGATGGCTCTTTCGATCATCAGTAGCGATGTGGTCCAGGGTGAGGTTTTCCTCCCCGGGCAGATCTTTGTATTCAGTGGCTTCGCACTGTAGGCCAATTCGCTTGTCCATCTGGAGCAGATCGAGAGCTACGCCCCTGGCCATCATGTCAGATTCGGAAACTTAAATTACACTGCCGACATCCATGGAGACTTGATCTTCGACGGATTCGAGCCCGTGTCAGGTGCACCGCATAGTCACGACGAGCACGACGTAACTCTGCCATCAGACAGTGTTCGGGAGATCGCATCTGCAACTACTCCGGCCTTCAATCCGGAGCAAATTGCGCCATCCAGGGACGGAGGGATAGACCCCGCCAGCGAGGCCGCATTCTCAGTGGCGATGGAGCCGGATACTGACTTCACCCTTTACGAGAGCCGTGTCACCGAACCATTGGATTCGTCTCCGGCCACGGACTCCGAGCTGCTTGCATCCGTGCCTATCGAATCCGACTGGGTGCCGATCATGGAGTTCACCTCCACGGATATCTTTCAACACTTGCCTTTCGGCGATGTGCTAAATTCATTAAGGTCTCTCTCCTTGTCAGGAGAACCTTGGCCAAACTATGTCCGGCTAGAATGGGATGCGGACGACGAAGAAATTCGATGCCCACCCACCACCCACTTAGTAGCCACTGTCTACGACTTAACCGACATGCTCAACTTAGACTCCGAAGACATCGACGGCATGGACGAAGATGCAGGAGACGAACAGGAACCAGCGCCCACAGGGCGCCGGACAGCCATTTCATCACATGACATATACATGGTGGATACACCCAAAGAAGGCAATGCGAAGAGACAGCGGAGGATGGCCCCTCCAAGAAGCAACCCAAGTGCCAACGTCAGCGGCGCCGTCTAAGTCCCGCCATAGCAAAAACAGCGATAACGGCGCAAGAAGAAAATAACAGTCCAGTAGTCTCTAGAGGAAACGACGACCACATTGCCCCGGCGGCAGAGCACGATGAAGCTGCAAGTGGCGAACATAGTACGGATCCGACGTCCGAACACGGCGACGCCGAGGATAAACCTCATCAAACCCCCTCTCGGGAGGAAAACAGTCCGGATGAAGATGCACACATCATCCCGGAAACGCACTTGGAGCAAGAGAACTTCCACAGAAGGCTTATTGCCACATCGAGGAGTCTGAAGAAGCAGAAGCAAAGGCTTAAGGCCGCACAAAATACGCTCAACAGCAGGTGGAACAAAGTGCTCGACAACAAAGCAAAGTACGGTGGAAGTTACCACACAAAGGGCTATCCAAAGCACAAGCTACTACCTGAATTCGATGATGAGGCCTTAGAGCCCACACAACCAAAAAATAAAACGGCCAACCGGCCGGATCCACCACCTTGTGACCGCGATAGAGCGGCTAACAAAGTCACAAATAAGTCAACACACGATCTACAAGAGGACTTGCGCCAAAAGTTTGGTACGACCAGATCCATCTATGGATCTAGGAAGCGCGCTCCGGCACAAAATCAAAATCGAATACTACAACCGTCTGAATGCCATGGCACGTCCCAATACAGGGGTGCCGCACGCCCCCTATGTTTCACCGATGAGGTGCTGGACCACGAATTCCCAGAAGGATTCAAACGAGTGAACATAGAGGCGTACGACGGGACCACAGACCCTGGGGTCTGGATAGAGGACTTTATCCTCCATATCCATATGGCTCACGGAGACGATCTCCATGCCATCAAATACTTGCCCCTCAAGCTTAAAGGACCAGCTCGGCACTGGCTGAAAAGCCTCCCCGAAAACTCAATCGGAAGTTGGGAGGAGCTCGAGGATGCTTTTTGGGCTAATTTTCAAGGAACCTATGTCCGACCTCCGGATGCAGACGATTTAAGCTATATAATTCAACAACCCGGAGAGTCCGCCCGAAAGCTTTGGAACAGGTTTCTCACTATGAAGAACCAAATCGTCGACTGTCCGGACGCCGAAGCCTTAGCAACTTTCAAACACAGCGTCCGAGACAAATGGCTTGCCAGACACCTCGGCCAAGAAAAATTGAGAACAATGGCAGCCCTAACAAGCCTCATGACCCGCTTTTGCGTGGGCGAAGATAGCTAGTTTGCCCGCAGTAGCACCAGCGACCCAAGCACATCCGAAGTCAAGGATGGCAATGGAAAATCATGATGCAATAAAAACAAGCATCGAAATAAAGAAGATAGCCCAGATAATACGGCGGTCAACACCGGATTCAGGGGCTCTCGGCCAGGTCATCGGAAAAAGCCTTTCAAAGGCAGCAGAGATGGACCGTCTGGCCTAAACAAGATTCTTGACAAACTATGTCAGATTCATCGCACCCCCGGTAAACCTGCAAATCACACCCACAGAGAATGTTGGGTCTTCAAGCAGGCCGGTAAGCTAAACGCCGAACACAAGGGGGGAGATTCCAAGCGAAGATGAGGACGAACCTCGCCAGCAAAGCACCAGAGGACAGAAAAAATTCCCACCAGAGGTCAAAACAGTAAACACGATCCATGTGACGAAGAGGATAAGCAAATATGCACTCCGAGACACACGCGCCATAGAGCCCGTCACCCCTAGGTTCAACCCCTAGTTGGCCTGCCCGATCACTTTTGATCGCGGGGATCACGCGACAAGCATCCGACACGAAGGATTGGCTGCCTTGGTGTTAGACCCAATAATAAACGGATACCATCTCACATGAGTCCTCATGGACGGCGGCAGTGGTCTAAATCTGATATATCAGGACACAGTCTGCAAAATGGGGATAGACCCGACACAAATAAGCCACAGTAATACTACCTTCAAGGGAGTAATACCAGGCTAAGAGGCCCGCTGTACGGGCTCTCTATTGCTAGAGGTTGTATTCGGTTCTCCCGATAACTTCCGAAGCGAAAGGTTAACTTTCCACATCGCTCCATTCCGAAGTGGCTATCAAGCACTGCTCGGAAGAACGGCTTTCGCTCATTTTAATGCCATACTGCATTACGCTTCTCTCAAGCTTAAGATGCCCGTTCTGCGTGGCACCATCACAGTTAGCAGAAATACTGAGCGTTTTCTACCCACGGAAGAGTGTGCGGCGGCTTTAACAGCCGAGCACTAGACGGCCTCACCAACCAGAAAAAATGACAGGTCGTCAAGACCACGGGCACAGTTCGACGAGTCCGGTGCACCATTACATATACATGAGATTGGTTTGATGATCAAACCCTCCCAGACGGTACCAGGGGCTTCTCGCGTGTAATCAGGGCTAGTCCGGCTCAACTTGACTTATCCTGAATTTTAATAGTTTATTGATAATAACCAATTTTTTGGCATAGCAACTTTCACCTAAGTTCTTCTCTTTTACAGATGACAATCGTGCTACACCCGTCTAGGACACGGCACAACGGAGACAGAGACGCAGACGTGCAGCAGGGACCCGATCAAAGGTTTCTTTTCAGATTAAGACCCTACGTAAACCTTTTTTACTGTCTCTTGTTGTTCACATCCTCTGGATACTCAATACAACCGAGAAGGATGCCAACGTTATTGGCATGTGGCCACGTCAGGATATTGCACGTACCTGGACACTCGGGGTTTATTATTAAGGGCATCGTTCAGCCCAGCATATGTTATAAAGACCGAATACCTTAGGGAGTGTTCGGCGTCGCGAGTTTGGCCTTATATGCATCAGCTATGAATCATGTCTTTGGTCAAATGTTGGGTTTTCCCGGCTCCCATGTTTTGGTACCTTACGTTCCGCTATATCGGCTAAGGTAGCACTGGGAGAACTACTGCGATTGTGGCCTGGTTCATCTGGATGAGCACCTCAGTAGAGAAAGCTGAAAACTGACTGTCATGATAAAGCGCGAGACTAGTCAACCACTCGATGACTCAACAGAATCTTCGGGATTCCTCCGCATTAACAAAGGGTCATTTCCCAGTCATGTACGTACGCGCCCCGTATTCAGACGAGCACAGAAGTACCTATATAGTAGCCCCACCGTCAAACTCCTATGGCTAAGTGAAAGTGTTAAAGCAATATAGTCCGATTGCCTCGTTCGCCGCGCTACCACCTCCTTAATGGACCAAGACGTTGGATCAAGTGTGAATACACATTTTTTGCGAACACCCCCTCATTATATGCGTGGGGGCGGAAGCCGACGACTGCAAACTTTCAGGTTATATACATATATACATAAACGACCACACAGGAGGCATAATAATACTTTCAGGCAAAAGTATAAACATAGCCTTGATAACTCAATAAAACATTGTTTTTACAATGGGAGTACATGTCACTAGAACATAACATTCTTCGAGCACTGAGCCTCTATCGCATGAGCTCCTTCAAGAACTTCTTTAAAGTAGTGCTCGGCAGCCACTCGGCCTACGGCCGAACCCTGTGTTGTAACAGTGGTGGCCTCCATCTCCGCACAGTATGTCTTGACACGGGCAAAGGCCATCTGCGCACCCTCTATGCACGCCGACCTCTTCATAGCATCGATGTGCGGCACAGCACCAAGGAATTGTTTCACTGAACTAAAGTAACTATTCGGCCATGGCCCTCCCGACCACAGATGATCCACAACAGACCTCATGGAAAGTCCGGACAACCTATGGAGCTCGGCTCACTCGGCCATTAGCTCATTCAACAACAGTGAATGCATTGGAGCATGGAACTGTGACCAGAACAGCTTTTCCACTTCGTGATATTTTTGATCCTTGAAATACTCGGCCGCATCAGCAGCACTTGCCGCCAAATCCACGTAGGCGTCCGCAGAACTCCATAGTTGATCAAGAGGAGCATACTTCGGATCTCCGAACTTAGTTCGCAACAAGAAGGGCTTCCCAGCCATGATATTCGCAGCTTGACGCAGCTCCTCCTTCGCCGCTCTGATTTTGGAGCGGGCTTCCTTGGCTGCTACCATGGCCTTCTCTAGGTCCGTCGCCCTTGCTCGACTTTCTTTTTCAAGAAGCTTGTAACGGTCAGCGGCATATTTTAACTCCACGGCCATCTGGGCTATTCTTTCCTTGCTCTCTGTTCGGCCCTCGGCTCTTCGACCGCCTTTAGAGCGGCCGCATCGCTATTCCTTGCTTGTTCCTTGGCTCGGGCAAGCTCCGCCCGAAGGGTCCCCATGGTGGCAGCTCCATCTGCAGTCACAACATATTAAAGATACTGGCATCATGCTCCTCTTCCTATATGTTGATCACCGGAGAAATCACTTACCATGTGCCTTGTCAAGCCGCTTGTTGACAAGCATGATGTCGGCATATGCCACATCAAGTTGCCGCTTTAGCTTGGCAAACCCATCAGTCTGGCTAGCCACCGGAGCTTCAGCCACCTGCACATAAAGGCGGTCTGGTTATTACCTGGGACTATGATCCTCTGTTTGCCACCGTTTTCAACGACAACCAGCGTCTCAGGGGCTACTATCTGCATAGGGCACACCTAACGTGTGCAGTACTGTCAAAAACATACACTATTTCACGTACCTCAAAGCCTTTCAGCAGACTCATAAAAGCTTCATGCAATCTGCTTTCAGCGGATGAAATCCTTTCAATTACCGTACCCATTACTACAAAAAAATACACTTCCGTGATGATACGTGTTTGTCACAGTAGGTCGCGTTTTTTGTCATGCATGTACATCCATGACGATTTTATGATAGAATCAAGATAGGCATACCTGTGCTGTCGTAGAAGTGTTCCATGACATTACCAAAATTATCATCACAGAAGTGTGCACTTCGATGACGATAAATCGCGCGTCACAGAAGTGCTTTCGTCAAGGGTGACCGACACGTGGCATCCACCGTAATGGAACGCCGTTAAGCTATCAGGTCGGGTTTTGGATCCGATAACCCGTTAACAGCCCCGACCAATGGGGATTTTCCACGTGTAAAATCATCATTGGCTGGAGGAAACACATGTCGGCTCATCGGTGGGACATATGTCATCCACTCATTGGATAGAAGGCGCCTATGATACATCGACACATGGCACGACCCAACAGAGGCCCATTCCTGTGAAAAGGCCGGCCCATTTGACTTGGTCAAAATGTGGCGGGCCGACCCATGGAAAGCCTGTTAACGGCCTGTTCGCATATAGCCCATTTACAGCCCGCTAACCCAAGGCCTGTTACGCCCTATCCGAATTAGGCCCAGTAGCGTCATCTGGGCCATCCAATATGATTCCAGCCCGTTTTCACTTCTGCCCCATGTATGGCCCATGACGTCTTTCGGCCCATATGAGGCCCTTTGTAACTCTTGGCCTATTAACGACCCGTGGTGAAACTGGCCCGTAATGAATAGTGTATCACTTTACACTCATTAACGGCCCGTGGTGAAACTGGCCCGTAATGAACAGTGTATCACTTTATACCCATTAACGGCCCCTTATTCCATTGGGCCATTTCCAGTCCATGTTATCTTTCGGCCTTCTCAGAGCCCATTTATTCTTGGGCTCATTTCCAGCATTCGTTTACTTACGGCCCATTACTGTCATTTTCTGCTTGTGGGCCAAATTCAGCCTGTGGTTACAGTCGGCCCGTTTGTGGTCCGTTAATACGTTGGGCCGTTTTCATAGCGTCATCAAATACGGCCTATTAACGATGGCCCGTTATGGTCGTCCCATGAACGGACGATTCCAACTCTAGCCCGTTTACGGCCATAATACGGCCTGTTATTGGCCCATGTTTGGCCAATCGATCATACGGCCCATATAAGGCCCATTGATGATACGACCCGTAGAAGGCCCATTGTTTCTATGGCTCGTAGAAGGCCCATTGTTTCTATGGCCCGTAGAAGGCCCACTGTTTCTATGGCCCGTAGGAGGCCCAGTGTCACTACAGTAAATATTAGCCCATGGTTATTGTGGCCTAGTTTTAAAAAATAGGTTATTGCAGCCACTAGCAAACCGCAGAAAAAGAACTGCAATGACTACAAGCAAACAAATAAACAAGACAACAAGGAAATAAATAAGCAAGCAACTTACGCTAGGCTATCACGGCTATCACACATATTACATCCACTGGGCATCAAAGTTCGCCACCAGTGCAAATAAACGCGCCGACAAAAGAATATAAAAAACTGAGAGCACTTCAGAAGGCACTAGGCCTGGCCAGGTCGGCCCCCCCAAACAGCTGAAGAAGCTGAGTAGACCTCAGTTGTGTCAACGATAGGTGCATCAACACTAGATTTAAGGCATGATGGTGCGCACGGTAGTCCTCTGACATCTTCATTGCATCTTTGACTTCAAGTCGGAGCTGAGCTGAAGCAAGCCTTTTCGCTTTAAGTTGAGACTGAAGAAGTCGAACTGATTGAGGCAGCGACTGCATAGAGGTTGTCTCACACCTGCTGGTGAGTAGCTTCAACTCACTGTCTTCATCAAGACAAGACCTTGGGGTCATCTCGCTGTCCTCAAGATGGTTTGGCTCACTATCTTCCCTAAAGTTCTGCCTGGTGTAAGAGATACGAGTCTGAAAGAGAAACAAGGAGACACGTAACAGGTTTCACAATTATATAAGCAAATAAATGGATCTGTTCTGCATAAGGAACATGTTTTTACAACTACAATTTGAAACTGGTAGTTGTTGCAAACTTCCAATCAGATGTAAACAGCAAATCAAACAGCAGTGGAGGAAATGATGCCTATCCAAATCTATACTAGAACAAAGTTTGAAGGCTTGAGAAGGATGAACTTACATTACATGTTAACACGGGCTGGACAAAGCCCTTCTCCATGTTGATGGAAGGATAATTCAATAAATTCCCCAAAGAAAATTCTTTATAAGCGTTGCCATTATTCTACATTTTGCAAAGAGTAAATATAGATCAAATAATATTGGAAGAAACAGAGGATAATGAAGCTCAGGTGCAGACTGATGATACATAATCAAATAGCAATTAATTAAGTACAGCGTTACAAGGCAAAAGGGAGAGAGGTACTGACAAGAGCAATGCAGAGCCCATTATTGTTTTGAGATCGTATGATCCTTTGAGCAAGGAGATTCATCTAAAATTAGTTTTCATACAAGAGAGAAGGTAAGGCACAAGCAAAAATTTAGGAGTTCAAATTTTGAATTGATATCATAGACAGTACCTGACGCTGGGCTCCCAGCAGTTCTAATAGGGGTTTGGCCACTGGAGTAGGGGTCAAGTGTGGTACAGTTGGGCCTGTGTTTTCTGTGGCTGCTGATCTATCTGATTTAACATGTATCACTACCTTTTCCAAATACCTAGTTTGTACTCCTTGAGGATCTGCACTCACCCTCTTCCTTTTGGACATCTATTACGAAAGAACAACATTTGACTAGAAAAACATAGTGTGACGACACATGGAATAGGTACAGAAAATGGATAGGTATGGCATATACCCATATATGATGCTTAAACTAAGCAGATGGTGTAACAAAGTAGAAGTAATGCAAGAGGTCAAATGCAAAATATGTGCAACCAATACAACTTTGCAAAGTTAGAGCAAGCACCTTGATGGGTGAATAAGATAGGCCATCCTCCACCATGCCAAGTTTGTTAGCCAGTGGATCGTTCCGCAATATTCCTCTAGTGCGCCCATTCTCATATTCATTTTGATAATGTTCAATATCTGACATGCATGAAAACATAAAAACAAGTAAGATTTTCTTTGTAATGCAGAAGTGATTCTAATCCAATACTGCCTCCCTGTAAACCCCTTTGTGCTATCTCTGCAATTCTTTTAAAAGATGCCATGCATGCTGTAATTTGTTGTGTGCATTAATATAATGTGGCCTACTACTCAAAATATGAGAGCTCCAGAAGTGATGACACTTCGCAGATGATAGCTTCAACATATAGTAAAGAAGAACAAGTCGACCTGACCTGACAGATTCAAAATATACTAAGGGAGAACAACTCAACCTGACAAGTCAACCGCAAGAGAAGAGTGTCATCTTAAAGAAGAGCAGACGAGCAAGCAGATTGAAGATATTACAAGTATTTCAATACAATGTCGGTTGGCCACCCATGATGAACCAGAGCGCACAGAGAAATACTATTCTTTCCGGTCTCTCCATATGTGGCTCACATGCATTTCGAAACTAAAGTAGGAACATTTAGCTAACTAATTAAACATCTCTCAGTTTTACTAATATCAGCAATAATATCAGTTATGAATTTGTACAACCAAGATTGTTTAGCTCGATGGGTGGAGCAGTGCTATTACGACACGAACCATGTAGGCTGATTGTGGTCATCATGAAATGGGGAAAACATAAGCATGATGAGTACAGTGTTGACCGTGGCAGTGGGATGGCAGATCTGAAGCTGCAAACCGCGCAAAGGGTAGTTAGCAACTGATGTTTGCTTTGAAATAACAACTAAGATTTGGTATGGACAAGAAAGTATGGTCAACAAGTGACAAAGAAATGCAATTATGCTGTCTCTCTATATGTCGCGACATGCATTTGCAAACTCAAGTGGGACCTTTAGCTAACCAATTAAATGTGTCGGTTAACTAACATCAGTATCATATCACAATCATATTTGAACGACTAAGCTTTCGAATTCTGAGTGTTGTGTTGTTTAGCTTGAAGGGTGGGGTAATGCTAGTACGACAGAAAGCACCTACGCAGATCATAGTAGAGTAGCTAAAAGGGGAAAACCCTAAGCATCAAGAGAAAAATCAGGAAAGTGGAACGAGCTGGACTAGTGGGTGGCACACATGCTTTTCGAAACGAATATAGGAACATTAGGTGACCAATTAAACGTTCTCTGTTTTAGTGATATAAGCATCATATCAGATTCATATTTCAACACGTAAGCATTGGGTTGAGGTCTTGAGGAGCAGTGCTAGCACGACACGAAGCACCTACGATGATGGTAGTGAATATAAAGGGGGGAAACCATAAGCTTTACGAGTATAGTGCCCGTGCCATGTCGGATCTGAAGGTGCAAACCGGAGAAAGCTACTTCACAACCAATGTTTGCTTTCAACTAGCCACTACGATTTGGTACGGACAAGAAAAGTATAGTAAACAAATTACGATCTATTTTCCGGGTGAGATCAATAACTTAAGCACATATGGAAGAGTACCACCTCTCTTGCGACGCCGTGTAGGCCTATGCTGATACGTTGAGGGTGCTGCGAGTGCGATGGCTGTCGGCGGCGGGGAAGAAGACTTTAGACAGCAGACGGCCTGGTCGGGGGATATATCCTGTTGTCGTGGATGAGGCGGTCGTAGGAGCGGCAACGGCAAGGTGGACGACAGCGCCGATGAAGCGAGAGGAGGCGATGAAAGGATCCTGGTCCAGCGCCGTGGATGAGAGACGTCCATCTCTTGCAGTGGACGACGGGGTAGGGGTAGCGGCTCCGGCAAGGTGAAGGATGGGGTGGCGGACGGAGGAGGCTGGCTGCAGTGCGGTGGTTGTCGTGCCGCTGATAGTGTATGAATGGGGAAATGGAGGGGAGGGGGATTCAAACTTTGGGGTGCGCTTCTCTGAAATGGGGGAAAGTTACGAACTTATCCCCCGTTTAAAATTTCGGACATCGCGTCGGTTGGGGATAGGATGGTAATCTCGCATCTCCCAAATATTTGCCGGTAACTATTTCGGGCGAGGAGAGGGTGTTTTGCCGCCCACGGTTGGCGCCACGGTGTATGAACGGGGCTGACAGGTAGGGCGGTTGTGTCACGTTTGATGGAAGTTACACATCTGCCCCTATTTAAAATATTAGCCTACATCGATTTTGGATGAGGAGAGTTTGTTTTGCTGCACACCGTGTATGAATGGGGAAATGGAGGAAGAGACACATGTCTTTCAGACGACCTTGAATCAAATGTGTTTTCCGCCCATGTTTGGTGCCCATCATGTCTGAATGGGCTCAGAGGCCGTCATGTCACGTCTGATTGAAGTTACTAGTCTACCCTGTCGGCAGCAGTGTAAATCCGGCCGATAAGGATGTCAAGTGTCAGGGGTAGACAATAATTACCATCTCGCAAACACTTGCTTCAGGCAGCCCACAAATTATAGTGGGTGTTTAGCCGCTTCCTTCAAAACTTGGGAGAATTAGCATTCATGTTTTTCCTGGGACCTGGCAAACTAAATTCAAATCCAATTTGTATTCGATTACGAATATCCACAGATAATTATACATTTTGTTATTTATTTCTTTGAAACCACAACAAAGATTTATTCCACCTTTATATATGATTATGATTTAGAAATGCCATGATCTTCGAATTCAGTAGGTTGGATACACTCTGAGTCAAATAGTTATTTCATCCAATACAATATGCTCACACGAAAAACAGTTCACCTTATGTCAATCATACAAGTACTGAGGATTACCTCGCCTAAAAAATTCAGATAATTACAACACATGGACAACATAGGGGGTCTTGCAACATAATCCATTCAGAGACATGACACAACATGCAAGTACAATAATCTAATGACAATTTCAACTAGTATCTAAAGAAGAACTGGGATTACCTTGGGCTTCAGATAGCAGAAACAGTAGGACCTCCTCCGTCTTCAAATGCAACATTCTTACTTCCTCCAATTCTTGGGTTGCTTGCATAATGTGTGCCGCTAATTCCGTAATTTCCAGCCTCAAGATAAAGATTACCTCATTCATGGCAGCCACACCATCTCTTTCTGCCTCTAGTAGAGCCTCAAGCACTATAATATCTGTGCTTAGACTGCTCTCCGGCGGTGTTGCCTCTGAACTGCTACCATCTGGTAACATGGATGGCGTAAGAGATAGTTATACATTGTGCTTAAACATGAACTGCTACCATCTGGTAACATGGTTGCCTCTGAACTGCTACCATCTGTGCTTAAACATTCTGGGGTTGTACATTGTGTCCTAGTGTGAACGGCATCCTGAAAGGTTTCCGCTGGACATTAGTAAGAGATAGTTATCGTATGATCCAGGCAGTAAGCTTACATGGTAAACGACGGACGAATTATTGCCGAGCATGGCAAACTATATTTAAATGGTTCGAAGCAGCATCAGACGAAAAGAAATTAAAATGGTAATATGAAACTAGGGATGTAAGTGGCAAATAAACGACATCCGCCAGTCCCATCTAGTTAGTTTTTGCTACCTCCCTAGTTCATTTTCCTCAAAAAACAAAAACTCTTTTGAACTATGATACCACTAGTGGACTTTAATCAGGATTAAACGGGACCCAGTTGACATCCCTAGTTGAAAGGGAGTGTACAACCGCTATATTTAAGTTGCCAAAGCATCTAAGCAGTTGAAATAATCTGAGAAAGCACTTAATAGTGTGGCCTCATATAAACTACGAAGACAGTCTTGTGATGAAGTTGAGAGGAAAAGTTAAGGACTCAAATGAAATAGGCATGCATTTCTTTACGATAGTACAGCAGGCACTGCTGACATATTGGCCAACTCAGGTATAGCGTAACAACAAATAAGCATTCGAATCAAGCAATACAACGAAGCAGACAACTGAACTATTTGTAATTCGGTAGGATTACACGTTGAGGGCACAAGCCAAGAAAGCAGCCCACTCGCATTACATTTCACATGTACTAAAACACACTGGCTTACCATATGTTGCTGTGAAGCCTAGATGCTGTTGCAATGTTCTTTGAAGATATCGTCAGCATCCCGTGGTTGCAAATCTAGTTATTGTAGTTTATTCTGCACCATCTATTTAGGTAAAATTAATTTTAATCGCATGCACTGGTCCGAATTGATCATCAATGGTTCATCTAAACTAATGAAAGAAGGGTGTGTGCATACAGGACAATATATCTGCTTCCCTCTATTTTTATGCTTGTTCGAGGTGCCAGCCCCAAAAGAACAAATATTTTGCTTGATGGGGTTGGCAGCTCCATAATTAATAGAAGCATCAAATTAGTCATGCAACTTGGGAAGATCAAGAACACACAAACAAGTAATGAACAGAGGCTCGGAGCAGTGATGTAATAGCTAGCATCAGAAAATGTAGGGTAAAACAAACAAAAAGCAGCGGAACCACATGCTAGTTTGCTGATGTGTAATTAAGCATAGAGAACATTAAGTAGTCTGATGGAACCAACAGGTGGCATCAGAACAAAACTAAAGCATATTAACTATATGTGCACTGGTATGTAATTTAGCACATGTAACATGTTCACTGCCAGAAGTATGGCCCTACAGGTGCAAGCAGAATAACGTGTCTCATGAAAAACTGAATGATGCCTTGAAGAAATTCAAAGGTGCGGTGCTTATGCTAGGAAAGTGAACGTAGGCGCCGGCCGTTGGATAATAGTACATGATTCTCGGCGGCATATGGGTATCGTTGTCATATTTGATAGCTAAGGATCGTCGATGGTGCTCGTGTTGCGGTTGAGTTTGGGCCGGTTGTCGCCATCGCTGAAGTGGCTCCGGTGCTACAGTTGCGGCGCTTGTCGACATACAAGAAAGCTCATCTGTGGTAAGTGAACAGTTGCACGATAAAGAGAAAAACCTAAGGAGTACAAATCGAAATAACCTGATGAGGCTGCGGCGTCGGTAAAGCAGGGCTGGTGGAGTTGAATATGGCGTCCGTGGAGCGGGTTCGGTGCAGTGGACGAAGGCTTCGACGGGCGCGTTGTACAGTGCTTTCGGTGAGGCGGATCTGTTGCGGCGAACGAGGGCTTGTATGAAGGGCTAGCGAAGGGGCGTACGAGGGAGTCAGTGAAGGGCCTACGCTGTGGTGGACGATGGCGTCGGTTAAGCAGATCCGGTGTGGTGGACCATGATGGCGGTTAAGGAGATCTGGAGTGGTGGACAAGCCAGTCGTTGAAGCGGCTCCGGTGAAGTGGTGAGTTGGCAGTTGGGGGTTCCAAGGTGCGGAAGGTAGATCCGGCGGGGTGTGAGGTCCACCGCTGCAGCGGAGGACTAGATTCGGTGGCTTGCCGGGGTTGGGGGTCGGGGAGGGGAAGGGGATGGGCTCTGGGGAAGAATGTTGGGGGCAAAGAGGGGAAAACAATGGAGTTACCAAAGCAGCTCTTTTCCGTTCATGTGGCAGGGGTAAAACAGGAATATCGCAGGGCTAAACTTTCGGGCGCGTGATATTTCGATGTGAGCGGGAAGTTTGAAAGCTTTTGGCGCCTAAAATTATAAGTATTCTGCTCTCGTACGGCCGACTATGATATCATGGCCGACAATTTGTTTGTTTTGCACGCAAAAAATGTGCAAGTTTTGAAAATCAATGTCTCCAACTCGAAACTTAGATTGTCCATTCAATTCAAATATGGATCATTGGTCTACTACAAGCAAATACCATCATACGGTCCAATTCAAATGAAATTCCAAATGTGTTTATCCTAAATATGATGACAAAAGCAAAAATGTGTATGTGTATGAATAAAGTGGATGATTATAAAGTTTGAACATGCCCGTATGTGTATATCTCTAGGTTTGATATATGAATTTGAAATCACGAAATCCCGGCTTAAAAAATGTACCTTCGTTTAAATGAATTACAAAAGCTAATGATGGAGTCGAATTCCAAAATTCCAATCTTAGGTTTGTAATTCTGGTACATCAAGGTATATCACGCATGTTCAAAAGTATCGTTATCATATAGTACAAACTGTGAAACAAATTGATCAACCATGAGTGCACAATATCTCAATTATGCTAAAGTCCCTCAAATATAGACACCTCACTCTTTATCTGAAGTCAACCTCCCCCCCCACCACCACACACACACATAGAGAAGTCATTCTCTCCCCCAAACACCAACACACGAGCACATTAACACCCCTCTCTCTTGTAAAGTCCGGACCCCAACATAGGTCTCTATCACTTTGTCTCTCGGGCATGCACACATCTCTTCCCTCACTCTCTAGGTCTCCCGCTATCTCTCTTACCCAAGCACACGCACTGTAGAGTGTATATTTCCCATACACACAAAACATCTCCCCCAAACGTCTATCTCCCTAGTTATGTGGTTCTCGCGCACTCACCTCACACACCACCCCCACTGCAAACAAGCACACTTTGTCTCCTTGTGCACCACGCTCCTCTTTCTATCTCTCCCACATGCGGACCTGCCCCAGCTCCTTCCCTGTATACATATATGTCGTGACTCTTTGCATAGCTCCCTAATGTATAATCGTTCTCGATTTCGCACATTGTTCTCTACACCATCTATTCAAGATCTCTCATGAAGTCCCTATCACACACACGATGACTCGCTTCCCTTGCGTCTCCGTTCATAGGCCAATTTCGGACAACATCAACATTGTATCCCTATCTATACGCCATTTATGGACACAAATGACCCCTCTCACCCCCTCTCTTCCTCTCTCTCTCTCTCTCCGTCGCTAGCTCTCTCTTTCTCTCGCTCTCACACCCCTCTCCCACACACACACTCGATGTCTCTTCCAAATAGTCTGCTTCCCCCGCCCGCACCCATGCTATCTCGCTACTACACATGTCACACCATTCCTCCTTCCCTTATACTAGGTTTACATCATCAGTGGTCTCTCTGCTCCACATACACTCTCTCCCTCTCACACACAAACGCGTGCACAAACACACATAGACACGCACAAACACCCATTTATCTGGATCCTCATCTGTCCTCATGTCTGCATGTGTATCTCACACACTCACTCTCTAATTATGTATATGTGTCTCCACGTTACACAACACAAAGCCCCATGTACATGTCTCTCTCTATCCTCCACACACATAGACACAAAGAACCTATTACCATTGCCTCAGTCTCTAACATATCACACACGCACACTATCTCTCTCTCTCTCTCGCAAACACGCTCAACAAGGGTTTCCCCTTGAATAACTTACCGTCTATTCATCAACAGTCATGGCAGTACACGAACACGAGACGTGAAAAGGAATAAATCTACATGTGCTTAGACCAACTAGTATGACTACTAGGACTAGAGCAAGCCAAAAAGTGCACTGCCGTCACTCCCTCCTTGTCGGCGACGGGAAAATCTTTGTTTTACACAGTCGAGAAGTCATTGTGCTAAGGCCCCACATGCCGAGGCATTGAATAGAATATAGATGCTAGTTTAGGGAAGCAAGTATCGATAATACGTTTGTATCTCCATACTTATATTTCTTCTCTTATAAAAAACCGAGTTAGTGATGGTGGTACGTGTGCCATCTTGCAATATAGACTGTCCGATCTATATCTGACGGATGGAAATTAAACTAAAAGATACCCGCACCCCTCTCCACATTTGTAGACAAGGCCTTCCCTCGTTCATCCTTATCTCCAACAAACCTCATTATTGAGCAATTAAGAAAGGAAGCCTCTGGAACAAACTGGCCTAGTGACCGTTACCGGTGTCGTCAATCCACATGCCTCCGCTCAGTCCGACCACCCACCACCACCACACCCCACTCCTCTTCACCTTATCTCATATTTCTCGAGATATCATTAGTTTTTACACATGGGATTACTCCCGCAAGGGTCAATCACAACAAGTGTTTTATAAAAAATGCATCTTGATGTTCCGTGCAATGCACGGATCTTGCTAGTACTCCTACACAAGACTAAGTTGGTGATGCTGGTGTGTCTGCCATCCGTCGTTTCTGACCATTAGATCTACATCTAACGATTGTGAGGTAAGTTGTTTCCTTTTCTCACCAACATCCCACTTGTCTACCAATTTGCAGAAAAACCCATAATTAGTATCTTAAAACCAACCACATTCCTCCCTGACCTCACCAAAACAGCGCAAGGAATATATTCTAATTGAAACATAATATATCTCTAGTGACATATGTATATCAAAATTAGAGTGTTTTGTACCAAGTTTGTGAATAAGTATTATTCTAATTATGATTCGTTGCAACGGACATGAACATTGCTAGTATTTCCAACCATGCATTTTTTTCCTAGTATTCCATAGTTTCGAGTTTTCCATCAAGGTATTAGTCACTCATGGTTGATATTTACTTTCAATCATGTACACATATGCACTATGTAACTAGCCTTGCTTATTGGCTTCCAAAGCTTAACTTGTTGGGGAACGTAGTAATTTCAAAAAATTTCCTACGCACACGCAAGATCATGGTGATGCACAGCAACGAGAGGGGAGAGTGTTGTCTATGTACCCTCGTAGACCGGAAGCGGAAGTGTTATAACAACGCGGTTGATGTAGTCGTACGTCTTCACGGCCCGACCGATCAAGCATCAAAACTACGGCACCTCCGAGTTTTTGCACTTGCTCAGCTCGATGACGATCCCCGGACTCCGATCCAGCAAAGTGTCGGGGATGAGTTCTGTCAGCACAACGGCGCGGTGACGATCTTGATGTTCTACCATCGCAGGGCTTCGCCTAAGCACTGCTACAATATTATCGAGGATTATGGTGGAGGGGGGCACCGCACACGGCTAAGAGATCAATGATCAATTGTTGTGTCTCTGGGGTGCCCCCTTGCCCCCGTATATAAAGGGGTGGAGGGGGGGCGGCCAAGGAGGGTGGCGCGCCCAAGGGGGGAGTCCAACTCCCACCGGGAGTAGGACTCCCCCTTTTCCTATTAGGAGTAGGAGAGGGAAGGAAGAGGAAGGAGGGAGGAAGGAAAGGGGGCCCGGCCCCCCTGCCAATTCAGATTGGGCTGGGGGGGCGCCCCCTCCCTTGATCCTTTCCCCTCCTTTCCACTAAGGCCCAATAAGGCCCATATACCTCCCGGGGGGTTCCGATAACCTCCCGGTGATCCGGTATTGTCCCAATCTCACCCGAAACCTTTCCGGTGTCCAAATATAGTCGTCCAATATATCGATCTTTATGTCTTGACCATTTCAAGACTCCTCCTCAAGTCTGTGATCACATCCGGGACTCCGAACAACCTTCGGTACATCAAAATATATAAACTCATAATGAAACTGTCATCGTAACGTTAAGCGTGCGGACCCTACGGGTTCGAGAACAATGTAGACATGACCGAGACACGTCTCCGGTCAATAACCAATAGTGGAACCTGGATGCTCATATTGGCTCCTACATATTCTACGAAGATCGTTATCGGTCAGACCGCATAACAACATACGTTGTTCCCTTTCTCATCGTTATGTTACTTTCCTGAGATTTGATCGTCGGTATCTCAATACCTAGTTCAATCTCGTTATCAGCAAGTCTCTTTACTCGTTCCGTAACACATCATCTTGCAACTAACTTATTAGTTGCATTGCTTGCAAGGCTTAAGTGATGTGCATTACCGAGAGGGCCCAGAGATACCTCTCCGACAATCGGAGCGACAAATCCTAATCTCGAAATACACCAACCCAACATGTACCTTTGGAGACACCTGTAGAGCACCTTTATAATCACCCAGTTACATTGTGATGTTTGGTAGCACACAAAGTGTTCCTCCGGTAAACGGGAGTTGCATAACCTCATAGTCATAGGAACATGTATAAGTCATGAAGAAAGCAATAGCAACATACTAAACGATCAGGTGCTAAGCTAATGGAATGGGTCATGTCAATCACATCATTCTCCTAATGATGTGATCCTGTTAATCAAATGACAACTCATGTCTATGGTTAGGAAACATAACCATCTTCGATTAACGAGCTAGTCAAGTAGAGGCATACTAGTGACACTTTGTTTGTCTATGTATTCACACAAGTATTACGTTTCCGGTTAATACAATTCTAGCATGAATAATAAACATTTATCATGATATAAGGAAATAAATAATAACTTTATTATTGCCTCTAGGGCATATTTCCTTCAGTCTCCCACTTGCACTAGAGTCAATAATGTAGTTCACATCGCCATGTGATTTAATACCAATAGTTCACATCACCATGTGATTAACACCCATAGTTCACATCGACATGTGACCAACACCCAAAGGCTTTACTAGAGTCAATAATCTAGTTCACATCGTTATGTGATTAACACCCAAAGAGTACTAAGGTGTGATCATGTTTTGCTTGTGAGAGAAGTTTAGTCAACGGGCCTGTCAAATTCAGATCCGTAAGTATTTTGCAAATTTCTATGTCAACAATGCTCTGTACGGAGCTACTCTAGCTAATTGCTCCCACTTTCAATATATATATCTAGATTGAGACTTTGAGTCCTCTGGATCAGTGTCAAAACTTGTATCAACGTAACCCTTTACGACAAACCTTTTGTCACCTCCATAATCGAGAAACATATCCTTATTCCACTAAGGATAATTTTGACCAATGTCAAGTGATCTACTCCTAGATCACTATTGTACTCCCTTGCCAAACTCAGGGTAGGGTATACAATAGGTCTGGTACACAACATGGCATACTTTATAGAACCTATGGCTGAGGCATAGGGAATGACTTTCATTCTCTCTCTATCTTCTGCCGTGGTCGGGTTTTGAGTCTTACTCAACTTCACACCTTGTAACACAGGCAAGAACTCCTTCTTTGACTGTTCCATTTTGAGCTACTTCAAAATATTGTCAAGGTATGTACTCATTGAAAAAACTTATCAAGCGTCTTGATCTATCTCTATAGATCTTGATGCTCAATATGTAAGCAGCTTCACCGAGGTCTTTCTTTGAAAAACTCCTTTCGAACATTCCTTTATGCTTTGCAGAATAATTCTAGATTATCTCTGATCAACAATATGTCATTCACATATACTTATCAGAAATGTTGTAGTGCTCCCACTCACTTTCTTGTAAATACAGGCTTCACCGCAAGTCTGTATAAAACTATATGCTTTGATCAACTTATCAAAGCGTATATTCCAACTCCGAGATGCTTGCACCAGTCCATAGATGGATCGCTGGAGCTTGCATATTTTGTTAGTACCTTTAGGATTGACAAAACCTTCTGCTTGCATCATATACAACTCTTCTTTAATAAATCCATTAAGGAATGCAGTTTTGTTTATCCATTTGCCAGATTTCATAAAATGCGGCAATTGCTAACATGATTCGGACAGACTTAAGCATAGATACGAGTGAGCAACTCTCATCATAGTCCACACCTTGAACTTGTCGAAAACCTTTTTGCGACAGTTCTAGCTTTGTAGATAGTAACACTACTATCAGCGTCCGTCTTCCTCTTGAAGATCCATTTAATCTCAATAGCTCGCCGATTAATGGGCAAGTCAATCAAAGTCCATACTTTGTTCTCATACATGGATCTCATCTCAGATTTCATGGCCTCAAGCCATTTCGCGGAATCTGGGCTCATCATCGCTTCCTCATAGTTCGTAGGCTCTTCATGGTCAAGTAACATGACTTCCAGAACAGGATTACCGTACCACTCTGGTGCGGATATCACTCTAGTTTACCTACGAGGTTCGGTAGTAACTTGATCTGAAGTTACATGATTATCATCATTAGCTTCCTCACTAATTGGTGTAGTAGTGAGAGGAACAGATTTCTGTGATGAACTACTTTCCAATAAGGGAGCAGGTACAGTTACCTCATCAAGTTCTACTTTCCTCCCACTCACTTCTTTTGAGAGAAACTCCTTCTCTAGAAAGGATCCATTCTAGCAACGAATATCTTGCCTTCAGATCTGTGATAGAAGGTGTACCCAACATTTTCTTTTGGGTATCCTATGAAGACGCACTTCTCCGATTTGGGTTTGAGCTTATCAGGTTGAAACTTTTTCACAGAAGCATTGCAACCTCAAACTTTAAGAAATGACAGCTTAGGTTTCTTGCCAAACCATAGTTCATACGGTGTCGTCTCAACGGATTTAGATGGTGCCCTATTTAACGTGAATGTAGCTGTCTCTAATGCATAACCCCAAAATGATAGTGGTAATCGGTAAGAGACATCATAGATCGCACCATATCTAATAAAGCACGGTTACGATGTTTGGACACACCATTACACTATGGTGTTCCAGGTGGCGTGAGTAGTGAAACTATTTCACATTGTTTTAACTGAAGGCCAAACTCGTAACTCAAATATTTTACTTCTGCGATCATATCGTAGAAACTTTTTATTTTTGTTACGATGATTCTCCACTTCACTCTGAAATTCTTTGAACTTTTCAAATATTTCAGACTTGTGTTTCATCAAGTAGATATACTCATATCTACTCAAATTATCTATGAATATCAGAAAATAATGATACCTACCGCGAGCTTCAATATTCATCGGACCATATGTAAGTGCATCTAGTGCCACCCCTAGTTGGTTTTGGAGTATTGACGACAAACCTAGTTGAGGGACTAATGTGTTTGTGAGAATTGCAGGATAACACAGGTAGAAGTCCCTCATTGATTCGGTTTTCCTACCAGAGATGACCCCTAAAAATGTATGAAGACATTGAAGTCAAAGGTGGTATATGAAGATATTCACATTGAAGACTATGACAAGAGAAGACACCACATAAAGCCTATGGAGCTCAAAGACTTAGATCTTTCGTAGTTCTCTTTCTTTTGTGTTGAGTCATAGGAACCACCGTACTGTTAAGTGGGGTCCAAGAGAACCAGTCAGAATGACTGTAGTGATGCCTAACCAAAACCTATGTCTTCGAGTGAAGACTATGAGAGCTAATCTTGTCCAGAGTCGGACAAGTCAGCTTTGCTTGCAGCCCAAGTAAAGTTGTCGTCTGAGTTTGAAATCTGACCATTGGAACACGTGTCAGTTCCTTAGTGACCCAGGGTCATTTCGGACAAATTAGGTCGGGTTGCCAAGTGGCTATAAATAGCCCACCCCCTACAACCATAAATGGTTGGCTGCTCAGATTGAGAGTACGGCTTTTGTCGTTTGAGAGCAACCCACCTCGAAGCCTTTGAGAGATAATTCCTTGCGAGGATAAAGCCCTAACCACCCAGAGCCAAAGAGAATTAGGCATCACTTAAGTCTTCTTGTCTGTGTGATCTGAAGACTTATTACACTTGAGGACTGTGCATCCTCCAGCCGGTTAGGCGTCGCGTTCTGAGCATCCAAGAGACATTGTGGATTGCCGGTGAACGAAGTCTGTGAAGGTTTGGGAGTCTACCTTGAAGACTTACCAGAGTGATTGGGCGAGGTCTGTGTGACCTTAGCTCAAGGGGAATATGGTGAGGACTGGGTGTCCTGAGCTGCGTGTTCAGGACTGGGTGTCCGGGACTGTGTGTCCTAAGGTTTAAATACCTAGCCGCCCTAACCAGACGTACAGTTGTCACAGCAACTGGAACTGGTCCAACAAATCATTGTCTTCAGCGAGTCACTGGTTCCATCTTCCCTTCCCTTTACTTACTGTTACTCCTTGTGAAGTCATTGTATGTTCGCACTATCTTTTGTCTTCACTGAGTGACTGCATGTTCTGTGTGGCTTCACAATATCTTCCTACCTGATCCTTACTACATTGCTGCTATTAGTCATTGTGCTTTCACTATTGAATACTTGACTATGGCTTGCCTGGTGTAGTCTACCTTCTGCTGCAGGGTAATAGGTTTATTTCTATCGTTTGTCTTCATAACTTCCACGTTTTGAAGACTTTCTTAAAAATCTCCTATTCACCCCCCCTCTAGTCGATATAACGCACTTTCACCATATACATCAGTATGCATGATTTCTAATAAATCTGTTGCTTGCTGCATTGTTCCGGAGAACGGAGTCTTAGTCATCTTGCCCATGAGGCATGCAAGCATCAACTGATTCATAATCAAGTGATTCCAAAAGCCCATCAGCATGGATTTTCTTCATGTGCTTTACACCAATATGACCTAAACGGCAGTGCCACAAATAAGTTGCACTATCATTATTAACTTTGCATCTTTTGACTTCAATATTATGAAAATGTGTATCACTACGATCGAGATCCAACAAACCATTTCATTGGGTGTATGACCATAGAAGGTTTTATTCATGTAAACAGGACAACAATTATTCTCTAACTTAAATGAATAACCGTTTTGCAATAAACATGATCAAATCATATTCATGCTCAATGCAAACACCAAATAACATTTGTTTAGGTTCAACACTAATCCCGAAAGTATAGGGAGTGTGCGATGATGATCATATCAATCTTGGAACCACTTCCAACACACATCGTCACTTCATCCTTAACTAGTTTATTTTGCAACTCCCATTTTGAGTTACTACTCTTAGCAACTGAACCAGTATCAAATACCGAGGGGAACACTAGTAAAGTACACATCAATAACACGTATATCAAATATAGCATTGTTCACTTTGCCATCCTTCTTATCCACCAAATACTTGGGGCAGTTCCGCTTCCAGTGACCAGTCCCTTTGCAGTAGAAGCACTTAGTCTCAGGCTTAGGTCCAGACTTGGGCTTCTTCACTTGAGCAGCAACTTGCTTGCCGTTCTTCTTGAAGTTCCCTTTCTTTCCCTTTCCCTTTTCTTGAAACTAGTGGTCTTGCTAATCATCAACACTTGATGCTCTTTCTTGATTTCTACCTTCATCGATTTCATCATCATGAAAAGCTCGGGAATCGTTTTCATCATCCCTTGCATACTATAGTTCATCACGAAGTTCTACTAACTTGGTGATGGTGACTAGAGAATTCTGTCAATCACTATTTTATCTGGAAGATTAACTCCCACTTGATTCAAGCGATTGTAGTACCCAGACAATCTGAACACATGCTCACTTCTTGAGCTATTCTCCTCCATCTTTTAGCTATAGAACTTGTTGGAGACTTCATATCTCTCAACTCGGGTATTTGCTTGAAATATTAACTTCAACTCCTGGAACATCCATATGATCCATGACGTTCAAAACGTCTTTGAAGTCCCAATTCTAAGCTGTTAAGCATGGTGCACTAAACTATCAAGTAGTCATCATATTGAGCTAGCCAAACGTTCATGACGTCTGCATCTGCCCCTGCAATAGGTCTGTCACCTAGCGGTGCATTAAGGACATAATTCTTCTGTGCAGCAATGAGGATAAACCTCAGATCACGGATCCAATCCGCATCATTGCTACTAACATCTTTCAACTTAGTTTTCTCTAGGAACATATCAAAAATAAATCAGAGGAGCTAAATGCGAGCTATTGATCTACAACATAGATATGCTAATACTACCAGGACTAAGTTCATGATAAATTTAAGTTCAATTAATCATATTACTTAAGAACTCCCACTTAGAAATACATCCCTCTAATCTTCTAAGTGATCACGTGATCCAAATCAACTAAACCATAACCGATCATCACGTGAAATGGAGTAGCTTTCAATGGTGAACATCAATATGTTGATCATATCTACTATATGATTCACGCTCGACCTTTCGGTCTCAGTGTTCCGAGGCCATATTTGCATATGCTAGGCTCGTCAAGTTTAACCTGAGTATTCTGCGTGTGCAAAACTGGCTTGCACCCGTTGTAGATGGACGTAGAGCTTATCACACCCGATCATCACGTGGTGTCTGGGCACGACGAACTTTGGTAACGGTGCATACACAGGGAGAACACTTTTATCTTGAAATTTAGTGAGAGATCATCTTATAATGCTACCATCAATCAAAGCAAGATAAGATGCATAAAAGATCAACATCACATGCAATCAATATAAGTGATATGATATGGCCATCATCATCTTGTGCTTGTGATCTCCATCTCCGAAGCATCGTCATGATCACCATCGTCACCGGCGCGACACCTTGATCTCCATCGTAGCATCGTTGTCGTCTTGCCAATCTTATGCTTCTACGACTATCACTACCGCTTAGTGATAAAGTAAAGCATTACAGGGCGATTGCATTGCATACAATAAAGCGACAACCATATGGCTCCTGCCAGTTGCCGATAACTTGGTTACAAAACATGATCATCTCATACAATAAAATTTAGCATCATGTCTTGACCATATCACATCACAACATGCCCTGCAAAAACAAGTTAGACGTCCTCTACTTTGTTTGTTGCAATTTTTACGTGGCTGCTATGGGCTTAGCAAGAACCAATCTTACCTACGCATCAAAAACCACAACGATAGTTTGTCAAGTTGGTGCTGTTTTAACCTTCGCAAGGACCGAGTGTAGCCACACTCAGTTAAACTAAAGTTGGAGAAACTGACACCCGCCAGCCACCTGTGCGCAAAGCATGTCGGTAGAACCAGTCTCGCATAAGCGTACGCGTAATGTCGGTCCATGCCACTTCATCCAACAATACCGCCGAACCAAAGTATGACATGCTGGTAAGCAGTATGACTTATATCACCCACAACTCACTTGTGTTCTACTCGTGCATATAACATCAACACATAAAACCTAGGCTCTGATGCCACTGTTGGGGAACGTAGTAATTTCAAAAAAATTCCTACGCACATGCAAGATCATGGTGATGCACAGCAACGAGAGGGGAGAGTGTTGTCTATGTACCCTTCTAGACCGGAAGCGGAAGCATTATAACAACGCGGTTGATGTAGTCGTACGTCTTCACGGCCCGACCGATCAAGCACCGAAACTACGGCACCTCCGAGTTTTTGCACACGTTCAGCTTGATGACGATCCCCGGACTCCGATCCAGCAAAGTGTCGGGGATGAGTTCCGTCAGCACAACGGCGTAGTTACGATCTTGACGTTCTACCATCGTAGGGCTTCGCCTAAGCACCGCTACAATATTATCGAGGATTATGGTGGAGGGGGGCACCGCACACGGCTAAGAGATCAATGATCAATTGTTGTGTCTCTAGGGTGCCCCCTTGCCCCCGTATATAAAGGAGTGGAGGAGGGGGCCGGCCAAGGAGGGTGGCGCGCCCAAGGGGGGAGTCCAACTCCCACCGGGAGTAGGACTCCCCCTTTTCCTATTAGGAGTAGGAGAGGGAAGGAAGAGGAAGGAGGGAGGAAGGAAAGGGGGGCGGCCCCCTCCCAATTCGGATTGGGCTTGGGGGGCACGCCCCCTCCCTTGCTCCTTTCCCGTCCTTTCCACTAAGGCCCAATAAGGCCCATATACCTCCCGGGGGGTTCCGATAACCTCCCGGTGATCCGGTATTGTCCCAATCTCACCCGGAACCTTTCTGGTGTCCAAATATAGTCGTCCAATATATCGATCTTTATGTCTCGACCATTTCGAGACTCCTCCTCAAGTCCGTGATCACATCCGGGACTCCGAACAACCTTCGGTACATCAAAATATATAAACTCATAATGAAACTGTCATCGTAACGTTAAGCGTGCGGACCCTATGGGTTCGAGAACAATGTAGACATGACCGAGACACGTCTCCGGTCAATAACCAATAGCGAAACCTGGATGCTCATATTGGCTCCTACATATTCTACGAAGATCTTTATCGGTCAGACCACATAACAACATACGTTGTTCCCTTTGTCATCGGTATGTTACTTGCACGAGATTCGATCGTCGGTATCTCAATACCTAGTTCAATCTCGTTACCGGCAAGTCTCTTTACTCGTTCCGTAATACATCATCTTGCAACTAACTTATTAGTTGCATTGCTTGCAAGGCTTAATTGATGTGCATTACCGAGAGGGCCCAGAGATACCTTTCCGACAATCGAGCGACAAATCCTAATCTCAAAATACGCCAACCCAACATGTACCTTTGGACACACCTGTAGAGCACCTTTATAATCACCCAGTTACGTTGTGACGTTTGGTAGCACATAAAGTGTTCCTCCGGTAAACGGGAGTTGCATAATCTCATAGTCATAGGAACATGTATAAGTCATGAAGAAAGCAATAGCAACATACTAAACGATCGGGTGCTAAGATAATGGAATGGGTCATGTCAATCACATCATTCTCCTAATGATGTGATCCCGTTAATCAAATGACAACTCATGTCTATGGTTAGGAAACATAACCATCTTCGATTAACGAGCTAGTCAAGTAGAGGCATACTAGCGACACTTTGTTTGTCTATGTATTCACACAAGTACTACGTTTCCGGTTAATACAATTCTAGCATGAATAATAAACATTTATCACGATATAAGGAAATAAATAATTTTATTATTGCCTCTAGGGCATATTTCCTTCATAACTTTCACTCCTACTTACAATATGTAGAGTATTTAACAAAAAACTACCACTTTCAACCAGCCCTAGGAAGAATCTATTGTACAAAAAATAGCAAAAACATACCCAAAATTTCTTAATCCATGCCAAAAAATACCTAGTACTCCTACCGATTAGGTTCGTTTAAACCCATTTATGACAGGGTTGGCCCACACGTCCGTGCTGACGAGGCAGCTTAAACCAACACATTTTGTTTGACCGTTGACATGAGGGACCCACATCTGACATTCTATCTTGTTATTCCCCTCAAATCATTATTTTTCCTGAACATTACTTCAAACAGTACTGATGCGTGTTCATCGGGGGCGCCGGTGATGAGCGAGTTGGCCGCCGCTCCGCCGGACGGGCCGGACGCCGCGCTGGCCTCCGCACGGGTTGGCAGGCTGGCCCGAGCATGACTCACGAGCGAGCAAGCCACCGTGTTGGCCTTCGCTCGAGCCAGATGGCTGGCCTTAGCACGGCGCACGCGAGCAAGCCGCCGCGCTGCCGTGCCAATCTAGCTAGCAAACCTTGTAGACAAGCAGCTGGACGGAGCTATCTTGGCTAGCTAGCGGCCGCGAGCGCCAGACGGAGCTGGCATCCGGGATGCCGCAACATGGGCTCCGCACCACCGGCAGTTTTGACCTCGCCTTTTGCCGGCGGCGGTAGCTGCGTCCCATGGCCGAGGATGACTAGGTGGACGGGCTAGAGGTAGGAGGTCACTCGAGGATTTTCGTTGGTAAGAGCATGTACAATGGTTGATAAGGTAGTCTTATCTTAAGTCTGCCACGTATGCAAGTGGTAGTAGTTTCTTGGCATTTTAGTGGTTTCTTGCATTATTAGAGCAAGTACAATAGAGCTAAGTCAGCGGGCTATAAGAAATAAACTAGTATATTTCTGCTTAGTTGGAGGAGAGAGAAGGTAAGCGGGCTCTTCGTGAAGAGCCAGCTCTAGCACGTGCTCCTAGGCACTTTGTGAGAATGAGAAGTGGGCCACATAATAAAAAAGTAGTACACTCTTTTGATATATTATTGTACATGTTGGCTATAAGATGGACTGTAGATGACATGGCACTGGCTTATAGCCAGCAATTGGCTATACTATTAACCATGCCCTTAGGGGTTTCTTGTAAGAAACAATGTATGTACTACTAGCGACAAAAGGAGATTCTAGGTTGCGTTGTACTCCATCGAGTACTACTAGTGGTCGCGGGAGTGTATACCTCGTTTTGTGGGTTCGATCCCGCTGAACGCACGATGACCTTTTTTTAAAATAGTACTACTACACTTCGCTGCGAGCCAATATTTTACACGGGTGGTTTGAGTTTTGAAGTCAAATGGACATGCGGCCCCACAATCTGGGTGCACTGGACAGCCTAGCCACGTGAACGGGTTTTCCTTCCCAGCATCCCGTGGCTCGCGTGCTCGCCCTAGCCGCACCTCGCTTGCAGCTTCCGCATCAGCTAGTAGCACATTTAAACTAGCGCCTCCCAATTAAGCCCGAGGAGCCAGAAAAGCCTAGCGGGGCATTGGGAACTGTGCAATATGGCTCTGTACGTAAAGTTCTCTACTACTACTCTGTAGCTTGTGGCGTTGCACGCATGGACTTCACTCCATTATCGGTTCTACTATAAAAGAAATTCCTCTTGACGTGTTTTTTTTAAACGGAGGCAAAAGCTTTGCTTCATCTCATTCATAAAGAAGGAACTACTAACAAAGTTTGACGAGATCCATTACACCTCCACAAATGGAAGCGAAAATCCTAGTCTCGCTGTATCAAATAACTCAAATGTTCTGCCCCTGTAGTAACCGTCGCTGATAAACAGGTTGCTAGTGTGTGCGTGAGAGGAGCGGCTGAGTAGGCCAGCTACGTGAGAGGAGCGGCTGAGTAGGCCAGCTACGTGAGAGGAGCGGCTGAATAGAGCACCGAGAGTACCCACTAGGCCACTACGCAGGTGTACTTCCCCTGCATTGATAGTACAGCGATGGTTCTAGAGAGCAGTAGTACCCTCCACTTCCAACTGTAGCTCCTTGGCCCTGAGATTCAAGAGTTCAAAACTGGTGCACTATACTAGACTAGACTAGAAGTACAGTACATCACACTACTAGTTGAGAAAAGTAGTACTAGTACTGCTACAGTATGAGTACGTACTCCTCCGTCACATAATGTAAGAAGTTTTTTGACACTAGTTGGCGTGTACAAGAAATGGCAAAAACATACCCAAAATTTCTTAATCCACGCCAAAAACTACTACCTAGTGCCAAAAATTTCTTACTAGTGCTATTATTTACAGTATAATGCAATCCCATAATGTTCCGTAATGCTAGTACTCCCTCTTTCCAGGTGCATAAGGCACCTAAGAGAATTTAGGATTTTCAAGTATATTAGTCGCCCTTCATTAGTTAGCACTAATGACTCGTATGCCTACCCCGATGCACTTAGCGTTTTCAGCTTCACATTTATCTCCCTTCCATATGCAAACCAATCAGCCGCCTCTACCATTTACTTTTTTTGCATGCATGCAAGTTGGACCTAAAGAATTGTGTGAAACAATCCATTAGCCTATGCATGGTTAGTCCTACCATCATTACACTTAATACGAGATTAACTAGAGGGAGAGAAAAACGTGATGAGCTTCCAATCAACATATGCCTAGTCCATGGTGCCATTTCTTAGGTGCCCTATGCACCTGGACGGAGGGAGTACTAGTAGTAAATAATAGCCTCACCCCTTCGCTGAGGAACGATCTACAGTTGGAAGGGACGAGGCCCTGCGGTTACTACTCTCTTATCTCCTCCTTGCCAGTTCCCCTCCCCCCGAAGAGAAGGCAGTTCGTCGCTACTCTCATGGATTCGCCAGGCGGTTCTCCTCCTCGTCGAGGCTGGGAGACCTTGGACGATGATCCTGTGCGAGAAATCGCACGCCGCTCCGACGTCCTCACCGCCGCAAGACTCGGTGCTTCCTGCACCAACTTTTTCAAGACGCTGCTTAAACAGGTCATGCTTATTGGTCTTCCATGCGTCCTCGAGGAGAAGGTTCTTCTATGGGACAATCCTTCGAACAGTTCACCGCTCCCTGGCCATGGTTGCACGTTGAATCCGCTAGAGTTGCCGACGTTGAGAGGTAGTCGGATTTTGTCCGATGAGCAGGTCGGTAATGGAGTTTGATCATGTAGTGCTTAGTTATTCCATTTCCATCCCGTAATTTCTCCGCTACCCACCGTCTTATATATAGGTCTGGGTTGGTGCCAACGAAGATTGGCTTGCATACCTCCTGCCGGATACCACCATCATTTTACACAACATCCACAATAGTGCGGCCATTCCGGTAGACCCCTTCTCCACCATTTGGATCGGCCTTCCGGACTGGCTGGGCTTGAATACGTATGATGATGCCTACATGAGATTGAAGAAGATAGCAATTGCGGACCCGCCGACAAAGCAACGCGGCTACGACGATTACTATCTCATCGCGGTGTTCGACATAAGGATTGCCATCAATGCAAGAGGCAGTAATGGCAGAGGCTGGCGCATGTTGGCGGCGGCAGATTTGTACCCCTGCACATTCGAAGACGCCGTGCGCCATCTAGGCCTCATCTTCGCGTTGACAAGCCAGGGGACTTGTTTCATCTGGTTGCCATCCTACGGTATGGGAGATTACAAACGGAATGCACAAAGCATCATTTGCATCCCTAATGGTACTCCATTGTTTTGCAGGGACCAGTCATCCCCCGATCAAAATAAGATCGCTGATCCTGGATGTGCATTTGCATCCGTGATTCGGTCTAACCTGGAACATTATAGCTGACTTTGGTATATTGGGATCAACCATCTTAGCAGTCATTACCCATGGTACCACTGATGTGCAACATGGTCAAACAATCTACCACGATCGGACCATCACCATCTACCTAGGTATTCCATTTTTTAACCCTCTCGCCTTCTCTTTCATTGTTGTACTAGTAGTATACTTTGTAGTACTAGTAGGAGTACTTTTTACCTTGGAGTACGCGTATAGCTAGCTAGGCCCTTGAAGACTTGAATCCACTAGCTGCCACCATTTTTGTTTTTCCATGTCTTACTATCTCATCCATGTAGCCAAGAGTGGCTATATATAATAAGCCGATTATTTTACTTCCTCTATACCGGAGTAGTACTATTTACTGCACAGTATTACTGACCGCCATATTTGATCACAACATTATTATGCATGGACCATGACTATGTACGTCACCATGTGTCCAGATCTGGGATGCCGCGTGTACCAGATGAACGGCGCCGAGTTCGACCCCCGTGATGCTACGTGGGTGCCGAGGAACACTTTTGGAGAGTACTCGCTTTTCATCGGGGACAGCTACCCCATTGTGAAGCGGATGCCACCTTCCGTGCACGACACGGAAGGCCTGCCGTTCATGAAGCATGGTTGTGTCTTCAGTGCACACCGCCGGATGAATGACATGCTGGGACATGCTATCCCTGATTAATGCCGCTTCAGCTTGGATGAGTCTCCATCGCGTGGAACCGGACTAGAAAGCTGCAACAATGATTCCCGTTGCCCACCGCTATGGATCGTGCCATCCATGAAGAACACCTGGGACTGGAACCTGGAGGAGGACATGTAGCCCATCTATAACGTGTAAGTGGAGTACGGTAATTGTGAACGGTAGCGCTGTGAATATATGTAGACTAGTCGTGCACAAATTTATCGCATGAATTGGAGATGAACTTGTGTGGCATACTGGCATTTGTCCTTTAGAATTTATTACTAGTAAATGTGTTATGTGTATGTGCAACTTGTGTGGTTGTTGCACGGGCTCCAACACGCTCTTTGAAAAAAAGGTGGCACAGCTTTGGATATACGTGACGTGGCGGCATCATAGAGTAGCATCGTTCGCTATAGTTGTAGTACACTCCTACTAGGACGACAACTCCTATAAAACCTTGCGCTTGGCTCTTTGCCTCTTCGGGAGGTTCAATAGTTCATACTCGTGTGAACCTTGCACTTGGCTCTTCGCCTCTTCGGAAGGTCCAACAATGATGATACTACAATACAATATGCTTCTGGCAATCTGACACCGATTGAACTGATGCACATCCACCGCGAGGGCAAGGGCGAGGGAGAGGGAGAGGGAGAGGGCGCTATAGTCAAAACCCTCTCCTCATCCTGCGAACCACCGCGCACGCGGGCGAGGGAGAGGCGTAGTAAGCAAACTTCTCCTCGTTCGGCGAGTTGACGGGACACATCAAAGCAGTACTAGTACTAGTAGTAGTAGTCCATACTGCGTCCTTTCCGATTAATATGGCTTAATTTGAAACGAGAAAAATACACTGGCGGTCAACGTATGTAAAAATACGCTCTTTACGGTCACTATATATAGTTTTGCGGTGATTATACGATCACTAGCTCATCGTAGAGCACCGTATTGCACCCTACTGACCGGCCACATAGTCGACGTGACACTTTGTTGACTGGTTAAATTGTCACCTGGTTTCTGGGTCCCACGTGTCAGTTGGCAGAGCAAAGAAATCAGTTAAACAAAACTTTATGCGGGCGCGACACAAGTCCAACCCTTGTGTGCGAACCGCCCTGGCTGTGTATGTGAGTGCATGCACGTGTCCTCCCTCGGTCTTCCAACAAAGAGTGTACATCGGCTATAAAACAAAGAGTGTAGTACATGATGTACATCTACACTTCCAATGCATTTAGCCTTTAATCTAAATCAATATTGATTGACTAATGCACCAACTTGTGCTGTAGGTATAGGCTACATGTATATCCTTAATTACATCATGCAACGGCCTTCATTTAATCTTCTTATCTCAATGGTCGCATGCACACATAAGTCTGCTACTTTTGGGCGTTAATTATGCCCTGGTCAATGTGTAAATCTCTAAATGTACAGTCTTTCACGGGCGTAGGGAGTAGGTTGAGCACTTGAACATGAGCGTGTGTGTTGCATCGTGTGTTGTGTGCCGCATGGGTGCGTGAGTGTTGCGTGTGTCCATGTGTATGTGTGAGTGTTGCATGTTGCATGCATGCATGCATGGGGCTTGCTCCCTCCCATTGAAATGTTCATATTTCAAGCTTCCTCTGTTCCCTCCATATGGTGATACTCCCTCTGTTCCCAAATAGTACGGAGTAAAAGCCTCCCTCTGTTCCCAAATATGGAGTATTTGTCTTTCTAGAGATTTCAACAAGTGACTAGGTACGGAGCAAAATGAGTGAAGTGAGTGTAGAGGCATAGGGATACTGTAGAAAGGAAGTCCTCGCGATCCATTATTCCCCATCTCGGTCAGAGATAACTATTCAACTAGTCTTCGTAGTGAAGTGACAATACACGTTGCAGCAGATGGGACACGTAATTAATAAGATGAACCAGCGTGTTGGTGTTACTAAATCAGCCTTACCCAGCACTGCCATCTCTTCTTATTCCTCCTCGCTTATTCTTCCTCCTCTCTTCCCCATCGTCGTCCGCACACTATTTACCCCCACTCACCGCTCGCCCGCCCGCGCCATCTTCCTTGGTAGCTCGCGCGTACCATATCCCCCCACTCACTGCTCGGCCACACGAGGAGAAGCTTCTTCGCTCGCCCGCCCGAATCCACTTCCCCGCTGGCTCACAGGCACCGAAAACCCCAATGGCAGAACCGACTGTCATGCAGAGCCGCGATTGGAATTCCCTCCCCGATGTTCTCTTGGAGCAGATGTGTAGTCGTATGGACCTACTCAGCACCGTCCGTCTGGCCGCATGCTCGGTGTTTTTGTACCGTCTACTCGTCTGCAACCGGCTGGCTCCTTTCAAGACACCCTGCTTGCTGATGCCCGATCCTCGCAGGTAGCCCAGACACCGACTTGACGATCCTACGGAGGTTGCCGTGGTGCCCCTCGACATGCTACCACTACCCGTCCATCTGTCCTTCATGCACGGCCACTACTGGGCGGGCATGAAGGCCAACTGGATCGTCCTCATCCACCGGTAGTCCGTGGCGTCTCGTGGATATCTACACCCAGCGAGAGATCACCCTTCCATCGTTGGATACCGCCGCCATCGAGCCTCGCGGCCCACCGGACACTCCTTCCTACTACGCACGAGACGCGTCAAGCTTTTGGCTCGACCTCTGTTTGCAGAAAGTTGTAATCTGCGAAGTGCCCACACCATCAGAAGACTACATGGATTACAAGCTCATTGCCTTGTTCAACATGGGATTAGTCTATCTAGAATCCGGTCACCATACATGGTTATGGCTCATCATCAATCCTGTTGAGGCAACATTTCTGTCTGATGTTATAGTGCATGATGGCATCTTTTACGCGGTCGACGCACAGATTGGCTGCCTATACTGGTGGAATCTATCGTCGTGTAATTGGTCTATCTCATCTCATCTTTACCTTATGAATACGATTGCCTGTTCATTTGTTACAAATTTAGAATGCATAGCATGTCTATAACCACATCATTGATATATGTTCCTCTCATTTCCTAGATTTTTATGACCACACATGTTATTGTTAGAGTTGATATGAGAACAATTGGCATCTAATGATTGTTAGAATACATATTATGAGCATAACATCATGATTGTTATATGTACTCTCGTTTACAAGATTTTTATAACAACGCATGTTATTGCTTAGAGTTGATATGAGAACAGTAGTAGTAAGTGCTATGGTAGAATATGAGTAGGCACTGTCATAGCTGTTTTCCTCTCATTGTTACATGATGTTTGAACCATGACATATTGCTAGAATATGAAAGCCATTGGCTTATTTTTTAAATTTGGGGTATGATTATGACCACGGCATTGCAATTCTCTGTCTATGATATGTGTCACTTTTATAATAATCTTAATTCCACACATACTCTGAACATGATTGTTTATTTTTGTCCTTTTGGTCTCCAATTTGAATTGTTGCAGCAGACGCAAATGCGCTGGCCTTCATGATTCCAGGACCTGGAATCATACCAGCCGATGGGTGGTGGTTTATCGCTCGTTCAGCTGACAGCGGTCATTTGATGCTCATTCGCACGTACCAAATTGACCAAACCATTACATCAAACCACATGCAGTACAATGTGTGGGGCGTTCATGACATTGATGGCTATGGTTGCTTCGTGTTCGAGAAAGATCCCAGCTTCGTTGGGCCAGGCGTATTCAACTGGAGGCGGGTTTACAGCCTCAGCAACCACTCCTTGTTCCTCGGACTCAATTATCCGATCATCCAACCAATCATCGATCATATCACCGGCGATGATTACTATGCTATGCAACTTCCATTCGCGAGGGGGGGGTTGTGTTTACACATCATACCATGGGTTTCATGAATCACCATATCCAGAGATTCGTCGACACAGCTTGTTGCCAGATAATCTTCAGTGTGTGAAAGGCATCAAGCTTCCATGCGATGGATGGCTTTTGCAAACCAGACATGCGGCGATGTGGTTCATGCCAATAGCAAATATGCACAACTTGATTCGTGCTGATATCTAGACTGAGCCATCTACTCTGCTGTTGTAGCATGACCTTCTTTTGTTGGATATTATGTACTGTTGTTAGTTTGAAGCACTCCTCTGGTTTGAAGGATAGATACCTTCCTGGGATCAAGTGCATCCTAACTCACCTGCGTAGGATGTACTGATAATGATGATGGAGATGTTGTGCAGAAGCCATATATATATTCTGATCACGGGATCAAAATAATATTCTGATCACAACCTGACCTGCCCCGCTAGTAGTACGTTGAACTTCCCTGTGAACTAGGTTGAACTTCCGCCAACATTGCCCAAATGGGGCTTGCGGTATACTGTTGGAAAGCTATGGACACCAATATCATGACCCAACTTAAATTTTTGGAAAAATATAAGCGGTTTAAGAGCAGTTTTGAAAACTATTTTTTCTTCGCACGAAAAACATGAATCGTATTTTCGATCACATTTCTAAACCATTTATCTAAATGAGGCATATAATGTGGCGTTGGAAAGCTGCTGCAAAACCGCTCCTTCCACATGTTGAAAGTTTTCTCTAATTCCCTATGGTTAAAGAGTAATTTGAAAAAACGTAAAATTTCGTGAACCAAACAGCCGAATTCATTTTTTCGATGTTATTTCTAAACGGCTAATCCAATGGAGGCATATGATACGGCGTTGGAAAGCTTATGAAAATGCGCTACTTTTTCATCTTGAAAGTTTTTTTTCTAATTTTGAATGGTTTAAGAGTAATTTATAAAATGGTCCAAGTCCAATTGAGTTCGTATTTGCGAGCTAATTTTTTAATCATGCGTCCGAATGCAGCAAATGATATGGTGTTGGAAAGCTTGAACAAATGCGAAACTGTTTGGTATGTATTGTTTCTCCCAATTCTTTACGGTTTTAAGTCAGTTTCGAAAATGGCAAAAAATGTATTTTCACCGTAATTTCTACAAACTTTATCGGAATGGGGGCAAATAATATACCGCTGTAAAGCTACGGAAAATGCGAAACTTTTTCATGTTGATGGTTTTCTCTGATTCCTCGCCATTTTCAAGTAATTTCGAAAACGGCGGGATCATGCATTCTGCCTTTATCGCGAAACAGATTCTTCGAAAATGCACCGCGTGAAGAACCTGAACTTCTTGGCGCGTGTACCTGAACTTCACTCTGTTTTTCACGTGATTTTTTTGCTCGTAGGTCTCCATCCATTGCTCGTAACTCTCCATCCACTCACCGGAATTGAGTAAGTGATATACCAGTGAAGAGCTGTTGTAAACACATAACTTTCCCGCGTTGATCGTTTTTTCATACTCGTGATGATTTTAAAAGTTTTTCATCTGAAATTCATTCAACGTAGTAGATGAACTTCATGTTGTTTTCACGTTGAACTTCTGTGACGTATTTTCATTTGTAATTTTCTCATTCATTCGTTAGTGTTACACAAATGCTACTCCTTTTGTACAAACCCCTCTCACAATAAATTTTTTAAACTTTCTCCGACTGAGGACTTGAAACTTACACAAATGATATTCCTGTAGTTTTGAGGTAAATTAGAAAATGGCGAGATCATGATTTCTGTGTTCATCGCTAATGGAAATGCACTGCGTGAAGTAGTTGAACTTCTGGGGCATGTCTGTTTGAACTTCACTTTGTTTTTGACGTGCTGTTTTTGACATGTTGTTTTTCGCACTCCATGAAGTAGGTGAACTTCTGGGGCATGTCTGTTTTGAACTTCACTCTGTTTCACTTTATTGTATATTTCTTATATGAAATACACACCATGTAGTACGTGAACTTCCGGTTGTTATCACTTTTGAACTTCTCTTTGGTTTGAGAGAATTATTTTAAAACACAAAAAACAACATATTTTTATGCATTTTGGACATCTAAATACACGGTCAACCTCTCTCACAAGAATTTTTTGAACTTTTCCTTGCTGAGCAATTGAACTTCTAGCACCCATTCTTTTCGTTTATGAGTTATTTTAACAGTGCAAAAAATGGTGGTGTGTTTTTGATTTTTTTTAACAGGTAAATCCTAGGTTTTAATAAACTCCGAACTTCTCTGTTATTTCAATTTGAAATTCACCTTTTTATATTTTTGAGTAACAAATTGTATTCGATTTTTATACGGAAAAATCTTAGTTTTGTAATAAACATTATACAAATTTTTCGTTATTTCGAACTGAACCTCTAGGTTTATTTGTTAGCAATGGGAAAAATTTAAGTTTCTGTGATAAATATTGAACTGCTCCATTTTTTGAAATTGAACTTCTTGGTTTATTATTTATTATCGAGGAAAATCGATTTTTTTCATATCCATTGAAATATTATATTTTTTAAAATTGAACTTCTTGGTTTTTTCAATTTTGTACTTCTTGGTGTTATTCATTTGTAACGGGAAAAATGCTAATTTTTTATAAACATCGTACAACTTCTTGGATATTTTCGAACTAAATTTCTTGATTTTTTCATTAGTAATGGGAAAAATTATGAGAAAAATCTGCATTTCTTATAGACATCGAACTTCACATTTTTTAAATTTGAAAATCTTAGTTTTATTTGTTAGTAATGGGGAAAATCCTTTTTTAAACTTTTCCGGGCAGGTCACTTGAACTTCGAGCAACTAAATTTGTCATCAAGATGACCGTCACAAATCCATTGCCGTTTGAGAGCAGTATTAAAAATGGCAAAAAAAACATAGTTTTTCCTTGTTTTTAACATGTAATTGGAGGTTGGATGTCTCGCACTACAGATCTCGAACTTCACCGGGAGGAGCACGTGAACTTCTTGCAACAAACCTTTGAAGCTTTTAGTTTTCTGTGCTTATATTCTTATCTGAAACGCATTCTGAGTAGTAGTTGAACTTCCCGCTGTTTTCACCTTTAATTTTTGTCACGTATTTTTGTTCAACCTCTCTCACAAGAATTTTTGAACTTTCTCGGGCTGAGCACTTGAACTTCTAGCAACGAAATTTTTAGCCTTTGCTTGAACTTCCCGCTGTTTTCACCTTGAACTTCTCTCACGTATTTTTGTTCAACATCTCTCACAAGAATTTTTGAACTTTCTAGGGCTGAGCAATTGAACTTCAAGCAACAAAACTTTTAGCCTTTGCTTTTTCATTCTTTTTTTCATACAAATGCACACCATGAAATACATGAACTTTCAGTGGTTATTAATTAGGACTTCTCTCTGTTTCGCTTTAGTAAGGGAAAAACTGATTTTTTGTAGACATCGAACCGCTCTAATTTTTTTATTTGACCTTATTTTGGGTATTTTTAGAAATGTGAAGATTGGAGTTTTGTTAGAAATATCGAACTTCTTCGTTATTTCAAATTGAACTTCTTGGTTTTATTCTTTAGTAACTGGAAAATAGGAATACTCCTTTTTATAAACATCGAACTTTTCTAATTGTTTAATTTGAAATTCTTGATTTTATTTTGATTTTTTTTCCTTTTAATATTTTGTTCTGCGTATTTACCATGGTTTTCCCAATGAACTCCCCTTGTTTTTTAAAACAATTGTGTGAACTTTTCTATCTGTTGTCTGTCAAACTATGTACTATCAACTCGCTTTTGTCTTGACTTATCTTTTATGTGTTTTCTTTACTTTCTTAATTTCCGCCCAAAAGTTGCCCCCCTTTAAAATCCATACTAATTTGGATTTTATTAATCATTATATGATGATGACATACTATTGGGAATCATGGTTGCCATATTTCTTCTCATACTAAAATAAAATGTATCGCACTAACTAATTTATATTAGTAGGAGAGATCACTGTTCACAATGGACATTTTGTGTCACAAGAGTCCTGTTAGTAAACACTCCACTATGTGAGAAAGAGAGTAGTACTAGTAGTAGCAGCGTTGCTTCACAACAAAACAGGAACGTTAGAACAAATATGTTCAGTCTCGCACGCATATGATCAAACAGGTAGAGACCACCGAATCACAACACCAAAACTGTACTACGTGCTTTTTCCAAGGTTTCTCTGAACAAAACTTTGAATTCACATGAACATTTAGCTGTAAAACACAAATCAATTTCCGATTTCAGGCAATGAAGTAATATATGGTCATTTTGAGAAGTTCAGAGAGAGAACATAGGAGCTGCAGGGAGTGAGAAATAGAGCATCAACTTCTTTATCAGCCGGAGCGCCGTCAGGTTCAAACAAACCAGCATTTTTCAACTATGCTCAAAGTAATTTCATCCATCACATATATAAAAAGGTCGCTCCAATTGCATTTTTCAGAAACCAAATATACAGAAACAATATTTGCAAGCAATTTTCTTTCAAATTCAAAGAAGTTCAAATCCTCCTGGAGAAGAGAGATCGGTGAACAGAGGAAATATCTCAGCCTCGTCGGAGCATCCTGGCAGTGTGCTTCGGGCGTTGCGGGGGCGAACGTCCTGGGGCCGTGTCGTTGAACGGCCAGATGCGGTGGGGTTGAACGGCTTTGTGTGATGCCGCAGTCACGGAAGGGGGTGGGGGAAGGGGTGGGACGCCGGATGTAGAGAAGGAGAAGAGGAGGCTCACCAGAGGAGAGGGTTGCGGGGTTGACCAGATCGCGTCGGAGCAAGCGGGAAGGGGGGCGCCCAGGTTGATGGTGCAGGAGAGTGGATGCATGATGGAGGATGGCAATGTTGGTGATGTGCAGGCAGCGGCGGAGCATGTGGATGGCGATGGAATCTGGGGCGGCGGCGGTGGCGCGTGAGGTTGATGGCCGGTGGTTTGCTAGCAGCGCACGGGAAGGAGGACGTCACTGTGTTGGAAGCAGAGGAGGCTGCCTCCGACGTGCATCCAGGGGAAGGGACTGAGGGAGGTCGTCGCCGTCGCCGTGGATCCAGGGGAGGGAGGCCTCCGTCGCCGCCATGGTTCCAGGGGGGAGGCCGCCGCCGCGGCTGTGGATCCAGGGGAGGGAGGCGCCGTCACGGACGAGGACCGGGGGACGGCGGATGGAAGCGCGTCGGGAACGGGATGGGTGGCGGCGGAGGCGCATCGGGTCAGGGGTGGGTGGCGGTGCCTTGGGGCAGTTGGCGGCGGCAAAGATGGGGATCGGGCGAGAGTGAGAGGCGTGGGAGGTGGGGGTGGACGGCCGTGGGCGTTTTTCTTTTCTTTCATCCGGGTTCGGAAAGTCCGGGAGGGGTCCATCGGGCCCTTATAGGGTGGATCATGATCCAAATAGTTATTCTAATCCTGGGATTAGAATAGTGCTGTCCTATATATATATATATATATCAGTTAGGCTTCAAGTACGTACTTGTTAGTTAAACCTATGTATAAATTGTGACACTAAATACGACTAGTAAGTAGTATAGTAGCAGTACTAGTATACGTTGGTCAAATTATTCATCATGTCCACACATTGAATTGACATGACAACACACTACGCGTGAGGTGACACAAGAATCCCGGCGGCGTGTTCGGGTATTCTGGACTTCAGATTTGGAGTACCACTTATCTGTCGAAATCTTTCATCATTCAAACATAGGAGCTGCAGGGAGTGAGAAATAGAGCATCAACTTCTTTATCAGCCGGAGCGCCGTCAGGTTCAAACAAACCAGCATTTTTCAACTATGCTCAAACTAATTTCATCCATCACATATATAAAAAGGTCGCTCCAATTGCATTTTTCAGAAACCAAATATACAGAAACAATATTTGCAAGCAATTTTCTTTCAAATTCAAAGAAGTTCAAATCCTCCTGGAGAAGAGAGATCGGTGAACAGAGGAAATATCTCAGCCTCGTCGGAGCATCCTGGCAGTGTGATTCGGGCGTTGCGGGGGCGAACGTCCTGGGGCCGTGTCGTTGAACGGCCAGATGCGGTGGGGTTGAACGGCTTTGTGTGATGCCGCAGTCACAGAAGGAGGTGGCGGAAGGGGTGGGACGCCAGATGTAGAGAAGGAGAAGAGGAGGCTAACTAGAGGAGAGGGTTGCGGGGTTAACTAGATCGCGTTGGAGCAAGTGGGCAGGGGGGCGCCCAGGCTGATGGTGCAGGGGAGTGGATGCGTGATGGAGGATGGCAATGTCGGTGATGTGCAGGCAGTGGCGGAGCATGTGGATGGCGATGGAATCTGAGGCGGCGGCGGTGGCGCGTGAGGTTGATGGCTGGTGGTTTGCTAGCAGCGCACGGGAAGGAGGGCGTCACTGCGTTGGAAGCAGAGGAGGCTGCCTCCGACGTGTATCCAGGGGAAGGGACTGAGGGAGGTCGTCGCCGTCGTCGTGGATCCAGGGGAGGGAGGCCTCCGCAGAGCATCAACTTCTTTATCAGCCGGAGCGCCGTCAGGTTCAAACAAACCAGCATTTTTCAACTATGCTCAAACTAATTTCATCCATCACATATATAAAAAGGTCGCTCCAATTGCATTTTTCAGAAACCAAATATACAGAAACAATATTTGCAAGCAATTTTCTTTCAAATTCAAAGAAGTTCAAATCCTCCTGGAGAAGAGAGATCGGTGAACAGAGGAAATATCTCAGCCTCGTCGGAGCATCCTGGCAGTGTGATTCGGGCGTTGCGGGGGCGAACGTCCTGGGGCCGTGTCGTTGAACGGCCAGATGCGGTGGGGTTGAACGGCTTTGTGTGATGCCGCAGTCACAGAAGGAGGTGGCGGAAGGGGTGGGACGCCAGATGTAGAGAAGGAGAAGAGGAGGCTAACTAGAGGAGAGGGTTGCGGGGTTAACTAGATCGCGTTGGAGCAAGTGGGCAGGGGGGCGCCCAGGCTGATGGTGCAGGGGAGTGGATGCGTGATGGAGGATGGCAATGTCGGTGATGTGCAGGCAGTGGCGGAGCATGTGGATGGCGATGGAATCTGAGGCGGCGGCGGTGGCGCGTGAGGTTGATGGCTGGTGGTTTGCTAGCAGCGCACGGGAAGGAGGGCGTCACTGCGTTGGAAGCAGAGGAGGCTGCCTCCGACGTGTATCCAGGGGAAGGGACTGAGGGAGGTCGTCGCCGTCGTCGTGGATCCAGGGGAGGGAGGCCTCCGTCGCCGCCATGGTTCCAGGGGGAGGCCGCCGCCGCGGCTGTGGATCCAGGGGAAGGAGGCGCCGTCGCGGACGGGGACCGGGGGACGGTGGATGGAAGCGCGTCGGGAACGGGATGGGTGGCGGCGGAGGCGCATCGGGTCAGGGGTGGGCGGCGGTGCCTTGGGGCAGTTGGCGGCGGCAAAGATGGGGATCGGGCGAGAGTGAGAGGCATGGGAGGTGGGGGTGGACGGCCGTGGGCGTTTTTCTTTTCTTTCATCCGGGTTCGGAAAGTTCGGGAGGGGTCCATCGGGCCCTTATAGGGTGGATCATGATCCAAATAGTTATTCTAATCCTGGGATTAGAATAGTGCTGTCCTATATATATATATATATCAGTTAGGCTTCAAGTGCGTACTTGTTAGTTAAACCTATGTATAAATTGTGACACTAAATACGACTAGTAAGTAGTACAGTAGCAGTACTAGTATACATTGGTCAAATTATTCATCATGTCCACACATTGAATTGACGTGACAACACGCTACGCGTGAGGTGACACAAGAATCCCGGCGGCGTGTTCGGGTATTCTGGACTTCAGATTTGGAGTACCACTTATCTGTCGAAATCTTTCATCATTCACTTAAAACAGTCGATTGATCATACATTGAGTACCATATAACTGGAATTACCGATGCAAGTCGAAGAAGGATTGGCCCGTGTTGCCGGCTGGCGTCAAGTTCGATCCCACGGATCAGGAGCTGATCGAGCACCTTGAGGCCAAAGTGAGTGCTGACAGCGCGAGATTTCAGTCTCTCATCGATTTGTTCATACCAACCATCGACAGCGAACACGGCCATATGCTACACCCAACCTGAGAAACTTCCAGGTAAGACACCGATCGGCCGTCTACTTGCACAAACATATTCCTTTGTTTATAGCTCTATTTTTCTTTTTAGACGCAGACCTGGTGAAGCAATTACAATTTGACAAGTTAATAAAAAGTGAAACAAGTGACTGCAACATGCCAAAGATGTTATGAAAATGCCAACTAGGTACACTAAAACCTGTATTCCACAATACTGCAGGTATCACACTGAGTGGCCTAAGGAAGCATTTCTTCCAGCGCAATTCCAGGGCGTTCAAAAGGGGCACGTGGACGCATCGTCCAAGATACAGTCGGAGTGCGGCATGCACGCGATGTGGCACAAGACCGGCAATACCTTGCCGGTGATGGTCAACGGCCGATAGACGGACAGCAAAAAAGGTTTTGGTGTTGCACACCAACAAGAACTTTGACCAGCAGAGGACCAAATGGGTGATGCACCAGTACCACCTCGGGGACCTGGAGAAAGAGAAGGAGCGGGAGCTGGTCCTCTACAAGATTTTCTACCAGACGAACACAAGGGCCAGGAGTAAAAATATTATAAGTTAGTTTGGTATTGGTAGTTGTACTACCTTGTCGTCCGCAAGTTGGTATTGTTGTTAACGATCTTTTGGTATGAACTTGCATTTGCTTCCAACCATCATGCCGAGGGTCGACGTGGATATAAAGCTGAATCATTTGTTTCGAAACGAATTTTCAGGCACCTGATTTTTATTTGATGGGTAGCATAAGCACCCGCCGTTCGAATTCACAGTTCTCCAATTTTTTCGAAACAAGTGCATTCACTTATTATCACGATAAAAAAAACAATATCCATGATGCATCCCAGTTATCAGTCTGTACTTGCAGAATTCTCTCATTTATTGAGCACGTATATTGTTTTTTCAGGTCGAGCAAGTTTCAACTGGGATGTAGACTGCCCAGGGTTGGTTTTGTTTTTAACAGGCCCAGCCCATGACGACAACGGGGCACAAAGAACCAGCAGGTATCTACTGGCCCTCCAGTGTTAGTTATATTTTGTCTTACAACATCCGCAGGCAGTTTTTTTTACTGAATCAAACATATAGCCCAGTTCTATTGTCCTCTTGAAACGCATGTCCTACATCCGTTTTCTAATCTCTGCCTATAGTTTTACTAGTTCATATACACGTATCATTATATTGAAAACACATAAAGTTCCCTTTTCATATTTACATCCTTATTTTTGTTGTTTTTCCCACCCAGCGCTGATTTTTTTACCACTGGTTTTCCCTTAAACCAACTCAATTGCCCCACGTCTTATTTGCTTACAAAAACAAAACGATTTTTTTGGCAAATCAATAAGTTCTTAAAAAATGTTTATCATTTCGGGATTACAACAGTTCGGACTCCACCGAAATATGCGAAATAAGGTTGAACTTTTTAACCATGGTCCTTGGTAGAAAATGGGCTGTAATAAATTACTTAAGAATTAGCAAATGGGCTGCAAATTATAAAAAATAGCAAATGGGCTTTATGTTGTCTGCCATAGATTTGGAGGCTGACTTGTGGGCCTACTAAGTTCATGCGTACACAAGGTTTCTCAAAAAAAGAAACTTAGTCAACAATCGACTCTACCAGCGTCAGACTGTTGGATGTCAATCTAACGGCAATCGTGCTTCTTCAGTCTCTGATCTTCCTGCCCTAGCCGCCCAAACCAGCGCCGTCGGAACTGCCTGCTCCCGCCTCCCATGGCCGGCAGTGCTGCCGGGCAGGCCTCACGGCCCCATCATACTCGCATCCCTGGCCTGTCTATCCCTCTACTCACCCACACCTCATGTTATTTTCCGGCGACGGCAGCCAAACCAGTCAACCCTCGTACTCTCCACCGCGTGTGCAGCCACTGCCGTGTCTTCCCTGGCTCCGTGTCGTTACCTTCGTAGGCCTCATCGTCGTCCACTGCCCTGGTGCTCTCGGCTCGGCGTGGTCAACGATGTCCATCCAACGGCCATAGTGCTTCTTCAACCTCTTGTCTTCTTGCCCCAGCCGCCCAAAGCAGCGCCGGTCGTGCCGCATGCTCCTGCCTCCCGTGGCCGGCTGTGCTACCGCAGAGGGCTCACCGTCCCCATACTACTCCCACCGCTGCCCAGGCCATCCCTCCACTCACCCACTCCCCCTGTTATTCTACAGCGACGGCAGCCTCACACCGCAGCCGAACCAGTGAACCCTCGTACTCCTCTCCGCGTGGGCATCCACTACCGCGTCTTCCCCGGCTCCGCGTCGTCCCCTTCCTAGGCCTCGCTGTCGTCCACCGCCATGGTGCTCTCGGCGCGGCGTGGTCAATGTGGTCAACGACCGACTTCCATCAGAAGAGTACTGTACGTGGAGAGCCTGGCAGCTGGGTCCACGGCAGCCGCAAGGAAGTGCCTCCTTATTACGCGCAAAATAATTATTCCTCCACCTGACAGCAAGGACCCACCGGACGGGCCACCAGTATTTCACGGAAAAAACGTTTCCCCCCTGACTGCTGGGACCCACCGGACGGGGCACCGTATTTCGCGAAAAAAAACGTTTGCCCCTGACTGCTGGGACCCACCGGACGGACCACCGTATTTCTGAAAAAAACGTTCCCCCCGCTGTCAGCTCGGACCCACCGGAAGTGCCTCCTTATTACGCACAGAAAAATGAATACTCCCCCTGCTAGCTGGGACACACCATGGTGGGAGGCTGACTTGTGAGCCTACTAAGTTGACGGGGACGGAGGGCTTTGTCAACTTAGTCAATATGAACGATTCTAGCTCCAGTGACCGTACGATGTCCATCCAACGGCCGTCGTGCTTTTTCAATCTCTGCTCTTCCTTCTCCAGCCGCTCAAACAAGCGCCGGCGGGACTGCCTGCTCCCTCCTTCCCGCGACCGGCTCTGCTGCCACGCAGACCTCACTGCCCCACCATACTCCCATCGCTAGCCTAGCCATCCCTCTACTCACCCACACCTGTTGTCGGTGTCAAAACCGGCGGATCTCGGGTAGGGGGTCCCGAACTGTGCGTCTAGGCCGGATGGTAACAGGAGGCAGGGGACACGAATGTTTTACCCAGGTTCGGGCCCTCTTGATGGAGGTAAAACCCTACGTCCTGCTTGATTGATATTGATGATATGGGTAGTACAAGAGTAGATCTCCCACGAGATCAGAGAGGCTAAACCCTAGAAGCTAGCCTATGGTATGATTGTATGTTGTTATTGTCGTCCTACAGACTAAAACCCTTCGGTTTATATAGACACCGGAGAGGGTTAGGGTTACACAAGGTCGGTTACAAAGGAGGAGATATCCATATCCGTATTTCCTAGCTTGCCTTCCACGCCAAGTAGAGTCCCATCCGGACACGAGATGAAGTCTTTAGTCTTGTATCTTCATAGTCTAACAGTCCGGCCAATGGAGATAGTCCGGCTATTCGGAGACCCCTAATCCAGGACTCCCTCAGTAGCCCCTGAACCAGGCTTCAATGACGATGAGTCCGGCGCGCAGTATTGTCTTCGGCATTGCAAGGCAGGTTCCTTCTCTGAATACATCACAGAAGAATTTGAATACGAGGATAGTGTCCGACCCTGCAAAATAAGTTCCACATTCCACCGTAGAGAGAATAATATTTTCGCAGATCTAATTTGCTGGCTTGTCTTGGCAGCATGACGTTACGTCATGGCCCGATGATTATTCGAACCGTTTCTTTTAACCAGCCCCGCACATAACGCGAGGCAGTTTTTTGACACGTCTTGTCAAAGCAGAGATCGTGTCCCCTTATTATGGGATTCTCATCAATACGGGCGTGGGTAACCCAAGCGCGCCATCAATTGTGGCGCTTGGGGGATAAGCGAGTTTTACCAGGCAAGTGGGAACGCTTAGTTTCGTCCTCCCATATAAAGGGATAAGGATTCACCTTTCTATCCACGCCTTCTTCCTCCCTTACTCATCCGTTTTCGCACACTCAAGCTCTAGCGCCCAAGTCCGCACTTCCCACCTCAACCTTCTCCAATCATGTCCGGAGCGGGAGGCAGGTGGATGGTCTCCTCCGTCACGGAGGGAGACATCAAGAAACTGAGGAGATCCGGATACCTGCCCGACGACATCGCGCACCGGCTCCTAGATGAGGGGCAGCTCATCCCCACCCCCAGGCCCCATGAGAGGGTAGTATTCCTCACCCATTTCCTCTGCGGACTGGGATTCTCTCTCCATCCCTTCGTCCGGGGGCTCATGTTTTATTACGGCCTGGATTTCCATGATCTGGCGCTGAACTTCATCCTCAACATCTCGGTGTTTATCGTCGTGTGCGAGGCCTTCCTCCGCATCAAGCCCCACTTCGGCTTATGGCTAAAAACCTTCAATGTCAAGCCGAAGGTGGTGGGCGGCCGCCAGGCGGAGTGCGGAGGCGCCATGGTGGGCAAGATGCCCAACATAACATGGCTCGAGGGCTCCTTTGTGGAAGCCATAAAGGGGTGGCAATCGGGGTGGTTCTACATCACCGAGCCGCGCGACCCTGTATGGGCAGCAGCCCCCGAGTTCCGATCTAGCATCCCCACGCGGCTCACCTCCTGGAAAGAGAAGGGCCTGTCCTGGGGTAGTTCGAAAGAGCTGACCGGACTCCAAACATGTATTCAAAACACGGTGAACAAGAAGCTCAAGCTTATCAACATAGTCCAAGTTATGCTCATCCGCCGGATACTCCCGTGCCAACAACGGGAGTTCAACTTGTGGGAGTTCGATCCGGCGCAGCACCGAACTCTGAACAGGCTCTTTGACACGACTCATGAAGACGCCTGGAGGGTGCTGTTCAAAAGTGCCGAGGTCCCCCCCTACTACTGAGGATTGTGGATTCAGCGCGAAGCGCCAAGCCAGTGCGATAAGCTGCTTTACCTTTCATAGGATACTTATTTTTTATATAGATTGAATCTATGCGGGATCTAAACTCCCGTACCTTTGACAGGACTGGCAGAAGATGGCCGGACAGATCGACTGTCCGGCTCCTTTGCCCGAAGGCCCCGCAGACGCTCTTCTGGCGAAGATGTTGACTCTGGCCCCTTATACGGTGCTGGAGAAGACCAAGAAGGCCAAGGGAACCCGAAAGAGTTCCCGACGCCAAGCGTCGTCGGACTCACCATCCAATGAATCTGCAGCGCACTCTTCCCCCGAAGACAAGGAAGAAGAAGAAGATGCTCCCCCACCGACTGGGGGAGACAAGAAAAGGAAGGCCGCCCCAACTAGGGAGGCCGGAGGGTCCAAGAAGGGAAGTGCTCTCCTTCCGGACAGTTCCACCGCCGCCGACGAAGGAAAAGACGAGTGGTTGCCCAGGGTCAAGCCCCCAGGGAGATCGTAAGTATTCGGATACCAGAGTAACTCATATGATTCCTTTATCGCCCTACTTTCCCTAACGCCGAACGCAATTATGCAGGCCGCCACAAGCCACATCCCCTCATCCTGCCGACGACGCCGAGGTGTTGTCTCAAGAGGCACCGGATCGAGGGGAGACAGTCCCGGAGGCGCCTCAAGGCGACCTTCCGGACTCCGGGAGCCGAGGGGACGGGGCCCTGAGAGCTCCGAGTTCGGCCCTCAGCCGAACACCGCGCCAGAACCTCCAGCGGTTCCAGGCTCGGGCAGGCGGCCTCCTTCTAAGAGGGGCAAGACGCCTGTGCCGGTGACCTCTGTTGATCCAGAAGCGCCGGACAATCTGCTGGAAGCGCTTCGCAACGCTTCCATCAACGAGGAGCACCGCACTATCATGAGTGCGGTGATCCAGAAGGTTCAGTCCGCCAAGAGCGGATTGACTGAAGCCTGTGCCAGCCTTCTAACAGGCTTCGAGGTAAGTGTTTTAAAATGTAGTAGAAATATTACCACATAGACAGTAGCCCCTGATGCTTTGTTCGGTGTTCACAAAGAAAAGCCGAACAAAGGATCAAATAATATCGCAGGAGTCTAATATAAGTGTGTCAATATGCATATGCAGGCTTCGCTGCTGGCGTCCACCGCACTAACTGCGGAGGTCGCCGTACTGAAGCAGGACCTGGAGGGGTCCAGGAAAGAGCCCGGCCTTGCCAAGAGGCAGCTCGAGGAGAACAAGGGTAAGTAATACCCTGTCTTATGTATATATAAAAGAGGACGCGGTTGCAAAATGATAGGATCATCGTATGTTTGCCAGGGGCCACGACCGAGGTGGCGACCCTGAAGCAAGCGCTAACCCAAGCCGAAGATAAAGCGGCCAAGGAGCACACCGAGCGAGAGAAGCACGAGGCTCGGGTGGGCGAGGTGCAGCAAGAGCTCCAGGCTCTTGTGGCGAAGCACGAGGCGTTGGAGCTTGACTCCAAGACGCGGGAGTCTGAGCTTGCCGCGGCCCTCGAGAGTGTAAAAAGTGCCAAGGCCGAAGCCCAAAAGGCCCTCCAAGAGATCGACGCAATGAAGAAGATAGCGGCGGGTAAGGCTTTCTATATGCAAAGCAAGCATGTAAAAGTAAATTACCGATTACTTACCCGGATCCGGAGCTCTTCAGGAGCATTCGCAGATTTGCCCCGCAGTGTGTCCGATGCCGCACAATTTTACCAGGCCAAGGACGGAAGCTCGATGAAGAAGCTGTTCTGGTCTTAGTATGCTGAGGCCGAACATCCGGTGCCAATGAGCGACCAGCTGAAGCAAATGGTCGAGCTACATAAGGCGGCCGATCAGGCCATGAAGAGCTTTATAGTCCGGCTGTGGCCTGGCGACGCCCTTCCGAACAGCTTCTTTGGCCTGGTGAGGCGGCTTGTGGATGCCTGCCCGCGGCTGGAGGTCGTCAAGCGATCTGTCTGCATTGAAGGTGCACGCCGAGCTTTCACCCGTGTAAAATTGCAGTGGGTCAAGCTAGACGCCGTGAAGCTGATTAAGGAGGGGCCGCCAGAGGGCAAGGAGCACCGCCACCCCGAGATGTACTACGAGGGTGTTCTGCCGGGTGCCCGTGTCATCACGGACGAGTGTTCAAAAGATGTAATATTTGAATGAGACTTGCTCGTTTTATCATGTATGTATGAAAACTTGTTTCATATGCGCTATGCAACACTTGTTGGAATTTCAATATTACCTTCTGTTTGGCTATTTATCCAATCTGAGAGATGGCTAGTCCTCGGCTTCTGCCCCCATGCCACGAGTGCTGGGGTGTTCGGGATAAACCTGAGCACTCTTGTTCCCATGTTTGGGTCCTTCGAGGGAGGTGCTCAGCACAGCGAACAAGGCAAGCAGACTAATGATGCTTTATCACTCTCACTTAGCCATAGAATTCTATAATTTTAAATTTCGGTGAAGCCCCTGGTATTCGGAAGGCCGAATTCGGGGCGTGATACACGCCTTTAAGCCGGACAGGGCCGGCCCCTCGCTCTAAGCGGCATAAGTCTTTAGGGACTTGAAAACCTCGCCGAACAGCAACCAGTCTCTCGCCTTATCATGACAGTCAGTTTTAGCTTTCTCTACTGAGGTGCTGAACCCAGCAGAACCGGGGCACAATCGCAGTAGTTCTCCTAGCACTACCTTAGCCGATAGAGCAGAACGTAAGGTACCAAAACATAGGAGTCGGGTAAACCCAACATTTAACCAAAGACATGATTCGGAGCTGATGCATATAATGCTATAAGTTCGGGGTGCCGCACTTGTGAAAGTGTTTGGACTTTTCACACCGCATTGTGGGGTACGTAAGCCCCTGGTGTATTGGCCGTACCATAGTGTACGGTTGCAAGGCGTCATTAATGAACACATAGATATATATATATAACAAGAATGCAATAATAGTCGTAATGTCATGCATCATTTATTAAAAAATTGCGTTAAAGCAGAGTGATACAGATAGTGCGATAAGCAAAGAGTAGGACTATGTCCCTTCCAAGGGCAAGCTGAGGAATGATATTGAATTGAATATTTCACTCGTTATTGTAATCAACCTGGGAATTCCGTGGTATAACGTAGCCGTCTGCCTCCTTGGTTGCTGCATCATGTGTTCGGCAATAGTGCTGTCGGACAGTGTTTCCAGAGATTAAGGTCCTGAAAGAAAAAGAAAAATAACCGAACAGGAAGCCCCTAGTGCGGTTTAGGCCGTGTCTTGGGGCGTGCCGCAGTTGTGCCCCCCTCCCCACCTGTGCCCATGGTATTTTTAATGCGTAATTATGTATGCGCGGCACGAGTTTTGCTGCTGGGCTGGGATTGGGGTGGCCGCCGTATTGCTACGCGAGCTCAGATCGCGCCATGTGGTATATTTTCCGATTGCACCGAGCGCGCTTGAAGGTGTCCGGGCTGTGAAGCGCCGAACTGGTTGATTGCCTTGAGAGGCTGCTTTGCGTTTCTGCTGCGAGGGCTGCGGTGTGCTCCTCTGTTCGGAGAGAGCGCTATGTGTTTCCATTGACTGTAATAACTCCGTGAGGTCCTGGCATCTTGAGCTTGAGGTATGCATAATGCGGTACCGCATTGAATCTAGCAAATGCGATTCGCCCGAGCAGCGCATGATAACCACTGCGGAACGGGACTATATCGAAGATCAAATCTTTGCTTCGGAAGTTATCCGGGGATCCGAAGACCACTTCCAGTGTAATTGAGCCTGTGCAATGGGCCTCTACACCTGGAATGACGCCCTTAAAGGTCGTTTTTGTGGGTTTGATCCTTGAGGGGTCTATACCCATTTTGCGCACTGTGTCCTAATAAAGCAGGTTCAGGCTGCTACCGCCGTCCATAAGGACTCGAGTGAGGTGAAATCCGTCGATGATTGGGTCTAGGACCAGTGCGGCGAATCCTCCATGACGGATACTAGTGGGGTGGTCCATGCGATCGAAGGTGATCGGACAGGAGGACCAAGGGTTGAACTTTGGGGCGACTGGCTCCAACGCATATACGTCCCTGAGCGCACGCTTCTGCTCCCTCTTGGGGATGTGGGTTGCGTATATCATGTTCACCGTCCGCACTTGCGGGGGAAACCTCTTCTGTCCTCCAGTGTGCGGCTATCGGGGCTCCTCCTCGTCATCGTTATGCGGCCCCTTGTCCTTGTTTTCGGCAATTAACTTGCCGGCCTGCTTGAACACCCAACAATCCATGTTGGTGTGATTGACTGGCTTGTCTGGGGTGCCGTGTATTTGACACGAGCGATCGAGTATACGGTCCAAGCTGGACGGACCCGGCGTACTTTCTTTGAATGGCTTTTTCCGCTGGCCGGGTTTAGAGCCTTTGAATCTGGCATTGACTGTCGTATCCTCGGTATTTTCGCTGTTAATGCGGCGCTTATGCTTGTTGCGATGTGACCTGCTATTGCCGTCCTTGGTATCTGAGGTACCATGGTTCTTTGATATGTTATTACTGCGAGCCAGCCAGCTGTCTTCTCCCACACAAAAGCGGGTCATGAGCGTCGTGATAGCTGCCATAGATTTCGGCTTTTCCTGACCAAGGTGCCGGGCTAGCCACTCGTCTCAGATGTTGTGCTTGAAAGCCTCTAAGGCCTTCGCATCCGGACAGTCAATGATTTGATTTTTCTTTGTAAGGAACCGAGTCCAGAATTGCCTGGCCGACTCTTCTGGTTGCTGAATTATGTGGCTCAAATCATCGGCGTCTGGTGGTCGCACATAAGTTCCCTGAAAGTTGTTGAGGAATGCGGCTTCCAGATTTTCCCAATAGTTAATGGAGTCCGCTGGCAAGCTGTTAAGCCAATGTCGCGCAGGTCCTTTGAGCTTTAGTGGGAGGTATTTGATGGCGTGTAAGTCATCGCCGTGGGCCATGTGGATGTGGAGGAGGAAGTCCTCAATCCATACTGCGGGATCTGTTGTGCCATCGTATGATTCAATATTTACAGGTTTGAAACCTTCTACGAATTGATGTTCCATTACTTCGTCTGTGAAGCATAAGGGGTGTGCGGCGCCTCTGTATTGGGCTATATCGCGACGCAGCTCGAATGGGTCTTGCCCGCTGTGTTCGGCCCGGCCGGATTTGCTTTTACTGTATCCGGCGTGACGTTTGTCGTCTCGCAGAGTGGTGCGCCCTCGTGATCCGTAGATCGATCTCGTATGCTTTGCCTTGTCCTCCAATATGTCTCGCAGGTCTGGCGTATCTCCCCATGCCTTTTTATTTGAATGGCGTTGGGGTGGAGGCTGAGCTTTTGGCTAGAATGCCTCTCTATCGCGGCCACGAGGTGGCCGATCAGCCGTATCATACGCTTCTTCCTCTAGTCGGGGTAGTAACCTGCGCCTTGGGTAACTCTTGGAGGGGCGCTCGAGTTTATATTCCTCGGCCGCGAGGACTTCAGTCCATCTGTCAGCTAGCAGATCTTGATCAGCTTGAAGCTACTGCTGCTTTTTCTTCAGGCTATTTGCCGTGGCCATAAGCGGGCGCTTGAAGTGCTCTTGTTCGACGGGATCCTCTGGTACGGCGAATTCATCATCGCCGAGGCTTGCCTCGTCTTCGGAGGGGGGCATGTGATTGTCATCCTCCTCCTCTCCGTCTACCGCTCTCTCAGGAGAGCTGGCTCCTCCATCCTCCTGCTCTAAATCTTGCTGGAGGGGTTTTTTGTTGTCTTTGGCACTATCCAGAGTGTTATTATCTCCTGTGCCGGTATCACCACTTTTGCTTTGGTGGGACATAGAGCGGCGCCGCTGACGTCGGCGTTTGGGTTGCTTCTTGGAGGGGTCATCCTCCGCTATCCCGTCGCAATTGCCTTCTTTGGGTGTATCCACCATGTATATGTTATATGACGAGGTGGCTTTCCAGTTCCCTATAGGTGCTGGTTCATGTTCGTCTCCTACATCGTCGTCCATACCGTCGATGTCTTCGGAGTCGAAGTCGAGCATGTTGGTTAAATCATCGACAGTGGCTACGAAGTGGGTGGTGGGTGGGCGTCGAATTTCTTCGTCGTCCGCATCCCAATCCTGTTGGCCATAATCCGGCCAGGGCTCTCCTGACAAAGAGAGAGACCTTAGTGAATTCATAATGTCGCTGAAGGGCGAGTGCTGAAAGATATCCGCGGCGGTGAATTCCATGATCGGCGCCCAATCGGATTCGATTGGCAGGGGCGCGGATGGTTCGGAGTCCGGAAAAGAGTCCGGCACCTTGGAGTCACGGGCTGCGCAGAGGGTTAGGCTGGTGTTCGGCTTGATCGCCGTTGAGACTGCAGCCCCTGAGGCGGTGTCTAACCACCCGTCCTCGACTGGCGCAGTTGAATCCGAGCTAAGGGTCGGAGCTGATGCGGGCGCAGCCTCTGGGGTACTGTTCGGCGGCAGAGCTAGGTCATACCCATCGTGACAGTGCGGCACGCCCGACTGTGGCTCGAATCCATCAAAGATCAAGTCTCCACGGATGTCGTCCGTGTAGTTCAAACTTCCAAATATGACCTGATGGCCAGGGGCGTAGCTTTCAATCTGCTCCAGATGGCCAAGCGAATTAGCCCGCAGTGCAAAGCCGCCGAATACGAAGATCTGTCCGGGGAGAAAAGTCTCACCCTGGACCGCATCGCTATCGATGATAGTAGGAGCCATCAAGCCTAACGGCGACGACACAGAGGAACTCTCAATGAAAGCACCAATGTCGGTGTCAAAACCGGCGGATCTCGGGTATGGGGTCCCGAACTGTGCGTCTAGGCCGGATGGTAACAGGAGGTAGGGGACACGATGTTTTACCCAGGTTCGGGCCCTCTTGATGGACGTAAAACCCTACGTCCTGCTTGATTGATATTGATGATATGGGTAGTACAGGAGTAGATCTACCACGAGATCAGAGAGGCTAAACCCTAGAAGCTAGCCTATGGTATGATTGTATGTTGTGGTTGTTGGCCTACGGACTAAAACCCTTCGGTTCATATAGACACCGGAGAGGGTTAGGGTTACACAAGGTCGGTTACAAAGGAGTAGATAATATCCGTATTGCCTAGCTTGCCTTCCACGCCAAGTAGAGTCCCATCCGGACACGAGACGAAGTCTTCAATCTTGTATCTTCATAGTCTAATAGTCCGACCAATGGAGATAGTTCGGCTGTCCGGAGACCCCCTAATCCAGGACTCCTCACCTGCTGTTATTCTCCGGCAACGGCAGATGAACCAGTAAACCCTTGTACAGTCGTACTCCCCTCCGCGTGGGAAACAACTGCCAAGTCTTCCCTGCCTCCATGTCATTCCCTTCCTAGGCCACGTCGTCGTCCACCACCCTGGTGCTCTCGGCGCGGCCTGGTCAACATGGTCAACGACCGACATGCATCTGAAGTGGACTGTACGTGGAGAGGGTGACAGCTGGGTCCATGGCCACACGCAAGGAAATGCCTCCTTATTACGCGCAAAATAATGATTCCTCCACCTGACATCAGGGACCCACCAAAAGGGCCTCTGTATTTCACGAAAAAAAATGTTACCGCCGCTGACAGCTTGGACCCACCAGCTATATCTTCGCACGCAAGGAAGTGCCTCCTTATTACGCACAAAAAAAATGAATACTCCCCCTGTTAGGTGGGACCCAGTATAGTGGCAGGCTGACTTGTGGGCCCACTAAGTTGACGGGGACGGAGGGCTTTGTTAGCTTAGTCAATATGCACGATTCTAGCTCCAGTGACCGTACGATGTCCATCCAACGGCCGTAGTGCTTCTTCAACCTCTGGTCTTCTTGCTCCATCCGCCCAAACTAGCGCCGGTCGTGCCTCGTGCTCCTGCCTCCCGTGGCCGACTGCGATGCGGCGGAGGCCTCACTACCCCCTACTACTCCCACCGCTGGCCAGGCCATCCCTCTACTCACCCACACCCCCTGTTATTATGCGGCGACGGCAGCCTCACACCACAGCGAACCAGTGAACCCCCATACTCCTCTACGCGTGGGCATCCACTGTCACGTCTTCCCTGGCTCCGTGTCGTCCCCTTCCTAGGCCTCGCCGTCGTCCACCACCCTGGTGCTCTCGGCGCGGCGTGGTCAACATGGTCAAGGAACAGCTTCCATCGGACGTGGAATGTACGTGGAGAGGCTGACAGCTGGGTCCACGGACGTAGCAAGGAAGTGCCTCCTTATTACGTGCAAAATAATTATTCCTCCACCTAACGGCGGGGACCCACAGGACGGGCCACTGTATTTCGTGAAAAAAACATTTCCCCCCTGACTGCTGGGACCACTAGCTACACCTTCGCACGCAAGGAAGTGCGTCCGGGTAAAAAAACAAAACGATTCGCCCCCCCCTGACTGCTGGGACCCACCAGCTACATCTTCGTAGGCAAGGAAGTGCCTGACAGTCGGGACCCACCTGGTTGAAGTGTACGTAGCGTTGTCATTCTGGTCGCAAACGTGTACGTACATACTAGTCGATGTAGAGGCACGCACGTGACGTAGTAGAGGCGCGCACGTGTCGTAGTAGAGGCGCGCACGTAGCATGTACACGTACGTACAACGGCCAGGGTGCAAGAAAGAAAATACGGCCATGTATGTGTACATATGGGCAGTGTCTCGAACGCCTACTCACGCATACGTATGGCCAGGGCTCGTGTACATGGCTGGGTCGAAACGGAGAAACAACGTCGTCGTCGTGTTCATGGGGAGGTGAAAGTGCAACTATCCCTATGTGGTTTTGGTAATTCATAACAACATATAGCTCATTGAGCTAATGCTATTCCAAGATGATTATTTCAGGAAAGCTCAATGATTGGCATGGCATGGATGTGAAAGTGGAACCCTCAAAATGCTAAGGACAAAGGATTGGCTCAAGCTCAAAAGCTCAAGACTCTTCATTTTACATTTTAGTGATCCAAGATCACATTGAGTCTTTAGGAAAAGCCAATACTATTAAGGAGGGATGAGGTGTTGCTTAATGAGCCTCTTGCTTCATGTGCTTAGTGATATGCTCCAAAACCCTCAACTACTTTCCCATATCCACATATGACCTAAACCCTAAGCCAAACTCGGTCCTACGATTCTTCCTATCCGGCGCCACCGAGTTTCACTTGTCATTAGCCACTGCCAAACCCTAGCAATTCGGTTCTACCGATAAGGATCTCGGTCTCACCGAGATGGGGTTGCAAACTCTCTGTTTCCCTTTCGTAACTTTTCGGTCTTACCGAAAGAGCGAATCGGTCCCACCGAGATTGCAATGTAAACTCAGTGTTTCCCCTTTGTAACTTTTCGGTCTCACCGAGTTCCACTCGGTCTCACCGAAAGAGCAAATCGGTCCCACCGAGTTTGCCTGACCAACTCTCTGGTTAGCTAATTACCAAATTCGGTCTCACCGAGTTTGTGTAATCGGTCTCACCGAGATTACGTTATGCCCAAACCCTAACCATATCGGTCCTACCGAGTTGCATGTCAGTCCCACCGAAAATCTCTAACGGTCACTAGGTTTACATTTTCGGTCCGACCGAGTTTATTGATTCGGTCCCACCGAGATTGGAAAACTGTGTAACGGTTGGATTTTGTGTGGAGGCTATATATACCCCTCCACCTCCTTCTCATTCAGTGAGAGAGCCATCAGAACACACACATCATTCCAACTCATTATGTTCTGAGAGAGAACCACCTACTCATGTGTTGAGACCAAGACATTCCATTCCTACCATATGAATCTTGATCTCTAGCCTTCCCAAGTTGCTTTCCACTCAAATCTTCTTTCCACCAAATCCAAATCCTATGAGAGAGAGTTGAGTGTTGGGGAGACTATCATTTGAAGCACAAGAGCAAGGAGTTCATTACCTACACACCATTTGTTACTTCTTGGAGAGTGGTGTCTCCTAGATTGGCTAGGTGTCACTTGGGAGCCTCCGATAAGATTGTGGAGTTGAACCAAGGAGTTTGTAAGGGCAAGGAGATCGAACCGTGAAGCTACCGCGGATGAGTGAAGATGTTGCAATACAATGCTCAAGCTTGTGATATTCTCTTCAACGGATTGTGCCCCGAAGAATTCAACAAAATCAGCCGCTTGAGAATGCAAAGGAAATTTGGGACACTTTGATTGATATGCACGAAGGTACCGACTCCGTCAAGGAATCCAAGTTGGATGTGCTTCAAAGCCAACTTGACAAGTTCAAGATGAAGGATGGTGAAGGTGTCGCTGAAATGTACTCTAGGCTTGCTCTCATCACAAATGAGATTGCCGGCTTAGGAAGTGAAGAGATGACCGATAAGTCATCATCAAGAAGATCTAAGAGCCTTGGATGGAAAATCGTGTGCACATTGATCCAAATGATGCCCAAATTACAAAGATCTCAAGCCAACGGAAGTGATTGGAAATACCCTCCGAAGCAGGACCCTCTGGCGAGGATTTCTTCCCCCGTTTGGAAGCCTTTGTTTCCGGATCTTCAGAGGTGGTCCTCTTCCTTCCTCGGGGAGAGGGAATGTCAGATTCTTCTCCCTGGTTATCCTCCTTCATGGAGGTGCTAATTCCCCCGCTTGCGGCCTCTTTATTCCCCCCTTCATCTTCCTTTGAGGGCACCCGATAAGGCGTCGGCTTGAGCATTCTGTCCAGTACTGGATTGGCCAAGCCTTCGAGAAGGGGGGCCGAACACCTAATCATATTTGCCTTTGTTATCCAGTCCTGGTCAAAGAGCGACTTTTCAGAATGATGTCATGATAAATAAAAGGACAGCATGTTCGGCCATGGGGTTACTTACTTGGGTATCAGGGCGGTTGCAGCTCAGACCCGCATCCTCGGTGGTATCCGGACACTCTATTTGGGTTCCGAAGAACAATTTGTACATCTCCTCGAGCGTCATGCTGAGGAAGTGCTGGATAGTTCACGGTCCTTCTGGGTTGAATTCCCACATATGGAGGGGTCGATGTTTGCAAGGCTGGACTCGACGAACTAGCATAACTTGCATTACCATAACCAGGCTGAAATCTCTCTCAAGGAGATCTCGGATGCAGCTTTGCAATATTGGCACATCATTTGCTTGACCCCAGCTCAGCCCCCTGCCGATCCATGACGTCAGTTGTGGTGGGGGGCCCAAGAGAAAGGCATGGCGGCTACCCAATTGGTACTTCGGGGAGCTGTGATGTAAAACAACTCTCGCTGCCACAAGCTGGACACCTCTGGGAAGGAACCCTCTAGCCATGGAGCATCAGCACTTTTGCTTACCACAGCACCTCCGCACTCTGCGTGTCGCCCCTCGATCATCTTCAGCTTCACATTGAAGGTCTTGAGCCACAGGCCGAAGTGAGGGGTAATGCGGAGGAAGGCCTCACATACGACGATGAACGACGAGATGTGAAGGAGGGAATCCGGGCCAGATCATGGAAGTCCAGCCCATAATAGAACATGAGCCCCCTAACAAAGGGATCCAGAGCGAGGCCTAGTCCTCGAAGGAAGTGAGAGATGAACACAACACTCTCATTGGGTTCGGGAGTGGGGATGACCTGCCCTCGGGCGGGCAGCCTGTGCGAAATTTCGGCAGTCAGATATCTGGCCTCTCTCAGCTTCTTGATGTCCTCCTTTGTGACAAAGGAAGGCATCCATCGACCATGGAGGTTGGATCCGGACATGGCTGAAGGTCCGAAGCGCCTGACCTGAGCCTGGGGTGTTGGAACTCGAGGCGGGGGAGGGATTCGATTGAGCACGAGAGGAAAAAAGGACAGGTCTTGGCCTCTTTATAAAGAGGGTGAATATCAAGCGTCCTCCTCGCGGCCGTTTTGGACTCGCCTAAAATCGAGGAGTCATGGCAACGGGCATGAGTGGGTTACCCACGTCTGTATTGATGAGAATCCCGTAATAAGGGGGACACGATCTCTGCTTCGACAAGACGTGTCAAGAAAACCGCCTCGCGATATGTGCGGTGCTGGTTGACAAAAACGGTATGAATAATGGCCGGGCCATGGTATGATGTCCTGTTATCAAAACGTGATAGCAGATTAGATTTGTGGAAATATTATTCTCTCTACGGTGGTATCTGGAACTTGTTTTGCAGAGCCGGACACTATCCTTGTGTTCAAAATCTTCCATGGAGTATTCGGAGGAGGAACCCGCCTTGCAATGTCGAAGACAAAACTGCGCGCCGGACTCATCGTCATTGAAGCCTGGTTCAGGGGCTACTGAGGGAGTCCTGGATTAGGGGGTCTCCGAACAGCCGGACTATATCCTTTGGCCGGACTGTTGGACTATGAAGATACAAGATTGAAGACTTCGTCCCGTGTTCGGATGGGACTCTCCTTGGCGTGGAAGGCAAGCTAGGAAATACGGATATGTAGATCTCCTCCCTTGTAACCGACTTTGTGTAACCCTAGCCCCTCCGGCGTCTATATAAACCGGAGGGTTTAGTCCATAGGACAGCACACAATCATACCATAGGCTAGCTTCTAGGGTTTAGCCTCTATGATCTCGTGGTAGATCAACTCTTGTAATACTCATATCATCAAGAACAATCAAGCAGGACGTAGGGTATTACCTCCATCAAGAGGGCCCGAACCTGGGTAAACATTGTGTCCCCTTCCTCCTGTTACCATCCGCCTTAGACGCACAATTTGGGACCCCCTACCCGAGATCCTTCGGTTTTGACACCGACACCTATATTCATGATCATTGCCTTAGATATCTTCATAACTATGCGCTTTTCTATCAATTGCTCGGCGGTAATTTGTTCAACAACTGTAATACATGCTATCTTGAGAGAAGCCACTAGTGAAACCTATGGCCCCCAGGTCTCTTTCCTATTATATTATATCTCTTTTATTTACATCGCATCTCATTTAGTATTTTGCAACCTTTACTTTCCAATCTATACAACAAAAATACCAAAAATATTTACTTTACTATCTCTATTAGATCTCACTTTTGCGAGTTACCATGAAGGGATTGACAACCCCTTTATCGCGTTGGTTGCAAGGTTCTTGATTGTTTGTGCATGTACTAGGTGATGTGTGTGTTGTCTCCTACTGGATTGATACCTTGGTTCTCAAAACTGAGGGAAATACTTACGCTACTTTGCTGCATCACCGTTTCCTCTTCAAGGGAAAACCAACGCATGCTCAATAGGTAGCATAGGCTATGAGAGATTGTCGGATTCGGGGTTCCGCAGACCCTTGAGAGGATCAAACACTAGGGTGCGTACGAAGAACTGCCTCTTCCTGACCTGGCGGCCCAATGATTCCACAACCTAGTTTGACGAACCCGAGGGACAAGGGACACAACAATTTATCCTGGTTTAGGCAACCTTGCGGTGTAATACCCTACTCCAGCTTTGTGGTAGATTGCCTCGAGGGGCTGAGGATGAACTAGTACAATGGATGAACAGCCTCAGGAGGTGTGGTGTTCTTGAGCTCGATGAGCTAGTGGGGTGGTCAGGGTGGAATGGATCCGATCCATTTCCGACGGTGGTGGCTAAGTCCTATTTATAGTGGCCTTGGTCCTCTTCCCAAATGTAGGCGGGAAGGGATTCCACAACGGCCAATTTTGAAGGGAGACAACTAGTACAAGTTATCCTGACAAAAGTAGTCTTCACCTGCAAAGGCTTTGGTGGTGATGCTGCGATGGGCTCCACAATGACCTCCGTCCTGTCGTCCTGGCGGTATTGGTCTCGTTGCACTGATATGGAAACCTTTGCTTGATTCCTCGGGACTCCGCGCCTGCGCTTGCCTCCTTGGCACCAAAGGGCAAACTGGTACACTGCGCCCGCTCGCGCCCACCTGGCCTTGGTCGTCATGGCTCACGTCACATGAACCTCGCGAGGTGAACCTTGCCTTGATATCTCCGCTCCTTGGGAGCCAACATGGTAAGGTCACCCCCTAGGGAGGCCTTGGTGTCGTCCGCCTCGTGAGGGTCTTGGGCCTTGGGTCGTTGTTGCTGAAGCTGGGCCATACCAGGCCACCGATGGAGCCATGCCGCAGGCAGGCAAGTCTGGGTACCCCCATTCCCAGGACGCCGACAGTAGCCCCCGAGCCCAAGGCGTGCTCGAACCTGGCTTCGAGGCAAAGCCAAAGGGCAATTGTGGAGCGCCGCGGGCCCAAACCTCCTGCGGCCTTGGTCGACGTGTGGCGACTGATGGGACGTGGGCGCCTCTGCTTCCCCACGCTGCCTCGGCAACCATTCGACTTGACAAGACCCGGGTGCATGCAAAGGAAAACCATCATTACGTGCAATCGTGGAGGCTGGTAGTTGGCCTCCCCTTGTCTATAAATGAGGGGAAGGGCGAGCCCCCTTGCTCATCTCTGTCTTCTTGCAGTCTGTGTCCTCTTCTTCTTCGTACTCCCTCCGTCTTGCTGACTTTCCAGAGTGCTCATGGCGCCGATTAGGAAGTTTTCCGCTGCGGAAAAAGGAAAGACCCCCCTTGGGGAGCCTGAACTGCTCCCACCGAAGAAGAGGTCCATGCATCCTCAAAACATCACGGAGAGGCAAGAAGTGCCGCGGCCCTGGTACGAGCGGCCACCACCTGGCTTCCCACTCCCCATGTACGCCCGGGCGCAAGGCTCGGGAGAAGGCGACAGTGCTCCATGCCGCGTGAGCCGTGGCCGTAGGGGTCAGGCTGGGGCTGCGTGGCCGTTCGGCCCGCGAACCCATGACGAAGGCTCCTCGCGTGAGTTCGTGATGTGGGCGGCGATGCCGCCGTGCTCATGGATCCGATTCCCGTAGTTCTTCGTCAAAGATATGCTTCCGAGGGGGTCACTCGAGCTGTGGCTGCAGCACGCCGGGTGCTGCAGTATGGCCACGGGGGCAGAGGTCGAGGTCGTTTCCCCTGGCAAGATCTTCATGACCCGAGATGGGGCAAGGTTGCCCGCGCCTGCCGCGCGGAGGGGGCCCTTGCCATCCATTTCGAGTATGACGGCGCCTCCACGCTATTCTTCAAGGTCTTCGATGAGGAAGGCCGCCGCCTGGAGTGCTGCCCCAAAGGAGATCGTGAACATGGCGAGGCGACGGGCGCAGGGCCTACCGACAGCTCCTCCAGCAGCAGCGGCGACTCCTGGGAGTCCAGCGACTCTACCGAGCCTAGCGAGTCTCCGGAGTCAAGTGACGACACACATTTTTATTAATCCATGAACAGAATCTATGTATGTAGACACATGGATTCGTACATGTCGATCGAAAAAGAATCAATAGAAGGAGAATCAGACGATATCTTTCTCGAAACAAACAAAAAGGAAAAGAAAGAGAAAATAGAAATCATGATCAATTAAGCCCTCTCAAGGGCTTGCTTAAGAATAAGAAAGAAGAATCTTATGGAAATAGCATGGAATAAGGTTTGATACTATTCATGGGGATTCCATAAATATCCCATTTCAAAAATCAAATCAATCAGGACTTTTCAGAGATTGGATGCAGTTACTAATTCATGATCTGGCATGTACAGAATGAAAACTTCATTCTCGATTCTACGAGAATTTTTATGAAAGTGTTTCATTTGCTTCTCTTCAATGGAACTTTCATTTTCCCTACGTGCCCCCGAGCTCTCGCCGTGCACGGAACGCGGCAGAAACCTCCTCCCGGAGTCGACAGTGATCTGGATAAGGTTGGCATCGGCCTCACGCGGTCCACTATTGATGATGGCGGCGGCGGCGGTTCCCGTAGTTGAGGCTTCTTGAAGTTGTTCTCCTTTCGTTCCCTGTGAGGAATCGAATCAAACCCCGTGTGGGTATGTAAGAAACATGTAATGCTTTTGTTCCAATGTTTACTATTGTTAGCATGAGATTACGACTATGTGTCTTGCTCCGGCGTTACTCCCCCTTTTCGTTCTTGCAGTAGCTTTAGCGCTCTACGCCGTCAGGTGCCAGTCCCCATGCAAGCTTCGGCCGTCGCTGGTATGCCAGGTCGCGATGCCGTGGTCAAGGCCAGGAGGTGAGCGGCCCAAGGTCTGGTAAGAGCTCCTGAGGCGCGATGCTCAAGAGGTCCCCCTTGGCGTGCAAGCAGCTTCTTGTAGGCCGAAAAGGAAGGCGGCATTGCCGGAGCAAGGCTGCGAGAGCCGAAAATTTCAGACTGCGGTGTTGCGCTAACATGAATAGGTGACTTATCTTAGCGAGCCCGAGGTGATTCCTTGCGCAACGCCTGATTCGAGCTTCAGCCGCGATGCTACTAGGTAAGGCTCACGCCGGTCTCCCCTTCCCCGCTCATCTGAATGCTCTGCGTCCTCGGGTCTAACCAGTCTTCATAATGGTCGTCGGCTGGGCGGTAGCGCAGGAGCTCACGCGCAATGAGCAACGCAGCCTGCGCGTTCATCGGGCCATGATGAGCGTGGAGCCGACCAGGGTCAGCGACGGGGTGGCGGTGCGTTCGTCCCACCGCACGGAGGGGTGCAGCGACGAGCGAGCAAGCAAGCCACCATGCGTGACTCACGAGCGAGCAAGCCACCGTGCTGGCCTTCGCTCGAGCCAGATGGCTGGCCTTAGCGCGGCGCATGCGAGCAAGCCGCCGCGCTGTCGTGCCAATCTAGCTAGCAAACCTTGCAGACAAGCAGCTGGACGGAGCAATCTTGGCTAGCTAGCGGCCGCGAGCGCCGGACGGAGCTGGCATCCGGGATGCCGCAACATGGGCTCCGCACCATCGGCAGTTTTGACCTCGCCTTCTGCCGGCGGTGGTAGCTGCGTCCCATGGCCGAGGATGACTAGGTGGACGGGCTGGAGGTAGGAGGTCAATCAAGGATTTTTGTTGGTAAGAGCATGTACAATGGTTGATAAGGTAGTCTTATCTTAAGTCTGCCACGTATGCAAGTGGTAGTAGTTTCTTGGCATTTTAGTGGTTTCTTGCATTATTAGAGCAAGTACAATAGAGCTAAGTCAGCGGGCTATAAGAAATAAACTAGTATATTTCTGCTTAGTTGGAGGAGAGAGAAGGTAAGCGGGCTCTTCGTGAAGAGCCAGCTCTAGCACGTGCTCCTAGGCACTTTGTGAGAATGAGAAGTGGGCCACATAATAAAAAAGTAGTACACTCTTTTGATATATTATTGTACATGTTGGCTATAAGATGGACTGTAGATGACATGGCACTGGCTTATAGCCAACAACTGGCTATACTATTAACCATGCTCTTAGGGGTTTCTTTTAAGAAACAATGTACGTACTACTAGCGACAAAAGGCGATTCTAGGTTGCGTTGTACTCCAACGAGTACTACTAGTGGTCGCGGGAGTGTATACCTCGTTTTGTGGGTTTGATCCCGCCGAACGCACGATGGCCTTTTTTAAAATAGTACTACTACACTTCGATGCGAGCCAATATTTTAAACGGGTGGTTTGAGTTTTGAAGTCAAATGGACATGCGGCCCCACAATCTGGGTGCACTGGACAGCCTAGCCACATGAACGGGTTTTCCTTCCCAGCATCCCGTGGCTCGCGTGCTCGCCCTAGCCGCACCTCGCTTGCAGCTTCCTCATCAGCTAGTAGAACATTTAAACTAGCGCCTCCCAATTAAGCCCGAGGAGCCAGAAAAGCCTAGCGGGGCATTGGGAACTGTGCAATATGGCTCTGTACGTAAAGTGCTCTACTACTACTCTGTAGCTTGTGGCGTTGCACGCATGGACTTCACTCCATTATCGGCTCTACTATAAAAGAAATTCCTCTTGACGTGTTTTTTTGAAACGGAGGCAAAAGCTTTGCTTCATCTCATTCATAAAGAAGGAACTACTAACAAAGTTTGACGAGATCCATTACACCTCCACAAATGGAAGCGAAAATCCTAGTCTCGCTGTATCAAATAACTCAAATGTTCTGCCCCTGTAGTAACCGTCGCTGATAAACAGGTTGCTAGTGTGTGCGTGAGAGGAGCGGCTGAGTAGGCCAGCTACGTGAGAGGAGCGGCTGAATAGAGCACCGAGAGTACCCACTAGGCCACTACGCAGGTGTACTTCCCCTGCATTGATAGTACAGCGATGGTTCTAGAGAGCAGTAGTACCCTCCACTTCCAACTGTAGCTCCTTGGCCCTGAGATTCAAGAGTTCAAAACTGGTGCACTATACTAGACTAGACTAGAAGTACAGTACATCGCACTACTAGTTGAGAAAAGTAGTACTAGTACTGCTACAGTACGAGTACGTACTCCTCCGTCACATAATGTAAGAAGTTTTTTGACACTAGTTGGCGTGTACAAGAAATGGCAAAAACATACCCAAAATTTCTTAATCCACGCCAAAAACTACTACCTAGTGCCAAAAATTTCTTACTAGTGCTATTATTTACAGTATAATGCAATCCCATAACGTTCCATAATGCTAGTACTCCCTCTTTCCAGGTGCATAAGGCACCTAAGAGAATTTAGGATTTTCAAGTATATTAGTCACCCTTCATTAGTTAGCACTAATGACTTGTATGCCTACCCCAATGCACTTAGCGTTTTCAGCTTCACATTTATCTCCCTTCCATATGCAAACCAATCAGCCGCCTCTACCATTTACTTTTTTTGCATGCATGAAAGCTGGACCTAAAGAATTGTGTGAAACAATCCGTTAGCCTATGCATGGTTAGTCCTACCATCATTACACTTAATACGAGATTAACTAGAGGGAGAGAAAAACGTGATGAGCGTCCAATCAACATATGCCTAGTCCACGATGACATTTCTTAGGTGCCCTATGCACCTGGACGGAGGGAGTACTAGTAGTAAATAATAGCCTCACCCCTTCGCTGAGGAACGATCTACAGTTGGAAGGGACGAGGCCCTGCGGTTACTACGCTCTTATCTCCTCCTCGCCAGTTCCCCTCCCCCCGAAGAGAAGGCAGTTCGTCGCTGCTCTCATGGATTCGCCAGGCGGTTCTCCTCCTCGTCGAGGCTGGGAGACCTTGGACGATGATCCTATGGGAGAAATCGCACGCCGCTCCGACGTCCTCACCGCCGCAAGACTCGGTGCTTCCTGCACCAACTTTTTCAAGACGCTGCTTAAACAGGTCATGCTTATTGGTCTTCCATGCGTCCTCAAGGAGAAGGTTCTTCTATGGGACAATCCTTCGAACAGTCCACCGCTCCCTGGCCATGGTTGCACGTTGACTCCGCTAGAGTTCCCGACGTTGAGAGGTAGTCGGATTTTGTCCGATGAGCAGGTCAGTAATGGAGTTTGATCATGTAGTACTTAGTTATTCCATTTCCATCCCGTAATTTCTCCGCTGCCCACCGTCTTATATATAGGTCTGGGTTGGTGCCAACGAAGATTGGCTTGCATACCTCCTGCCGGATACCACCATCATTTTGCACAACATCCACAGCAGTGCGGCCATTCCGGTAGACCCCTTCTCCACCATTGGGATCGGCCTTCCGGACTGGCTGGGCTTGAATACGTATGATGATGCCTACATGAGATTGAAGAAGATAGCAATTGCAGACCCGCCGACAAAGCGACGCGGCTACGACGATTACTATCTCATCGCGGTGTTCGACATAAGGATTGCCATCAATGCAAGAGGCAGTAACGGCAGAGGTTGGCGCATGTTGGCGGCGGCAGATTTGTACCCCTGCACGTTCGAAGACGCCGTGCGCCATCTAGGCCGCATCTTCGCGGTGACAAGCCAGGGGACTTGTTTCATCTGGTTGCCATCCTATGGTATGGGAGATTACAAACGGAATGCACAAAGCATCATTTGCATCCCTAACGGTACTCCATTATTTTGCAGGGACCAGTCATCCCCCGATCAAAATAAGATCGCTGATCCTGGATGTGCATTTGCATCCGCGATTCGGTCTAACCTGGAACATTATAGCTGACTTTGGTATATTGGGATCAACTATCTTAGCAGTCGTTACCCATGGTACCACTGATGTGCAACATGGTCAAACAATCTACCACGATCGGACCATCACCATCTACCTAGGTATTCCATTTTTTAACCCTCTCGCCTTCTCTTTCATTGTTGTACTAGTAGTATACTTTGTAGTACTAGTAGGAGTACTTTTTACCTTGGAGTACGCGTATAGCTAGCTAGGCCCTTGAAGACTTGAAACCACTAGCTGCCACCATTTTTGTTTTTCCATGTCTTACTATCTCATCCATGTAGCCAAGAGTGGCTATATATAATAAGCCGGTTATTTTACTTCCTCTATACCGGAGTAGTACTATTTGCTGCACAGTATTACTGACCGCCATATTTGATCACAACATTATTATGCATGGACCTTGACTATGTACGTCACCATGTGTCTAGATCTGGGATGCCGCGTGTACCAGATGAACGGCGCCGAGTTCGACCCCCATGATGCTACGTGGGTGCCGAGGAACACTCTTGGAGAGTACTCGCTTTTCATCGGGGACAGCTACCCCATTGTGAAGCGGATTCCACCTTCCGTGCACGACACGGAAGGCCTGCCGTTCATGAAGCATGGTTGTGTCTTCAGTGCTCACCGCCAGATGAATGACATGCTGGGACACGCTATCCCTGATTTATGCCGCTTCAGCTTGGATGAGTCTCCATCGTGTGGCACCGGACTAGAAAGCTGCGACAATGATTCCCGTTGCCCACCGCTATGGATCGTGCCATCCATGAAGAACACCTGGGACTGGAACCTGGAGGAGGACATGTAGCCCATCTATAACGTGTAAGTGGAGTACGATAATTGTGAACGGTAGCGCTGTGAATATATGTAGACTAGTCGTGCACAAATTTATCACATGAATTGGAGATGAACTTGTGTGGCATACTGGCATTTGTCCTTTAGAATTTATTACTAGTAAATGTGTTATGTGTATGTGCAACTTGTGTGGTTGTTGCACGGGCTCCAACACGCTCTTTGAGAAAAAAGGTGGCACAGCTTTGGATATACGTGACGTGGCGGCATCATAGAGTAGCATCGTTCGCTATAGTTGTAGTACACTCCTACTAGGACGACAACTCCTATAAAACCTTGCGCTTGGCTCTTTGCCTCTTCGGGAGGTTCAATAGTTCGTACTCGTGTGAACCTTGCACTTGGCTCTTCGCCTCTTCGGAAGGTCCAACAATGATGATACTATAATACAATATGCTTCTGGCAATCTGACACCGATTGAATTGATGCACGTCCACCGCGAGGGCGAGGGCGAGGGAGAGGGAGAGGGAGAGGGCATTGTAGTCAAAACCCTCTCCTCGTCCTGCGAACCACCGCGCGCGTGGGCGAGGGACAGGCGTAGTAAGCAAACTTCTCCTTGTTCGGCGAGTTGACGGGACACATCAAAGCAGTACTAGTACTAGTAGTAGTAGTCCATACTGCATCCTTTCCGATTAATATGGCTTAATTTGAAACGAGAAAAATACACTAGCGGTCAACGTATGTAACAATACGCTCTTTATGGTCACTATATATAGTTTTGCGGCGATTATACGATCACTAGCTCATCGTAGAGCACCGTATTGCACCCTACTGACCGGCCACATAGTCGACGTGGCACTTTGTTGACTGGTTAAATTGTCACCTGGTTTCTAGGTCCCACCTGTCAATTGGCAGAGCAAAGAAATCAGCTAAACAAAACTTTACGCGAGCGCGACACGAGTCCAACCCTCGTGTGCGAACCGCCCTGGCTGTGTATGTGAGTGCATGCACGTGTCCTCCCTCGGTCTTCCAACAAAGAGTGTACATCGTCTATAAAACAAAGAGTGTAGTACATGATGTACATCTACACTTCCAATGCATTTAGCCTTTAATCTAAATCGAATTGATTGACTAATACACCAACTTGTGCTGTAGGTATAGGCTACATGTCTATCCTTAATTACAGCATGCAACGGCCTTCATTTAATCTTCTTATCTCAATGGTCGCATGCACACATAAGTCTGCTACTTTTGGGCGTTAATTATGCCCCGGTCAATGTGTAAATCTCTAAATGTACAGTCTTTCATGGGCGTAGGGAGTAGGTTGAGCACTTGAGCATGAGCGTGTGTGTTGCGTCGTGTGCTGTGTGCCGCATGGGTGCGTGAGTGTTGCGTGTGTCCATGTGTATGTGTGAGTGTTGCATGTTGCATGCATGCATGCATGCATGGGGCTTACTCCCTCCCATTGACATGTTCATATTTCAATCTTCCTCTGTTCCCTCCATATGGTGATACTCCCTCTGTTCCCAAATAGTACGGAGTAAAAGCCTCCCTCTGTTCCCAAATATGGAGTATTTGTCTTTCTACAGATTTCAACAAGTGACTAGGTACGGAGCAAAATGAGTGAAGTGAGCGTAGAGGCATAGGGATACTGTAGAAAGGAAGTCCTCGCGATCCATTATTCCCCATCTCGGTGAGAGATAACTATTCAACTAGTCTTCGTAGTGAAGTGACAATACACGTTGCAGCAGATGGGACACGTAATTAATAAGATGAACCAGCGTGTTAGTGTTACTAAATCAGCGTTACCTAGTACTGCCATCTCTTCTTATTCCTCCTCGCTTATTCTTCCTCCTCTCTTCCCCATCATCGTCCGCACACCATTTACCCCCGCTCACTGCTCGCCCGCCCGCGCCATCTTCCTTGGTAGCTCGCGCGTACCATATCCCCCCGCTCACTGCTCGACCACACGAGGAGAAGCTTCTTCGCTCACCCGCCCGAATCCACTTCCCCGCTGGCTCGCAGGCACCGAAAACCCCAATGGCAGAACCGACTGACACGCAGAGCCGCGATTGGAATTCCCTCCCCGATGTTCTCTTGGAGCAGATGTGTAGTCATATGGACCTACTCAGCACCGTCCGTCTGGCCGCATGCTCGGTGTCTTTGTACCGTCTACTCATCTGCAACCGGCCGGCTCTTTTCAAGACACCCTGCTTGCTGATGCCCGATCCTCGCAGGTGGCCCAGACATCGACTTGACGATCCTACGGAGGTTGCCGTGGTGCCCCTCGACATGCTACCACTACCCGTCCACCTGTCCTTCATGCACAGTCACTACTGGGCAGGCATGAAGGCCAACTGGATCGTCCTCATCCACCACACCGGTAGTCCGTGGCATCTCGTGGATATCTACACCCAGCGAGAGATCACCCTTCCATCGTTGGATACCGCCGCCATCGAGCCTCGCGGCCCACCGGACACTCCTGCCTACTACGCACGAGACGCGTCAAGCTTTTGGCTCGACCACTGTTTGCAGAAAGTTGTAATCTACGAAGTGCCCACACCATCAGAAGACTACATGGATTACAAGCTCATTGCCTTTTTCAACATGGGATTAGTCTATCTAGAATCCGGTCGCCATACATGGTTATGGCTCATCATCAATCCTGTTGAGGCAACATTTCTGTCTAATGCTATAGTGCATGATGGCATCTTTTACGCGGTCGACGCACAGATTGGCTGCCTATACTGGTGGAATCTATCGTCGTGTAATTGGTCTATATCATCTCATCTTTACCTTATGAATACGATTGCCTGTTCATTTGTTACAAATTTAGAATGCATAGCATGTCTATAACCACATCATTGCTATATGTTCCTCTCATTTCCTGGATTTTTATGACCACACATGTTATTGTTAGAGTTGATATGAGAACAATTGGCATCTAATGATTGTTAGAATACATATTATGAGCATAACATCATGATTGCTATATGTTACTCTCGTTTACAAGATTTTTATAACAATGCATGTTATTGCTTAGAGTTGATATGAGAACAGTAGTAGTAAGTGCTATGGTAGAATATGAGTAGGCGCTGTCATAGCTGTTTTCCTCTCATTGTTACATGATGTTTGAACCATGACATATTGCTAGAATATGAAAGCCATTGGCTTATTTTTTAAACTTGGGGTATGATTATGACCACGGCATTGCAATTCTCTGTCTATGATATGTGTCACTTTTATAATAATCTTAATTCCACACATACTCTGAACATGATTGTTTATTTTTGTCCTTTTGGTCTCCAATTTGAATTGTTGCAGCAGACGCAAATGCGCTGGCCTTCATGATTCCAGGACCTGGAATCATACCAGCCGATGGGTGGTGGTTTATCGCTCGTTCAGCTGACGGTGGTCATTTGATGCTCATTCGCACGTACCAAATTGACCAAACCATTACATCAAACCACATGCAGTACAATGTGTGGGGCGTTCATGACATTGATGGCTATGGTTGCTTCGTGTTCGAGAAAGATCCCAGCTCCGTTGGGCCAGGCGTATTCAACTGGAGGCGGGTTTACAGCCTCGGCAACCACTCCTTGTTCCTCGTACTCAATTATCCGATCATCCAACCAATCATCGATCATATCACCGGCGATGATTATTGTGCTATGCAACTTCCATTCGCGAGGGGGGGTTGTGTTTACACATCATACCATGGGTTTCATGAATCACCATATCCAGAGATTCGTCGACACAGCTTGTTGCCAGATAATCTTCAGTGTGTGAAAGGCATCAAGCTTCCATGCGATGGATGGCTTTTGCAAACCCGACATGCGGCGATGTGGTTCATGCCAACAGCAAATATGCACAACTTGATTCGTGCTGATATCTAGACTAAGCCATCTATTCTGCTGTTGTAGCATGACCTTCTTTTGTTGGATATTATGTACTGTTGTTAGTTTGAAGCACTCCTCTGGTTTGAAGGATAGATACCTTCCTGGGATCAAGTGCATCCTAACTCACCTGCGTAGGATGTACTGATAATGATGATGGAGATGTTGTGCAGAAGCCATATATATATTCTGATCACGGGATCAGAATAATATTCTGATCACAACCTGACCTGCCCCGCTAGTAGTACGTTGAACTTCCCTGTGAACTAGGTTGAACTTCCGCCAACATTGCCCAAATGGGGCTTGCGATATACCGTTGGAAAGCTATGGACACCAATATCATGACCCATCTTAAATTTTTGGAAAAATATAAGCGGTTTAAGAACAGTTTTGAAAACCGTTTTTTCTTCGCACAAAAAACGTGAATCGTATTTTCGATCGCATTTCTAAACCGTTTATCGAAATGAGGCATATAATGTGGCCTTGGAAAGCTGCTGCAAAACCGCTCCTTCCACATGTTGAAAGTTTTCTCTAATTCCCTATGGTTAAAGAGTAATTTGAAAAAACATAAAATTTCATGAACCGAACAGCCGAGTTCATTTTTTCGATGTTATTTCTAAACGGCTAATCTAATGGAGGCATATGATACGGCGTTGGAAAGCTTACGAAAATGCGCTACTTTTTCATCTTGAAAGTTGTTTTCCAATTTTGAATGGTTTAAGAGTAATTTAGAAAATGGTCCAAGTCCAACTGAGTTCGTATTTGCGAGCTAATTTTTTAACCGTGTGTCCGAATGCAGCAAATGATATGGCGTTGGAAAGCTTGAACAAATGTGAATCTTTTTGGTATGTATTGTTTCTCCCAATTCTTTAAGGTTTTAAGTCAGTTTCGAAAATGGCGAAAAATGTATTTTCACCATAATTTCTACAAACTTTATCGGAATGGGGCAAATAATATACAGCTGTAAAGCTACGGAAAATGCGAAACTTTTTCATGTTGATGGTTTTCTCTGATTCCTCGCCATTTTCAAGTAATTTCGAAAACGGCGAGATCAAGCATTCTGCCTTTATCGTGAAACAGATTATTCAAAAATGCACCGCGTGAAGAACCTGAACTTCTTGGCGCGTGTACCTGAACTTCACTCTGTTTTTCACGTGATTTTTTTGCACGTAGGTCTCCATCCACTGCTCGTAACTCTCCATCCACTCACCGGAATTGAGTAAGTGATATACCAGCGAAGAGCTATTGTAAACACATAACTTTCCCGTGTTGATCGTTTTTTCATACTCATGATGATTTTAAAAGTTTTTCATCTGAAATTCATTCAGCGTAGTAGTTGAACTTCATGTTGTTTTCACGTTGAACTTCTGTGACGTATTTTCATTTGTAATTTTCTCATCCATTCGTTAGTGTTACACAAATGCTACTCCTTTTGTACAAACCCCTCTCACAATAATTTTTTTTAACTTTCTCCGACTGAGGACTTGAAACTTACACAAATGATATTCCTGTAGTTTTGAGGTAAATTAGAAAATGGCGAGATCATGATTTCTGTGTTCATCGCGAATGGAAATGCACTGGGTGAAGTAGTTGAACTTCTAGGGCATGTTTGTTTGAACTTCACTCTGTTTTTGACGTGCTATTTTTTGACATGTTGTTTTTCGCACTAAGTGAAGTAGGTGAACTTCTAGGGCATGTCTGTTTTGAACTTCACTCTGTTTCACTTTATTGTATATTTCTTATATGAAATACACACCATGTAGTACGTGAACTTCCAGTTTTTATCACTTTTGAACTTCTCTCTGGTTTGAGAGAATTATTTTAAAACACAAAAAACAACATATTTTTATGCATTTTGGACATCTAAATACACGGTCAACCTCTCTCACAAGAATTTTTTGAACTTTTCCTCGCTGAGCAATTGAACTTCTAGCAACCATTCTTTTCGTTTATGAGTTATTTTAACAGTGCAAAAAATGGTGGTGTGTTTTTGATTTTTTTAACAGGTAAATCCTAGGTTTTAATAAACTCCGAACTTCTCTGTTATTTCAATTTGAACTTCACCTTTTTATATTTTTGAGTAACGAATTGTATTCAATTTTTATTTGGAAAAATCTTAGTTTTGTAATAAACATTATACAAATTTTTCGTTATTTCGAATTGAACTTCTAGGTTTATTTGTTAGCAATGGGAAAATTTTAAGTTTTTGTGATAAATATTGAACTGCTCCATTTTTTGAAATTGAACTTCTTGGTTTATTATTTATTATCGAGGAAAATCGATTTTTTTCATATCCATTGAACTATTGTATTTTTTAAAATTGAACTTCTTGGTTTTCCAATTTTGTACTTCTTGGTGTTATTCATTTGTAACGGGAAAAATGCTAATTTTTTATAAACATCATACAACTTCTTGGATATTTTCAAACTAAATTTCTTGGTTTTTTCATTAGTAATGGGAAAAATTATGAGAAAAAATGCATTTCTTATAGACATCGAACTTCACCATTTTTTAAATTTGAACATCTTAGTTTTATTTGTTAGTAATGGGGAAAATCCTTTTTTAAACTTTTCCGGGCAGGTCACTTGAACTTCGAGCAACTAAATTTGTCATCAAGATGACCGTCACAAATCCATTGCCGTTTGAGAGCAGTATTAAAAATGGCAAAAAAACATAGTTTTTCCTTGTTTTTAACATGTAATTGAAGGTTGGATGTCTCGCACTAGAGATCTTGAACTTCACTGGGAGGAGCACGTGAACTTCTTGCAACAAACCTTTGAAGCTTTTAGTTTTCTGTGCTTATATTCTTATCTGAAAGGCATTCTCAGTAGTAGTTGAACTTCCCGCTGTTTTCACCTTTAACTTTTGTCACGTATTTTTGTTCAACCTCTCTCACAAGAATTTTTGAACTTTCTCGGGCTGAGCACTTGAACTTCTAGCAACGAAATTTTTAGCCTTTGCTTGAACTTTCTGCTGTTTTCACCTTGAACTTCTATCACGTATTTTTGTTCAACATCTCTCACAAGAATTTTTGAACTTTCTAGGGCTGAGCAATTGAACTTCAAGCAAAAAAACTTTTAACCTTTGCTTTTTCATTCTTTTTTCATACAAATGCACACCATGAAATACGTGAATTTTCAGTGGTTATTAATTTGGACTTCTCTCTGTTTCGCTTTAGTAAGGGAAAAAACTGATTTTTTGTAGACATCGAACCGCTCTAATTTTTTTTATTTGACCTTATTTTGGGTATTTTTAGAAATGTGAAGATTGGAGTTTTGTTAGAAATGTTGAACTTCTTCGTTATTTCAAATTGAACTTGTTGGTTTTATTCTTTAGTAACTGGAAAATAGGAATACTCCTTTTTATAAACATCGAACTTTTCTAATTGTTTAATTTGAAATTCTTGATTTTATTTTGATTTTTTTTCCTTTTAATATTTTGTTCTGCGTATTTACCATGGTTTTCCCAATGAACTCCCCTTGTTTTTTAATAAAATTGTGTGAACTTTTCTATCTGTTGTCTGTGAAACTATGTACTGTCAACTCGCTTTTGTCTTGACTTATCTTTTATGTGTTTTCTTTACTTTCTTAATTTCCGCCCAAAAGTTGCCCCCCTTTAAAATCCATACTAATTTGGATTTTATTAATCATTATATGATGATGACATACTATTGGGAATCATGGTTGCCATATTTCTTCTCATACTAAAATAAAATGTATCGCACTAACTAATTTATATTAGTAGGAGAGATCACTGTTCACAATGGACATTTTGTGTCACAAGAGTCCTGTTAGTAAACACTCCACTATGTGAGAAAGAGAGTAGTACTAGTAGTAGCAGCGTTGCTTCACAACAAAACAGGAACGTTAGAACAAATATGTTCAGTCTCGCACGCATATGATCAAACAGGTAGAGACCACCGAATCACAACACCAAAACTGTACTACGTGCTTTTTCCAAGGTTTCTCTGAACAAAACTTTGAATTCACATGAACATTTAGCTGTAAAACACAAATCAATTTCCGATTTCAGGCAATGAAGTAATATATGGTCATTTTGAGAAGTTCAGAGAGAGAACATAGGAGCTGCAGGGAGTGAGAAACAGAGCATCAACTTCTTTATCAGCCGGAGCGCCGTCAGGTTCAAACAAACCAGCATTTTTCAACTATGCTCAAACTAATTTCATCCATCACATATATAAAAAGGTCGCTCCAATTGCATTTTTCAGAAACCAAATATACAGAAACAATATTTGCAAGCAATTTTCTTTCAAATTCAAAGAAGTTCAAATCCTCCTGGAGAAGAGAGATCGGTGAACAGAGGAAATATCTCAGCCTCGTCGGAGCATCCTGGCAGTGTGATTCGGGCGTTGCGGGGGCGAACGTCCTGGGGCCGTGTCGTTGAACGGCCAGATGCGGTGGGGTTGAACGGCTTTGTGTGATGCCGCAGTCACAGAAGGAGGTGGCGGAAGGGGTGGGACGCCAGATGTAGAGAAGGAGAAGAGGAGGCTAACTAGAGGAGAGGGTTGCGGGGTTAACTAGATCGCGTTGGAGCAAGTGGGCAGGGGGGCGCCCAGGCTGATGGTGCAGGGGAGTGGATGCGTGATGGAGGATGGCAATGTCGGTGATGTGCAGGCAGTGGCGGAGCATGTGGATGGCGATGGAATCTGAGGCGGCGGCGGTGGCGCGTGAGGTTGATGGCTGGTGGTTTGCTAGCAGCGCACGGGAAGGAGGGCGTCACTGCGTTGGAAGCAGAGGAGGCTGCCTCCGACGTGTATCCAGGGGAAGGGACTGAGGGAGGTCGTCGCCGTCGTCGTGGATCCAGGGGAGGGAGGCCTCCGTCGCCGCCATGGTTCCAGGGGGAGGCCGCCGCCGCGGCTGTGGATCCAGGGGAAGGAGGCGCCGTCGCGGACGGGGACCGGGGGACGGTGGATGGAAGCGCGTCGGGAACGGGATGGGTGGCGGCGGAGGCGCATCGGGTCAGGGGTGGGCGGCGGTGCCTTGGGGCAGTTGGCGGCGGCAAAGATGGGGATCGGGCGAGAGTGAGAGGCATGGGAGGTGGGGGTGGACGGCCGTGGGCGTTTTTCTTTTCTTTCATCCGGGTTCGGAAAGTTCGGGAGGGGTCCATCGGGCCCTTATAGGGTGGATCATGATCCAAATAGTTATTCTAATCCTGGGATTAGAATAGTGCTGTCCTATATATATATATATATCAGTTAGGCTTCAAGTGCGTACTTGTTAGTTAAACCTATGTATAAATTGTGACACTAAATACGACTAGTAAGTAGTACAGTAGCAGTACTAGTATACATTGGTCAAATTATTCATCATGTCCACACATTGAATTGACGTGACAACACGCTACGCGTGAGGTGACACAAGAATCCCGGCGGCGTGTTCGGGTATTCTGGACTTCAGATTTGGAGTACCACTTATCTGTCGAAATCTTTCATCATTCACTTAAAACAGTCGATTGATCATACATTGAGTACCATATAACTGGAATTACCGATGCAAGTCGAAGAAGGATTGGCCCGTGCTGCCGGCTGGCGTCAAGTTCAATCCCACGGATCAGGAGCTGATCAAGCACCTTGAGGCCAAAGTGAGTGCTGACAGCGCGAGATTTCAGTCTCTCATCGATATGTTCATACCAACCATCGACAGCGAACACGGCATATGCTACACCCAACCTGAGAAACTTCCAGGTAAGACACTGATCGGCCGTCTACTTGCACAAACATATTCCTTTGTTTATAGCTCTATTTTTCTTTTTAGACGCAGACCTGGTGAAGCAATTACAATTTGACAATTAATAAAAAGTGAAACAAGTGACTGCAACATGCCAAAGATGTTACGAAAATGCCAACTAGGTACACTAAAACATATATTCCACAATACTGCAGGTATCACACTGAGTGGCCTAAGGAAGCATTTCTTCCAGCGCAATTCTAGGGCGTTCAAAAGGGGCACATGGACGCATCGCAAGATATAGTCGGAGTGCAGCATGCACACGATGTGGCACAAGACCGGCAATACCTTACCGGTGATGGTCAACGGCCGATAGACGGACAGCAAAAAAGGTTTTGGTGTTGCACACCAACAAGAACTTTGACCAGCAGAGGACCAAATGGGTGATGCACCAGTACCACCTCGGGGACCTGGAGAAAGAGAAGGAGCGGGAGCTGGTCCTCTACAAGATTTTCTACCAGACGAACACAAGGGCCAGGAGTAAAAATATTATAAGTTAGTTTGGTATTGGTAGTTGTACTACCTTGTCGTCCGCAAGTTGGTATTGTTGTTAACGATCTTTTGGTATGAACTTGCATTTGCTTCCAACCATCATGCCGAGGGTCGACGTGGATATAAAGCTGAATCATTTGTTTCGAAACGAATTTTCAGGCACCTGATTTTTATTTGATGGGTAGCATAAGCACCCGCCGTTCGAATTCACAGTTCTCCAATTTTTTCGAAACAAGTGCATTCACTTATTATCACGATAAAAAAAACAATATCCATGATGCATCCCAGTTATCAGTCTGTACTTGCAGAATTCTCTCATTTATTGAGCACGTATATTGTTTTTTCAGGTCGAGCAAGTTTCAACTGGGATGTAGACTGCCCAGGGTTGGTTTTGTTTTTAACAGGCCCAGCCCATGACGACAACGGGGCACAAAGAACCAGCAGGTATCTACTGGCCCTCCAGTGTTAGTTATATTTTGTCTTACAACATCCGCAGGCAGTTTTTTTTACTGAATCAAACATATAGCCCAGTTCTATTGTCCTCTTGAAACGCATGTCCTACATCCGTTTTCTAATCTCTGCCTATAGTTTTACTAGTTCATATACACGTATCATTATATTGAAAACACATAAAGTTCCCTTTTCATATTTACATCCTTATTTTTGTTGTTTTTCCCACCCAGCGCTGATTTTTTTACCACTGGTTTTCCCTTAAACCAACTCAATTGCCCCACGTCTTATTTGCTTACAAAAACAAAACGATTTTTTTGGCAAATCAATAAGTTCTTAAAAAATGTTTATCATTTCGGGATTACAACAGTTCGGACTCCACCGAAATATGCGAAATAAGGTTGAACTTTTTAACCATGGTCCTTGGTAGAAAATGGGCTGTAATAAATTACTTAAGAATTAGCAAATGGGCTGCAAATTATAAAAAATAGCAAATGGGCTTTATGTTGTCTGCCATAGATTTGGAGGCTGACTTGTGGGCCTACTAAGTTCATGCGTACACAAGGTTTCTCAAAAAAAGAAACTTAGTCAACAATCGACTCTACCAGCGTCAGACTGTTGGATGTCAATCTAACGGCAATCGTGCTTCTTCAGTCTCTGATCTTCCTGCCCTAGCCGCCCAAACCAGCGCCGTCGGAACTGCCTGCTCCCGCCTCCCATGGCCGGCAGTGCTGCCGGGCAGGCCTCACGGCCCCATCATACTCGCATCCCTGGCCTGTCTATCCCTCTACTCACCCACACCTCATGTTATTTTCCGGCGACGGCAGCCAAACCAGTCAACCCTCGTACTCTCCACCGCGTGGGCAGCTACTGCCGTGTCTTCCCCGGCTCCGTGTCATCCCCTTCGAAGGCCTCGTCGTCGTCCACCGCCCTGGTGCTCTCGGCTCGGCGTGGTCAACGATGTCCATCCAACGGCCGTAGTGCTTCTTCAACCTCTGGTCTTCTTGCCCCAGCCGCCCAAAGCAGCGCCGGTCGTGCCGCATGCTCCTGCCTCCCGTGGCCGGCTGTGCTACCGCAGAGGGCTCACCGTCCCCATACTACTCCCACCGCTGCCCAGGCCATCCCTCCACTCACCCACTCCCCCTGTTATTCTACAGCGACGGCAGCCTCACACCGCAGCCGAACCAGTGAACCCTCGTACTCCTCTCCGCGTGGGCATCCACTACCGCGTCTTCCCCGGCTCCGCGTCGTCCCCTTCCTAGGCCTCGCTGTCGTCCACCGCCATGGTGCTCTCGGCGCGGCGTGGTCAATGTGGTCAACGACCGACTTCCATCAGAAGAGTACTGTACGTGGAGAGCCTGGCAGCTGGGTCCACGGCAGCCGCAAGGAAGTGCCTCCTTATTACGCGCAAAATAATTATTCCTCCACCTGACAGCAAGGACCCACCGGACGGGCCACCAGTATTTCACGGAAAAAACGTTTCCCCCCTGACTGCTGGGACCCACCGGACGGGGCACCGTATTTCGCGAAAAAAAACGTTTGCCCCTGACTGCTGGGACCCACCGGACGGACCACCGTATTTCTGAAAAAAACGTTCCCCCCGCTGTCAGCTCGGACCCACCGGAAGTGCCTCCTTATTACGCACAGAAAAATGAATACTCCCCCTGCTAGCTGGGACACACCATGGTGGGAGGCTGACTTGTGAGCCTACTAAGTTGACGGGGACGGAGGGCTTTGTCAACTTAGTCAATATGAACGATTCTAGCTCCAGTGACCGTACGATGTCCATCCAACGGCCGTCGTGCTTTTTCAATCTCTGCTCTTCCTTCTCCAGCCGCTCAAACAAGCGCCGGCGGGACTGCCTGCTCCCTCCTTCCCGCGACCGGCTCTGCTGCCACGCAGACCTCACTGCCCCACCATACTCCCATCGCTAGCCTAGCCATCCCTCTACTCACCCACACCTGTTGTCGGTGTCAAAACCGGCGGATCTCGGGTAGGGGGTCCCGAACTGTGCGTCTAGGCCGGATGGTAACAGGAGGCAGGGGACACGATGTTTTACCCAGGTTCAGGCCCTCTTGATGGAGGTAAAACCCTACGTCCTGCTTGATTGATATTGATGATATGGGTAGTACAGGAGTAGATCTACCACGAGATCAGAGAGGCTAAACCCTAGAAGCTAGCCTATGGTATGATTGTATGTTGTGGTTGTTGTCCTACGGACTAAAACCCTTTGGTTTATATAGACACCGAAGAGGGTTAGGGTTACACAAGGTCGGTTACAAAGGAGGAGATATCCATATCCATATTGCCTAGCTTGCCTTCCACGCCAAGTAGAGTCCCATCCGGACACGAGACGAAGTCTTCAATCTTGTATCTTGATAGTCTAATAGTCCGGCCAATGGAGATAGTCCGGCTGTCCGGAGACCCCCTAATCCAGGACTCCCTCAGTAGCCCCTAAACCAGGCTTCAATGACGATGAGTCTGGCGCGCAGTATTGTCTTCGGCATTGCAAGGCAGGTTCCTTCTCTGAATACATCACAGAAGAATTTGAATACGAGGATAGTGTCCGACCCTGCAAAATAAGTTCCACATTCCACCGTAGAGAGAATAATATTTTCGCAGATCTAATTTGCTGGCTTGTCTTGGCAGCATGACGTTACGTCATGGCCCGATGATTATTCGAACCGTTTCTTTTAACCAGCCCCGCACATAACGCGAGGCAGTTTTTTGACACGTCTTGTCAAAGCAGAGATCGTGTCCCCTTATTATGGGATTCTCATCAATACGGGCGTGGGTAACCCAAGCGCGCCATCAATTGTGGCGCTTGGGGGATAAGCGAGTTTTACCAGGCAAGTGGGAACGCTTAGTTTCGTCCTCCCATATAAAGGGATAAGGATTCACCTTTCTATCCACGCCTTCTTCCTCCCTTACTCATCCGTTTTCGCACACTCAAGCTCTAGCGCCCAAGTCCGCACTTCCCACCTCAACCTTCTCCAATCATGTCCGGAGCGGGAGGCAGGTGGATGGTCTCCTCCGTCACGGAGGGAGACATCAAGAAACTGAGGAGATCCGGATACCTGCCCGACGACATCGCGCACCGGCTCCTAGATGAGGGGCAGCTCATCCCCACCCCCAGGCCCCATGAGAGGGTAGTATTCCTCACCCATTTCCTCTGCGGACTGGGATTCTCTCTCCATCCCTTCGTCCGGGGGCTCATGTTTTATTACGGCCTGGATTTCCATGATCTGGCGCTGAACTTCATCCTCAACATCTCGGTGTTTATCGTCGTGTGCGAGGCCTTCCTCCGCATCAAGCCCCACTTCGGCTTATGGCTAAAAACCTTCAATGTCAAGCCGAAGGTGGTGGGCGGCCGCCAGGCGGAGTGCGGAGGCGCCATGGTGGGCAAGATGCCCAACATAACATGGCTCGAGGGCTCCTTTGTGGAAGCCATAAAGGGGTGGCAATCGGGGTGGTTCTACATCACCGAGCCGCGCGACCCTGTATGGGCAGCAGCCCCCGAGTTCCGATCTAGCATCCCCACGCGGCTCACCTCCTGGAAAGAGAAGGGCCTGTCCTGGGGTAGTTCGAAAGAGCTGACCGGACTCCAAACATGTATTCAAAACACGGTGAACAAGAAGCTCAAGCTTATCAACATAGTCCAAGTTATGCTCATCCGCCGGATACTCCCGTGCCAACAACGGGAGTTCAACTTGTGGGAGTTCGATCCGGCGCAGCACCGAACTCTGAACAGGCTCTTTGACACGACTCATGAAGACGCCTGGAGGGTGCTGTTCAAAAGTGCCGAGGTCCCCCCCTACTACTGAGGATTGTGGATTCAGCGCGAAGCGCCAAGCCAGTGCGATAAGCTGCTTTACCTTTCATAGGATACTTATTTTTTATATAGATTGAATCTATGCGGGATCTAAACTCCCGTACCTTTGACAGGACTGGCAGAAGATGGCCGGACAGATCGACTGTCCGGCTCCTTTGCCCGAAGGCCCCGCAGACGCTCTTCTGGCGAAGATGTTGACTCTGGCCCCTTATACGGTGCTGGAGAAGACCAAGAAGGCCAAGGGAACCCGAAAGAGTTCCCGACGCCAAGCGTCGTCGGACTCACCATCCAATGAATCTGCAGCGCACTCTTCCCCCGAAGACAAGGAAGAAGAAGAAGATGCTCCCCCACCGACTGGGGGAGACAAGAAAAGGAAGGCCGCCCCAACTAGGGAGGCCGGAGGGTCCAAGAAGGGAAGGACTCTCCTTCCGGACAGTTCCACCGCCGCCGACGAAGGAAAAGACGAGTGGTTGCCCAGGGTCAAGCCCCCAGGGAGATCGTAAGTATTCGGATACCAGAGTAACTCATATGATTCCTTTATCGCCCTACTTTCCCTAACGCCGAACGCAATTATGCAGGCCGCCACAAGCCACATCCCCTCATCCTGCCGACGACGCCGAGGTGTTGTCTCAAGAGGCACCGGATCGAGGGGAGACAGTCCCGGAGGCGCCTCAAGGCGACCTTCCGGACTCCGGGAGCCGAGGGGACGGGGCCCTGAGAGCTCCGAGTTCGGCCCTCAGCCGAACACCGCGCCAGAACCTCCAGCGGTTCCAGGCTCGGGCAGGCGGCCTCCTTCTAAGAGGGGCAAGACGCCTGTGCCGGTGACCTCTGTTGATCCAGAAGCGCCGGACAATCTGCTGGAAGCGCTTCGCAACGCTTCCATCAACGAGGAGCACCGCACTATCATGAGTGCGGTGATCCAGAAGGTTCAGTCCGCCAAGAGCGGATTGACTGAAGCCTGTGCCAGCCTTCTAACAGGCTTCGAGGTAAGTGTTTTAAAATGTAGTAGAAATATTACCACATAGACAGTAGCCCCTGATGCTTTGTTCGGTGTTCACAAAGAAAAGCCGAACAAAGGATCAAATAATATCGCAGGAGTCTAATATAAGTGTGTCAATATGCATATGCAGGCTTCGCTGCTGGCGTCCACCGCACTAACTGCGGAGGTCGCCGTACTGAAGCAGGACCTGGAGGGGTCCAGGAAAGAGCCCGGCCTTGCCAAGAGGCAGCTCGAGGAGAACAAGGGTAAGTAATACCCTGTCTTATGTATATATAAAAGAGGACGCGGTTGCAAAATGATAGGATCATCGTATGTTTGCCAGGGGCCACGACCGAGGTGGCGACCCTGAAGCAAGCGCTAACCCAAGCCGAAGATAAAGCGGCCAAGGAGCACACCGAGCGAGAGAAGCACGAGGCTCGGGTGGGCGAGGTGCAGCAAGAGCTCCAGGCTCTTGTGGCGAAGCACGAGGCGTTGGAGCTTGACTCCAAGACGCGGGAGTCTGAGCTTGCCGCGGCCCTCGAGAGTGTAAAAAGTGCCAAGGCCGAAGCCCAAAAGGCCCTCCAAGAGATCGACGCGATGAAGAAGATAGCGGCGGGTAAGGCTTTCTATATGCAAAGCAAGCATGTAAAAGTAAATTACCGATTACTTACCCGGATCCGGAGCTCTTCAGGAGCATTCGCAGATTTGCCCCGCAGTGTGTCCGATGCCGCACAATTTTACCAGGCCAAGGACGGAAGCTCGATGAAGAAGCTGTTCTGGTCTTAGTATGCTGAGGCCGAACATCCGGTGCCAATGAGCGACCAGCTGAAGCAAATGGTCGAGCTACATAAGGCGGCCGATCAGGCCATGAAGAGCTTTATAGTCCGGCTGTGGCCTGGCGACGCCCTTCCGAACAGCTTCTTTGGCCTGGTGAGGCGGCTTGTGGATGCCTGCCCGCGGCTGGAGGTCGTCAAGCGATCTGTCTGCATTGAAGGTGCACGCCGAGCTTTCACCCGTGTAAAATTGCAGTGGGTCAAGCTAGACGCCGTGAAGCTGATTAAGGAGGGGCCGCCAGAGGGCAAGGAGCACCGCCACCCCGAGATGTACTACGAGGGTGTTCTGCCGGGTGCCCGTGTCATCACGGACGAGTGTTCAAAAGATGTAATATTTGAATGAGACTTGCTCGTTTTATCATGTATGTATGAAAACTTGTTTCATATGCGCTATGCAACACTTGTTGGAATTTCAATATTACCTTCTGTTTGGCTATTTATCCAATCTGAGAGATGGCTAGTCCTCGGCTTCTGCCCCCATGCCACGAGTGCTGGGGTGTTCGGGATAAACCTGAGCACTCTTGTTCCCATGTTTGGGTCCTTCGAGGGAGGTGCTCAGCACAGCGAACAAGGCAAGCAGACTAATGATGCTTTATCACTCTCACTTAGCCATAGAATTCTATAATTTTAAATTTCGGTGAAGCCCCTGGTATTCGGAAGGCCGAATTCGGGGCGTGATACACGCCTTTAAGCCGGACAGGGCCGGCCCCTCGCTCTAAGCGGCATAAGTCTTTAGGGACTTGAAAACCTCGCCGAACAGCAACCAGTCTCTCGCCTTATCATGACAGTCAGTTTTAGCTTTCTCTACTGAGGTGCTGAACCCAGCAGAACCGGGGCACAATCGCAGTAGTTCTCCTAGCACTACCTTAGCCGATAGAGCAGAACGTAAGGTACCAAAACATAGGAGTCGGGTAAACCCAACATTTAACCAAAGACATGATTCGGAGCTGATGCATATAATGCTATAAGTTCGGGGTGCCGCACTTGTGAAAGTGTTTGGACTTTTCACACCGCATTGTGGGGTACGTAAGCCCCTGGTGTATTGGCCGTACCATAGTGTACGGTTGCAAGGCGTCATTAATGAACACATAGATATATATATATAACAAGAATGCAATAATAGTCGTAATGTCATGCATCATTTATTAAAAAATTGCGTTAAAGCAGAGTGATACAGATAGTGCGATAAGCAAAGAGTAGGACTATGTCCCTTCCAAGGGCAAGCTGAGGAATGATATTGAATTGAATATTTCACTCGTTATTGTAATCAACCTGGGAATTCCGTGGTATAACGTAGCCGTCTGCCTCCTTGGTTGCTGCATCATGTGTTCGGCAATAGTGCTGTCGGACAGTGTTTCCAGAGATTAAGGTCCTGAAAGAAAAAGAAAAATAACCGAACAGGAAGCCCCTAGTGCGGTTTAGGCCGTGTCTTGGGGCGTGCCGCAGTTGTGCCCCCCTCCCCACCTGTGCCCATGGTATTTTTAATGCGTAATTATGTATGCGCGGCACGAGTTTTGCTGCTGGGCTGGGATTGGGGTGGCCGCCGTATTGCTACGCGAGCTCAGATCGCGCCATGTGGTATATTTTCCGATTGCACCGAGCGCGCTTGAAGGTGTCCGGGCTGTGAAGCGCCGAACTGGTTGATTGCCTTGAGAGGCTGCTTTGCGTTTCTGCTGCGAGGGCTGCGGTGTGCTCCTCTGTTCGGAGAGAGCGCTATGTGTTTCCATTGACTGTAATAACTCCGTGAGGTCCTGGCATCTTGAGCTTGAGGTATGCATAATGCGGTACCGCATTGAATCTAGCAAATGCGATTCGCCCGAGCAGCGCATGATAACCACTGCGGAACGGGACTATATCGAAGATCAAATCTTTGCTTCGGAAGTTATCCGGGGATCCGAAGACCACTTCCAGTGTAATTGAGCCTGTGCAATGGGCCTCTACACCTGGAATGACGCCCTTAAAGGTCGTTTTTGTGGGTTTGATCCTTGAGGGGTCTATACCCATTTTGCGCACTGTGTCCTAATAAAGCAGGTTCAGGCTGCTACCGCCGTCCATAAGGACTCGAGTGAGGTGAAATCCGTCGATGATTGGGTCTAGGACCAGTGCGGCGAATCCTCCATGACGGATACTAGTGGGGTGGTCCATGCGATCGAAGGTGATCGGACAGGAGGACCAAGGGTTGAACTTTGGGGCGACTGGCTCCAACGCATATACGTCCCTGAGCGCACGCTTCTGCTCCCTCTTGGGGATGTGGGTTGCGTATATCATGTTCACCGTCCGCACTTGCGGGGGAAACCTCTTCTGTCCTCCAGTGTGCGGCTATCGGGGCTCCTCCTCGTCATCGTTATGCGGCCCCTTGTCCTTGTTTTCGGCAATTAACTTGCCGGCCTGCTTGAACACCCAACAATCCATGTTGGTGTGATTGACTGGCTTGTCTGGGGTGCCGTGTATTTGACACGAGCGATCGAGTATACGGTCCAAGCTGGACGGACCCGGCGTACTTTCTTTGAATGGCTTTTTCCGCTGGCCGGGTTTAGAGCCTTTGAATCTGGCATTGACTGTCGTATCCTCGGTATTTTCGCTGTTAATGCGGCGCTTATGCTTGTTGCGATGTGACCTGCTATTGCCGTCCTTGGTATCTGAGGTACCATGGTTCTTTGATATGTTATTACTGCGAGCCAGCCAGCTGTCTTCTCCCACACAAAAGCGGGTCATGAGCGTCGTGATAGCTGCCATAGATTTCGGCTTTTCCTGACCAAGGTGCCGGGCTAGCCACTCGTCTCAGATGTTGTGCTTGAAAGCCTCTAAGGCCTTCGCATCCGGACAGTCAATGATTTGATTTTTCTTTGTAAGGAACCGAGTCCAGAATTGCCTGGCCGACTCTTCTGGTTGCTGAATTATGTGGCTCAAATCATCGGCGTCTGGTGGTCGCACATAAGTTCCCTGAAAGTTGTTGAGGAATGCGGCTTCCAGATTTTCCCAATAGTTAATGGAGTCCGCTGGCAAGCTGTTAAGCCAATGTCGCGCAGGTCCTTTGAGCTTTAGTGGGAGGTATTTGATGGCGTGTAAGTCATCGCCGTGGGCCATGTGGATGTGGAGGAGGAAGTCCTCAATCCATACTGCGGGATCTGTTGTGCCATCGTATGATTCAATATTTACAGGTTTGAAACCTTCTACGAATTGATGTTCCATTACTTCGTCTGTGAAGCATAAGGGGTGTGCGGCGCCTCTGTATTGGGCTATATCGCGACGCAGCTCGAATGGGTCTTGCCCGCTGTGTTCGGCCCGGCCGGATTTGCTTTTACTGTATCCGGCGTGACGTTTGTCGTCTCGCAGAGTGGTGCGCCCTCGTGATCCGTAGATCGATCTCGTATGCTTTGCCTTGTCCTCCAATATGTCTCGCAGGTCTGGCGTATCTCCCCATGCCTTTTTATTTGAATGGCGTTGGGGTGGAGGCTGAGCTTTTGGCTAGAATGCCTCTCTATCGCGGCCACGAGGTGGCCGATCAGCCGTATCATACGCTTCTTCCTCTAGTCGGGGTAGTAACCTGCGCCTTGGGTAACTCTTGGAGGGGCGCTCGAGTTTATATTCCTCGGCCGCGAGGACTTCAGTCCATCTGTCAGCTAGCAGATCTTGATCAGCTTGAAGCTACTGCTGCTTTTTCTTCAGGCTATTTGCCGTGGCCATAAGCGGGCGCTTGAAGTGCTCTTGTTCGACGGGATCCTCTGGTACGGCGAATTCATCATCGCCGAGGCTTGCCTCGTCTTCGGAGGGGGGCATGTGATTGTCATCCTCCTCCTCTCCGTCTACCGCTCTCTCAGGAGAGCTGGCTCCTCCATCCTCCTGCTCTAAATCTTGCTGGAGGGGTTTTTTGTTGTCTTTGGCACTATCCAGAGTGTTATTATCTCCTGTGCCGGTATCACCACTTTTGCTTTGGTGGGACATAGAGCGGCGCCGCTGACGTCGGCGTTTGGGTTGCTTCTTGGAGGGGTCATCCTCCGCTATCCCGTCGCAATTGCCTTCTTTGGGTGTATCCACCATGTATATGTTATATGACGAGGTGGCTTTCCAGTTCCCTATAGGTGCTGGTTCATGTTCGTCTCCTACATCGTCGTCCATACCGTCGATGTCTTCGGAGTCGAAGTCGAGCATGTTGGTTAAATCATCGACAGTGGCTACGAAGTGGGTGGTGGGTGGGCGTCGAATTTCTTCGTCGTCCGCATCCCAATCCTGTTGGCCATAATCCGGCCAGGGCTCTCCTGACAAAGAGAGAGACCTTAGTGAATTCATAATGTCGCTGAAGGGCGAGTGCTGAAAGATATCCGCGGCGGTGAATTCCATGATCGGCGCCCAATCGGATTCGATTGGCAGGGGCGCGGATGGTTCGGAGTCCGGAAAAGAGTCCGGCACCTTGGAGTCACGGGCTGCGCAGAGGGTTAGGCTGGTGTTCGGCTTGATCGCCGTTGAGACTGCAGCCCCTGAGGCGGTGTCTAACCACCCGTCCTCGACTGGCGCAGTTGAATCCGAGCTAAGGGTCGGAGCTGATGCGGGCGCAGCCTCTGGGGTACTGTTCGGCGGCAGAGCTAGGTCATACCCATCGTGACAGTGCGGCACGCCCGACTGTGGCTCGAATCCATCAAAGATCAAGTCTCCACGGATGTCGTCCGTGTAGTTCAAACTTCCAAATATGACCTGATGGCCAGGGGCGTAGCTTTCAATCTGCTCCAGATGGCCAAGCGAATTAGCCCGCAGTGCAAAGCCGCCGAATACGAAGATCTGTCCGGGGAGAAAAGTCTCACCCTGGACCGCATCGCTATCGATGATAGTAGGAGCCATCAAGCCTAACGGCGACGACACAGAGGAACTCTCAATGAAAGCACCAATGTCGGTGTCAAAACCGGCGGATCTCGGGTATGGGGTCCCGAACTGTGCGTCTAGGCCGGATGGTAACAGGAGGTAGGGGACACGATGTTTTACCCAGGTTCGGGCCCTCTTGATGGACGTAAAACCCTACGTCCTGCTTGATTGATATTGATGATATGGGTAGTACAGGAGTAGATCTACCACGAGATCAGAGAGGCTAAACCCTAGAAGCTAGCCTATGGTATGATTGTATGTTGTGGTTGTTGGCCTACGGACTAAAACCCTTCGGTTCATATAGACACCGGAGAGGGTTAGGGTTACACAAGGTCGGTTACAAAGGAGTAGATAATATCCGTATTGCCTAGCTTGCCTTCCACGCCAAGTAGAGTCCCATCCGGACACGAGACGAAGTCTTCAATCTTGTATCTTCATAGTCTAATAGTCCGACCAATGGAGATAGTTCGGCTGTCCGGAGACCCCCTAATCCAGGACTCCCTCACCTGCTGTTATTCTCCGGCAACGGCAGATGAACCAGTAAACCCTTGTACAGTCGTACTCCCCTCCGCGTGGGAAACAACTGCCAAGTCTTCCCTGCCTCCATGTCATTCCCTTCCTAGGCCACGTCGTCGTCCACCACCCTGGTGCTCTCGGCGCGGCCTGGTCAACATGGTCAACGACCGACATGCATCTGAAGTGGACTGTACGTGGAGAGGGTGACAGCTGGGTCCATGGCCACACGCAAGGAAATGCCTCCTTATTACGCGCAAAATAATGATTCCTCCACCTGACATCAGGGACCCACCAAAAGGGCCTCTGTATTTCACGAAAAAAAATGTTACCGCCGCTGACAGCTTGGACCCACCAGCTATATCTTCGCACGCAAGGAAGTGCCTCCTTATTACGCACAAAAAAAATGAATACTCCCCCTGTTAGGTGGGACCCAGTATAGTGGCAGGCTGACTTGTGGGCCCACTAAGTTGACGGGGACGGAGGGCTTTGTTAGCTTAGTCAATATGCACGATTCTAGCTCCAGTGACCGTACGATGTCCATCCAACGGCCGTAGTGCTTCTTCAACCTCTGGTCTTCTTGCTCCATCCGCCCAAACTAGCGCCGGTCGTGCCTCGTGCTCCTGCCTCCCGTGGCCGACTGCGATGCGGCGGAGGCCTCACTACCCCCTACTACTCCCACCGCTGGCCAGGCCATCCCTCTACTCACCCACACCCCCTGTTATTATGCGGCGACGGCAGCCTCACACCACAGCGAACCAGTGAACCCCCATACTCCTCTACGCGTGGGCATCCACTGTCACGTCTTCCCTGGCTCCGTGTCGTCCCCTTCCTAGGCCTCGCCGTCGTCCACCACCCTGGTGCTCTCGGCGCGGCGTGGTCAACATGGTCAAGGAACAGCTTCCATCGGACGTGGAATGTACGTGGAGAGGCTGACAGCTGGGTCCACGGACGTAGCAAGGAAGTGCCTCCTTATTACGTGCAAAATAATTATTCCTCCACCTAACGGCGGGGACCCACAGGACGGGCCACTGTATTTCGTGAAAAAAACATTTCCCCCCTGACTGCTGGGACCCACTAGCTACACCTTCGCACGCAAGGAAGTGCGTCCGGGTAAAAAAACAAAACGATTCGCCCCCCCCTGACTGCTGGGACCCACCAGCTACATCTTCGTAGGCAAGGAAGTGCCTGACAGTCGGGACCCACCTGGTTGAAGTGTACGTAGCGTTGTCATTCTGGTCGCAAACGTGTACGTACATACTAGTCGATGTAGAGGCACGCACGTGACGTAGTAGAGGCGCGCACGTGTCGTAGTAGAGGCGCGCACGTAGCATGTACACGTACGTACAACGGCCAGGGTGCAAGAAAGAAAATACGGCCATGTATGTGTACATATGGGCAGTGTCTCGAACGCCTACTCACGCATACGTATGGCCAGGGCTCGTGTACATGGCTGGGTCGAAACGGAGAAACAACGTCGTCGTCGTGTTCATGGGGAGGTGAAAGTGCAACTATCCCTATGTGGTTTTGGTAATTCATAACAACATATAGCTCATTGAGCTAATGCTATTCCAAGATGATTATTTCAGGAAAGCTCAATGATTGGCATGGCATGGATGTGAAAGTGGAACCCTCAAAATGCTAAGGACAAAGGATTGGCTCAAGCTCAAAAGCTCAAGACTCTTCATTTTACATTTTAGTGATCCAAGATCACATTGAGTCTTTAGGAAAAGCCAATACTATTAAGGAGGGATGAGGTGTTGCTTAATGAGCCTCTTGCTTCATGTGCTTAGTGATATGCTCCAAAACCCTCAACTACTTTCCCATATCCACATATGACCTAAACCCTAAGCCAAACTCGGTCCTACTGATTCTTCCTATCCGGCACCACCGAGTTTCACTTGTCATTAGCCACTGCCAAACCCTAGCATTTCGGTTCTACCGATAAGGATCTCGGTCTCACCGAGATGGGGTTGCAAACTCTCTGTTTCCCTTTCGTAACTTTTCGGTCTTACCGAAAGAGCGAATCGGTCCCACCGAGATTGCAATGTCAACTCAGTGTTTCCCCTTTGTAACTTTTCGGTCTCACCGAGTTCCACTCGGTCTCACCGAAAGAGCAAATCGGTCCCACTGAGTTTGCCTGACCAACTCTCTGGTTAGCTAATTACCAAATTCGGTCTCACCGAGTTTGTGTAATCGATCTCACCGAGATTACGTTATGCCCAAACCCTAACCATATCGGTCCTACCGAGTTGCATGTCAGTCCCACCGAAAATCACTAACGGTCACTAGGTTTACATTTTCGGTCCGACCGAGTTTATTGATTCGGTCCCACCGAGATTGGAAAACTGTGTGTAACGGTTGGATTTTGTGTGGAGGCTATATATACCCCTCCACCTTCTTCTCATTCGATGAGAGAGCCATCAGAACACACACATCATTCCAACTCTTATGTTCTGAGAGAGAACCACCTACTCATGTGTTGAGACCAAGACATTCCATTCCTACCATATGAATCTTGATCTCTAGCCTTCCCAAGTTGCTTTCCACTCAAACCCTCTTTCCACCAAATCCAAATCCTATGAGAGAGAGTTGAGTGTTGGGGAGACTATCATTTGAAGCACAAGAGCAAGGAGTTCATTACCTACACACCATTTGTTACTTCTTGGAGAGTGGTGTCTCCTAGATTGGCTAGGTGTCACTTGGGAGCCTCCGACAAGATTGTGGAGTTGAACCAAGGAGTTTGTAAGGGCAAGGAGTTGAACCGTGAAGCTACCGCGGATGAGTTGAAGATGTTGCAATACAATGCTCAAGCTTGTGATATTCTCTTCAACGGATTGTGCCCCGAAGAATTCAACAAAATCAGCCGCCTTGAGAATGCAAAGGAAATTTGGGACACTTTGATTGATATGCACGAAGGTACCGACTCCGTCAAGGAATCCAAGTTGGATGTGCTTCAAAGCCAACTTGATAAGTTCAAGATGAAGGATGCTGAAGGTGTCGCTGAAATGTACTCTAGGCTTGCTCTCATCACAAATGAGATTGCCGGCTTAGGAAGTGAAGAGATGACCGATAAATTCATCATCAAGAAGATTCTAAGATCCTTGGATGGAAAATATGATACCGTGTGCACATTGATCCAAATGATGCCAAATTACAAAGATCTCAAGCCAACGGAGGTGATTGGAAGAATTGTTGCTCATGAGATGTCACTTAAGGATAAAGAGGAACTTCACAACAAATCAAGTGGTGCCTATAAAGCCTCATGTGAAGCCCCTACATCATCAAGTGAGAAACAAGACTTCAATGAAGAATTGAGCTTAATGGTGAAGAACTTCAACAAGTTCTACAAGAGTAGAAGCAAAGATAGAAGCTCCAAGTCAAGGTCCTACAATGACAAAAGATCTTCTAGTCGAGAGCGAAACTGCTACAATTGTGGAAGACCCGGACACTATTCCATTGAGTGTACGTCTCCCTACCAGAGAAGAGAAGCTTCTCCAAAAAGAAGAAGCAAAGAATCACCACCAAGAGAGAGAAGGAGTAGAGATGATCGTTATGAACGAAGATACTCACGGAGAAGCAAGGATTCGGAAAGGAAGGAAAAATCATCAAGGAGCTACACAAGACGAAGACATCAAGCTCATGTTGGTGAATGGGTATCCGGCTCCGACTCCGACAGCCACTCCGAGAGAAGTTATCACTCCGACTCCGAAGATACTCAAGATGAAGGTGTTGCCGGTCTAGCACTTGTGTCAACCAACTCCTACGACATATTTGATTCACCAAATGAAGGAATTGGAAGATGCTTCATGGCCAAAGGTCCTAAGGTAACACACCCCGAGTATGTTGATTTCAATAGTGATGAAGATGACTTGTTAGGTGATGATTTACTTGGTGACAACTCTAGTGATGAATACTATGATGAGAGACCAATTAATCATGCTAATCAAGATAAAACGAATGACAATGATAAGGAGAAGATTGAGGCTCTAACTAAAGAACTAAAAACTCTTAAGTTAGCTCATGACACTATCTTCGAAGATCATCGAGAACTTTTAAGAGCTCATGAGAAATTACGCTTTGAAAATCTCAATCTTGAGCAAGAGCATGAGTTCTTAAAGGCAATCAATGACGATCTCCGCAAGAAAAGTTCTTCTTACATTGCCAAGCGTTTACTCTTATCCACTTACATGCCTCAAGTCAAGTCTAACAAGAAAGATTCTTCCTCTAGTAGTAACAATGATCATGCTAAATCCAATATTGTTACTTCTAGTAGCTCTCTTGATTCCACTAATGATTCTCTTAGCCAAGTTACACTTGAGCAAGAAAATAGTTTATTGAAGGGAATTATAGAGAAAGGAGTGTACAAAAGCCTTGCCGGGAGTAAGCAATTCAAGGAAATTGTGCGCAAGCAAGGAATGCACCGGAAGAATCAAGGTGTTGGTTTTGAACGAAAGTTCAATGCCAATGGAGTTGAGTGGGAAGAAGATCAATACCCCAAGACAAAGTTTGTCCCTCAACAAGAGAAGTATACTTCTTTCAAGGGGACACAAGCTCAAGATGATCTTCCACCACAAGACTACGAGCAAAAAGGGAAGGACAAGCTTCAAGAGGAAATTGATGCATTTGAAGAAGCTCCTAAGACCTTAGTCAAGTGGATTCCCAAGACTACTTCAAGTTCCACTTCATCAAGTACGACTACAACTCCAAGGATTCCCATCAAGATGATGTGGATCCAAAAGAAGAAGAACTAGAGAGTTCTTGAGGGTGACTCTGCCAACATACTTCACTCTTATCATTTTGGCAAGAACAAGTGCAATCAACTTCCACATCTTGCACTAGTTCAAGGAGTCACAAACCCTCTTGTTGGTAAGACAAGGGACAAGGTAACCTAAAAGTTTTCATGGACATCATCTTTTGTGTGCATCACTCTATGTCTATGGATATCCTTGTTTGTTCCTTGTGGGACTAACCCATGTAGGTATTGAAAGTGCAATTCACTCAAATGGATAGCTCCAAGAGATCTACATCAACATTGAGCATCCACATCTTCAATATCTACATGAAGTCATCATCGACAAAACCCAAGGTTAGTTCATCCCTCTTAGGGGGGATATCACATCTAGGGGGAGCTTTACTCTAAGACTTGAGCTAAAGCAACTCTAAAGATGTGAACACAACAATGCTTTATGTAAAAGTGGTAACCCCACTTGAGCTTAAACGATGAGTATGACCTATGATCAAGTGATCTCACTTGAGTCCTAAGTCAATGTACTCATATGTAGATGACCTAGTCATCGCAAATTGCTTGATAGATGCTAGAATTGGTTGTGCATGCCTTGTCACATATTTCATTTGCCATCTTATTGTGTGAGCATGCTGATTGCATATTTTACTCATTCAAGGACATCCACTTGTTGTTTTGCTTGTTCGGCTTTATTTCCTTTTACCAAGTGGATGGACAAGAATGCCTAAGAACCTCCTCTAGCTATCTATGCTTTTCTCGTCTCAAACTCTATTCATGCTGCATCACAAAATTTGATCAAGTCAGATTCGAACCACTCTGTGTGAGGAGCGCTCGGAGTCCCCGATTCGTCATAGACTTAAACTTCCAAAACCTCTTTATGATTCTCGGTCTGACCGATACTCTACTTTCGGTCCTACCGAGATCATTAAGTTGATCTAGGTTTTCGATCTCGGTGCAACCGATTTGAACCTTTCGGTCACACCGAGTTTCAGTAACTGCACGCAGTTATGAATCTCGGTGCCACCGAGTCGTTCTACTCGGTCACACCGACAGGGTCGGGCTATATATAGTCACGGGAAAAATTTGGAAATTTCTCCGAACCCCTTCGCCCGCGCGATAGCCTGCTCTGCCCTCGTGGTCTCCGGATCGTCTTCTCGCCGCCAGCAGCCTCCAGTCGCTGGTCTCCGTCGCCGTCAACGGGAATTCTGCCCCGTCGTTGCCGCCGTAGCAAGTCCCCACCGAACTAGGGTATGGACTTGATCTTTGTGCTATTCCTCAATCTGATTCCTAGCACATTGTGATCATATTGTTTATAGCCACGTTTGATAAACTTCTATCCAGTCAAAACGCTCATAGATTAGGTTTGATTCGAAAATTCTAGGTTTAGGTTTCCGCCGAAACTATCTCGGACCCACCGAGTTGAAAAACTCGGTCCCACCGATTTGGCTTATGCCATTGCACAAGTGAGACTCCGTCTGACCAAGAATTACTTATCAGTGTGACCGATTTTTGAACTCAGTGAAACCCTAGCAGTCTCGGTGCCACCAAACTGTGACTCGGTCCTACCGAGTTCACTAGTTTAGGTTCCAAAACTGCTTCGGTATCACCGAGTTTGAAAATCGGTAGATCCGAGATGATTTCAGTGGGAAACTAAAACTAAGTCTTTGGATCATTCTTTTTGCAAAAATCTCTGCATTTTGTGATGCTCATCTTTTCTATCTCATCTATAATCTATTCACAGGGTCAGCAGTCAGTTTGCAGCATGTCAGACCAGAGTGATAGCCAAAATATGTCAGAGCAGCAAGTGGTGATGAGTGAGGGCACTAGTCCCTCTAGTTTATCTGATGAAGGCAGCAGGAGCACTCCTAGAAATTTGCCAAAGGCTGCCACGAGACAAAGGAAGAAGAGGACTTTAGATTCCGAAGATGAGGACTATGTGGCAGAGGAAGAGGCCACTTCCAAGAGAGTTGAGCCAGCTCAAGGCACTAAGCCAGGCCTGAAAATCAAAAGGCCAGCAGGCAGGCAGCCCATGTCAAAGGCAAGAGCCTCAACTGAGAAGCCCACTCCCCAAGAGCCAGTTGCAGCTGAGGGCAAGAAAAGAAAGGAAAGGGTGAAGAAGACTGTGGCTAGGGTGCTTGGCAAAGCTTCCATCATGGAAGAGGAAGAGAAGAAGAAGAAGAAGAAGAAGAAGAAGAAGAAGAAGAAGAAGAAGAAGAAGAAGAAGAAGAAGAAGAAGAAGAAGAAGAAGAAGAGGCAGCTGCACTAGCGCCCAAGGCACCCAAGCTAATGGGAGATGCCATAAAATCAGGGGGAGCTGCTTCCAAGGCCAAGTCAGCTCCAAAGCCAAAGCCTAAGAGAAACACAAGAAGCATTCCTGCAGCTGAAAAGAACAAGGCCCCAGTGCCTGAGACTGTTGCTGAAGAAGAAGAAGAAAATGTCCTAAGGAAGCTAAAGCCCAAGATCCCAGACCACAACGATGCTCATCCTGTGGCTGAGGACATGAAGCTCAGGAGAGATTCAGGGCTAAGGAAATGGAGAGAAGCAGACCCGTATGCTTCAAGGACAAGGACTGCCGTGGACTACAGGTTTCACACCAAGGAGCAGCAGGATTTTTATGAGACTGTTTTGCTAGATAAGAAGCCAATTGTCTGTGACATGCGTTGGGTTGATTGGACATACATCAAGGACAATGAGGAGCACTATCCTGGAGTGCAAGACAGCTTCATAGCTTGTGGAGTAGCTGACTTTGTTGGGCAGAAGCTCACAAAGTGGAACGAGGAGCTTATCATGCAGTTCTACTCCACGGCTCACTTTTATCCAGATGGGAGGATCACATGGATGTCTGAGGGTACAAGGTACCAATCCACAGTTGCTGAGTGGGCACAGATCATTAATGCCCCAGAGGAGCAAGATGAAGACTTGGATATCTATGCCAAGAAGAAGATGGACCACAACTCCATGTCCAATATGTACAAGGAAATTCTCAATGAAGCTCTTGACACCTTCAAGTTTGGCTCTGTGCATTACCTTCTGTCAGGACTGCCTACGATCAATTGGATACTAAGGCACACCTTATTGCCCAAGTCTGGAGATCACAAGATGATCAGAGGCCATGCTATAAACTTGCTACATGTGTTTGATGTGCCTCAGAAGTTCAAGGTGATGAGCCTCATAGTGGAAACAATCAAGAGGACTGCAGCAGACCAGAAGAGGAGCTGCGGATATGCCCCTCAAATTCAGGAGCTCATCAACTCCAAGATGGGCACGGGCATATATCTATTGGACAAGGAACACCTGCCCATCCGTCCAGATTTTGAGAACAATGAAGTTGTGATGACTGAGAACGAGCCATCGTCTGCACAAGCATATGCAAAGAAGGAGAAGGCGAGGAAGGAGAAAGCTGCCAAGATGCCTACTCAAGAGGAGGCATCTGAATACTTCTTGAAGACCAAACAAGAGCAGCTTGGTTACTTGATTGCATCCACACTGAGGATTGAGCAAAGTTTGGCCACCCTCACTCAGAATCAGCAGAGCCTAGAGAGAATCATGGAACAGAAGTTCTATGACTTGGATGTCAAGGTAACGGAAGTTCAGTCTGCAGTGGAGCAGCTCTAGGAGGACATGCAGGAGAGGAGAGGCAGGACTACTACTCATGCCTTTGCCAGAGTGCCAAGAGGTCCGAGGTCATCTGCCGTCCCAGTTGCTGACACAAGAGCCACCACCTCAGCACCAGCCACAGCCTCAGTTCCACCAGCTCTAGCATCTACTTCAGCTCCAACTCTAGCATCTACTTCAGCATCTACCGAAGCCTTCGTCCTTGGAGTGATCCGGACTCCACCACCACCTGAAGATCAAGCCTGAGCGTCGATCTAGTGCTATGCATTTTCTAGGAACTTTTTGGTAACTTGTTGCCAAAGGGGGAGAAGATGTATAGATCATAGGCTGAGAGAGAGAGAGAGAGAGAGTGTTGCTTTTCTCTCTTGCTTTATTTGGTGGTTTTTCGAACACTTGTTTGCTTTTGTGTGCTTTTGAGATACTACGTCATTATTTGTGAGACATTGATGATCATGTGTTTGATCATAAGCTACACTTAATGCTTGCTTAATGCTATTATCTTATCTATCTTATGTGATCATTCACTTTTCTTGGTGATGAGTGCATGTATTTCATTCTTATCATTTTGAGCGCTCCACCAAGATGTATGTGACATGGAAGAGTAACCCATGACTCTAACTCTTTGTGCATTTGCAGTCCAAAGCAAATTTTAAATATGCACAAATTTAGGGGGAGCTCTTATTTATCACATACTTCTCAAAGCGACGATATATTTCATGATTATTATGTTTTGTCGAAGCTTTGATCTATATGTTCTCATCAATTACCAAAAAGGGGGAGATTGAAAGTGCAACTATCCCTATGTGGTTTTGGTAATTCATAACAACATATAGCTCATTGAGCTAATGCTATTCCAAGATGATTATTTCAGGAAAGCTCAATGATTGTCATGGCATGGATGTGAAAGTGGAACCCTCAAAATGCTAAGGACAAAGGATTGGCTCAAGCTCAAAAGCTCAAGACTCTTCATTTTACATTTTAGTGATCCAAGATCACATTGAGTCTTTAGGAAAAGCCAATACTATTAAGGAGGGATGAGGTGTTGCTTAATGAGCCTCTTGCTTCATGTGCTTAGTGATATGCTCCAAAACCCTCAACTACTTTCCCATATCCACATATGACCTAAACCCTAAGCCAAACTCGGTCCTACCGATTCTTCCTATCCGGCGCCACCGAGTTTCACTTGTCATTAGCCACTGCCAAACCCTAGCAATTCGGTTCTACCGATAGGGATCTCGGTCTCACCGAGATGGGGTTGCAAACTCTCTGTTTCCCTTTCGTAACTTTTCGGTCTCACCGAAAGAGCGAATCGGTCCCACCGAGATTGCAATGTAAACTCAGTGTTTCCCCTTTGTAACTTTCGTCACGTTCACCGGTCTCACCGAAAGAGCAAATCGGTCCCACCGAGTTTGCCTGACCAACTCTCTGGTTAGCTAAATTACCAAATTCGGTCTCACCGAGTTTGTGTAATCGGTCTCACCAAGATTACGTTATGCCCAAACCCTAACCATATCGGTCCTACCGAGTTGCATGTCAGTCCCACCAAAAATCACTAACGGTCACTAGGTTTACATTTTCGGTCCGACCGAGTTTATTGATTCGGTCCCACCGAGATTGGAAAACTGTGTGTAACGGTTGGATTTTGTGTGGAGGCTATATATACCCCTCCACCTTCTTCTCATTCGATGAGAGAGCCATCAGAACACACACATCATTCCAACTCTTATGTTCTGAGAGAGAACCACCTACTCATGTGTTGAGACCAAGACATTCCATTCCTACCATATGAATCTTGATCTCTAGCCTTCCCAAGTTGCTTTCCACTCAAACCCTCTTTCCACCAAATCCAAATCCTATGAGAGAGAGTTGAGTGTTGGGGAGACTATCATTTGAAGCACAAGAGCAAGGAGTTCATTACCTACACACCATTTGTTACTTCTTGGAGAGTGGTGTCTCCTAGATTGGCTAGGTGTCACTTGGGAGCCTCCGACAAGATTGTGGAGTTGAACCAAGGAGTTTGTAAGGGCAAGGAGATTGCCTACTTCGTGAAGATCTACCGCTAGTGAGGCAAGTCCTGTGTGGGCGTTGGCCATGGTGGGATAGACAAGGTTGCTTCTTCGTGGACCCTTTGTGGGTGGTTGCTTCTTCGTGGACCCTTCATGGGTGGAGCCCTGTGTGGACTCGCGCAACCATTGCCCTTGGGTGGAGCCCTGTGTGGACTCGCGCAACCGTTACCCTTCGTGGGTTGAAGTCTCCATCAACGTGGATGTAGGATAGCACCACCTATCCGAACCACGGGAAAGACATCTGTGTCTCCAATAGCGTTTGAATTCTCCAAACCCTTCCCTTTACATTCTTGCAAGTTGCATGCTTTACTTTCCGCTGCCAATATACTCTTTGCATGCTTGCTTGGATTATGTGATGATTGCTTGACTTGTCCCAAAATAGCTAAAATCTGCCAAGAAATAAAATTGGGAAAAGGTTAAGTTTTTATCTGGTCAAGTAGTCTAATCACCCCCCCTCTAGACATACTTCCGATCCTACAGGAGGCAACGGAATGCGTCGTGTTCATGGGGAGGCAACGGAATGCGTCGTGTTCATCAGGAGGCAACGGAAAGCGTCGTGTTCATCAGGAGGCAACAGAACGCGTGGGAGCCAACCGGCTGGGTCGGAACAGAATGTGTGGTCGTGTTCATCGGGGGGGCTTGGATGGAACAGGCAATGGAAACGAGGCCTGGCGTACCGCAGAGCGGAGGAAACGGACCTCCTATGGTCGAAACGGGGGTCCTATTGATCGGGAGGGGTGTGGCGTACCGCAAAACGGAGGAAATGGACCTCCTATGGTCGAAACGGGGGTCCTGTAGATCGGGAGGGGCGTGGCGTACCGCAAAACGGACGAAACGGACCTCCTACGGTCGAAACGGGGGTCCTGTTCATCGGGAGGGGTGTGGCGTACCGCAAAACGGGACTCCACGGGATACTGTTCATCTCCACCGTCGACCTCCTCCAGCCTCCACGGGCTACCGTCGACCTCCTCTAGCCTCCACGGGCTCCTGTTCATCCAGCCTCCACCGCGCGCTACTCCACCGGCTACTGTTCAACCTCCCTCCACTATCTACTGTTCATCCAGTCCTCCACACCACGGGGTCCTATTCAACCACCCCTCCACGGGCACCCCTCCACCGTCTACTGTTCATCCAGCCCTCCACACTACAGGGTCCTGTTCATCCAGAGGCAACGCCGCCGCTCACTATTCATCCAAAACCCCCCGCAATGCTCACTTTTCATCCCAGAGGCAGCATCGATCGGCTTCAGTTAGCAGCAGTAGCAAAGGAATCGCTCGATCGGGTTCAGTTAACAGCCATCGATCGATCGCTCGGGTTCAGTAACGCGTAGCCTGCAGTGCAATCGCTCAGGTTCAGTTAGAGCCCAACGCCTCGCTCGGGTTCAGTTAGAGCCAACGCCTCGCACACATGCGCGTACATGTACGAGAGAAACGCGCGTCGCTCGGCCCCCGACCTCCCACCGTAACCGGGAACTCCCCGAAATTTTCCTCCCCCTCACTTCTACCATGATTTTTTCCATCATGGACGGCCCAAAGAATTTCATGCAGCTGCATCTCCGGCCCGCCCAGGAAGAAAAGCCCATTTTCTATCATGATTTTTTGTCATAGAAGTAGGAGCCCACCACATCTATGATGATACCGGGTTTTGTCACAATTATCGTCATAGAAGTGTCATGTGTATGACAAGAAAATAATTCGTTCGACCCAAAATGTCACGGATGTGTCTTTTTTGTAGTGCATTAGTGTACGATGCGCTTCTGAGATGGCCGCTTGCTCTAGAAGATCCTTCAGTGCGTCCGACCGCACATTGTACGGTTCCGGACTCTTTCTGTTGCTCTCTTTAGGAGCCGAATACTGAGGACTCCGGGTAGCCAAAGGATTACCCTCTGGCCTTGGCGGATCAGGAGAGACCCTTCGCGACGACACTTCAGGGTCGCCCGCCTCATGAGGCGGAGTGGCAGGGGGAGATGTTTCGCTCTCCATCATCTCCGGAAGAAGATCCCCCGAAGACGAACTCTTTTGAGAAGGGCTACGATCCAAACTACAAGATATAAGCTTCGGTTATTGTCTTCAGAAGTAAGGTAGGACACTTTCACTATTAAAGTACTTTTTGATTACTTACAGCTCGATGGCAGGCTGATCCCCTTGCGGACATTGCACGGCAAGAATACCCTCCGAAGCAGGACCCTCTGGCGAGGATTTCTTCCCCCGTTTGGAAGCCTTTGTTTCCAGATCTTCAGAGGTGGTCCTCTTCCTTCCTCGGGGAGAGGGAATGCCAGATTCTTCTCCCTGGTTATCCTCCTTCATGGAGGTGCTAATTCCCCCACTTGTGGCCTCTTTATTCCCCCCCTTCATCTTCCTTTGAGGGCACCCGATAAGGCGCCGGCTTGAGCATTCTGTCCAGTACTGGATTGGCCAAGCCTTCGAGAAGGGGGGCCGAACACCTGATCATCTTTGCCTTTGTTATCCAGTCCTGGTCAAAGAGCGACTTTTCAGAATGATGTCATGATAAATAAAAGGACAGCATGTTCGTCAATGCGGTTACTTACTTGGGTATCAGGGCGGTTGCAGCTCAGACCCGCATCCTCGGTGGTATCCGAACACTCTATTTGGGGTCCGAAGAACAATTTGTACATCTCCTCGAGAGTCATGCTGAGGAAGTGCTGGATAGTTCACGGTCCTTCTGGGTTGAATTCCCACATATGGAGGGGTCGATGTTTGCAAGGCTGGACTCGACGAACTAGCATAACTTGCATTACCATAACCAGGCTGAAATCTCTCTCAAGGAGATCTCGGATGCGGCTCTGCAATATTGGCACATCATTTGCTTGACCCCAGCTCAGCCCCCTGCCGATTCATGACGTCAGTTGTGGTGGGGGGCCCGAGCGAAAGGCAAGGCGGCTACCCAATTGGTACTTCGGGGAGCTGTGATGTAAAACAACTCTCGCTGCCACAAGCTGGACACCTCTGGGAAGGAACCCTCTAGCCATGGAGCATCAGCACTTTTTCTTACCACAGCACCTCCGCACTCTGCGTGTCGCCCCTCGATCATCTTCGGCTTCACATTGAAGGTCTTGAGCCACAGGCCGAAGTGAGGGGTAATGCGGAGGAAGGCCTCACATACGACGATGAACGACGAGATGTGAAAGAGGGAATCCGGGGCCAGATCATGGAAGTCCAGCCCATAATAGAACATGAGCCCCCTAACAAAGGGATCCAGAGCGAGGCTAGTCCTCGAAGGAAGTGAGAGATGAACACAACACTCTCGTTGGGTTCGGGAGTGGGGATGACCTGCCCTCGGGCGGGCAGCCTGTGCGAAATTTCAGCAGTCAGATATCTGGCCTCTCTCAGCTTCTTGATGTCCTCCTTTGTGACAGAGGAAGGCATCCACCGACCTTGGAGGTTGGATCCGGACATGGCTGAAGGTCCGAAGCACCTGACCTGAGCCTGGGGTGTTGGAACTCGAGGCGGGGGAGGGATTTGGTTGAGCACGAGAGGAAAAAAGGACAAGTCTTGGCCTCTTTATAAAGAGGGTGAATATAAAGCGTCCTCCTCGCGGCTGTTTTGGACTCGCCTAAAATTGAGGAGTCATGGCAACGGGCACGAATGGGTTACCCACGTCCGTATTGATGAGAATCCCGTAATAAGGGGGACACGATCTCTGCTTCGACAAGACGTGTCAAGAAAACCGCCTCGCGATATGTGCGGTGCTGGTTGAGAAAAACGGTTTGAATAATGGCCGGGCCATGGTGTGATGTCCTGTTATCAAAACGTGTCAGCAGATTAGATTTGTGGAAATATTATTCTCTCTACGGTGGTATGTGGAACTTGTTTTGCAGAGCCGGACACTATCCTAGTGTTCAAAATCTTCCATGGAGTATTCGGAGGAGGAACCCGCCTTGCAATGTCGAAGAAAAAACTGCGCGCCGGACTCATCGTCATTGAAGCCTGGTTCAGGGGCTACTGAGGGAGTCCTGGATTAGGGGGTCTCCGAACAGCCGGACTATATCCTTTGGCCGGACTGTTGGACTATGAAGATACAAGATTGAAGACTTCGTCCCGTGTCCGGATGGGACTCTCCTTGGCGTGGAAGGCAAGCTAGGCAATACGGATATGTAGATCTCCTCCCTTGTAACCGACTCTGTGTAACCCTAGCCCCTCCGGCGTCTATATAAACCGGAGGGTTTAGTCCATAGGACAGCACACAATCATACCATAGGCTAGCTTCTAGGGTTTAGCCTCTACGATCTCGTGGTAGATCAACTCTTGTAATACTCATATCATCAAGAACAATCAAGCAGGACGTAGGGTATTACCTCCATCAAGAGGGCCCAAACCTGGGTAAACATCGTGTCCCCTGCCTCCTGTTACCATCCGCCTTAGACGCACAGTTTGGGACCCCCTACCCGAGATCTGCCGGTTTTGACACCGACACCTATATTCATGATCATTGCCTAAGATATCTTCATAACTATGCGCTTTTCTATCAATTGCTCGGCGGTAATTTGTTCACCCACCGTAATACATGCTATCTTGAGAGAAGCCACTAGTGAAACCTATGGTCCCCAGGTCTCTTTCCTATTATATTATATCTCTTTTATTTACATCGCATCTCATTTAGTATTTTGCAATCTTTACTTTCCAATCTATACAACAAAAATACCAAAAATATTTACTTTACTATCTCTATTAGATCTCACTTTTGCGAGTGACCGTGAAGGGATTGACAACCCCTTTATCGCGTTGGTTGCAAGGTTCTTGATTGTTTGTGCATGTACTAGGTGATGTGTGTGTTGTCTCCTACTGGATTGATACCTTGGTTCTCAAAACTGAGGGAAATACTTACGCTACTTTGCTGCATCACCGTTTCCTCTTCAAAGGAAAACCAACGCATGCTTAATAGGTAGCATAGGCTATGAGAGATTGTCGGATTCGGGGTTCGCAGACCCTTGAGAGGTTCAAACACTAGGGTGCATACAAAGAACTGCCTCTTCCTGACCTGCCGGCCCAACGATTCCACAACCTAGTTTGACGAACCCGAGGGACAAGGCACACAACAATTTATCCTGGTTTAGGCCACCTTGTGGTGTAATACCCTACTCCAGCTTTGTGGTAGATTGCCTCGAGGGGCTGAGGATGAACTAGTACAATGGATGAACAGCCTCAGGAGGTGTGGTGTTCTTGAGCTCGATGAGCTAGTGAGGTGGTCAGGGTGGAATGGATCCGATCCATTTCCGACGGTGGTGGCTAAGTCCTATTTATAGTGGCCTTGGTCCTCTTCCCAAATGTAGGCGGGAAGGGATTCCACAACGGCCAATTTTGAAGGGAGACAACTAGTACAAGTTATCCTGACAAAAGTAGTCTTCGCCTGCAAAGGCTCTGGTGGTGACGCTGCGATGGGCTCCACAATGACCTCCGTCCTGTCGTCATGGCGGTATTGGTCTCGTTGCACTGATATGGAAACCTTTGCTTGATTCCTCGGGACTCCGCGCCTGCGCTTGCCTCCTTGGCACCAAAGGGCAAACTGGTACACTGCGCCCGCTGGCGCCCACTTGGCCATGGTCATCATGGCTCACGTCACATGAACCTCGCGAGGTGCACCTTGCCTTGATATCTCCGCTCCTTGGGAGCCAACATGGTAAGGTCGCCCCCTAGGGAGGCCTTGGTGTCGTCCGCCTCGCGAGGCTTGGCCCCTCGCGAGGGTCTTGAGCCTTGGGTCATTGTTGCTGAAGCTGGGCCATACCAGGCCACCGATGGAGCCACGCCGCAGGCAGGCAAGTCTGGGTACCCCCGTTCCCAGGACGCCGACAGTAGCCCCCGAGCCCAAGGCGTGCTCGAACCTGGCTTCGAGGCAAAGCCAAAGGGCAAGTGTGGAGCGCCGCGGGCCCAAACCTCCCGCGGCCTTGGTCGACGTGTGGCGATTGACGGGACGTGGGCGCCTCTGCTTCCCCATGCTGCCTCGGCAACCATTTGACTTGACGAGACCCGGCTGCATGCAGAGGAAAACCATCATTACGTGCAATCGTGGAGGCTGGCAGTTGGCCTCCCCTTGGCTATAAATGAGGGGAGGGGCGAGCCCCCTTGCTCATCTCTGTCTTCTCGCAGTCCGTGTCCTCTTCTTCTTCGTACTCCCTCCGTCTTGTTGACTTTCCATAGTGCTCATGGCGCCGACTAGGAGGTTTTCCGCTGCGGAAAAAGGAAAGACCCCCCTTGGGGAGCCTGAACTGCTCCCACCGAAGAAGAGGTCCATGCGTCCTCACGACATCGCGGAGAGGCAGGAAGTGTCGCGGCCCTGGTACGAGCGGCCACCACCTGGCTTCCCACTCCCCATGTACGCCCGGGCGCAAGGCTCGGGAGAAGGCGACAGTGCTCCATGCCGCGCGAGCCGTGGCCGCAGGGGTCAGGCTGGGGCTGCGTGGCCGTTCGGCCCGCGAACCCATGCTGAAGGCTCCTCGCGTGAGTTCGTGATGTGGGCCGCGATGCCGCCGCGCTCATGGATCCGGTTCCCGCAGTTCTTCGTCGAAGAGATGCCGCCGAGGGGGTCACTCGAGTTGTGGCTGTAACACGCCGGGTGCTGCAGTGTGGCCACGGGGGCGGAGGTCGAGGTCGTCTCCCCTGGCAAGATCTTCATGACCCGAGGATGGGGCAAGGTTGCCCACGGCTGCCGCGCGGAGGGGGCCCTTGCCATCCATTTCGAGTATGACGGCGCCTCCACGCTATTCTTCAAGGTCTTCGATGAGGAAGGCCACCGCCTGGAGTGCTGCCCCAAAGGAGACCGTGAACATGGCGAGGCGATGGGCGCAGGGCCTACCAACAGCTCCTCCAGCAGCAGCGGTGACTCCTGGGAGTCCAGTGACTCTGCCGAGCCTAGCGAGTCTTCGGAGTCGAGTGATGACACACATTTTTATTAATCCATGAACAGAATCTATGTATGTAGACACATGGATTCATACATGTCGATCAAAAAAGAATCAATAGAAGGAGAATCGGACGATATCTTTCTCGAAACAAACAAAAAGGAAAAGGAAGAGAAAATAGAAATCATGATCAATTAAGCCCTCTCAAGGGCTTGCTTAAGAATAAGAAATAAGAATCTTATGGAAATAGCATGGAATAAGGTTTGATAATATTCATGGGGATTCCGTAAATATCCCATTTCAAAAATCAAAACAATCAGGACTTTTCAAAGATTGGATGCAGTTACTAATTCATGATCTAGCATGTACAGAATGAAAACTTCATTCTCGATTCTACGAGAATTTTTATGAAAGTGTTTCATTTGCTTCTCTTCAATGGAACTTTCATTTTCCCTACGTGCCCCCGAGCTCTCGCCGTGCACGGAACGCGGCAGCAACCTCCTCCCGGAGTCGACAGTGATTTGGATAAGGTTGGCATCGGCCTCACGCGGCCCACTGTTGATGATGGCGGCGGCGGCGGTGCCCGTAGTCGAGGCTTCTTGAAGTTGTTCTCCTTTCGTTCCCTGTGAGGAATCGAATCAAACCCCGTGTGGGTATGTAAGAAACATGTAATGCTTTTGTTCCAATGTTTACTGTTGTTAGCATGAGATTACGACTATGTGTCTTGCTCCGGCGTTACTCCCCCTTTTTGTTCTTGCAATAGCTTTAGCGCTCTACGTCGTCAGGTGCCAGTCCCCATGCAAGCTTCGGCCGTCGCTGGTATGCCAGGTCGCGATGCCGTGGTCAAGGCCAGGAGGTGAGCGGCCCAAGGTCTGGTAAGAGCTCCTGAGGCGCGATGCTCAAGAGGTCCCCCTTGGCGTGCAAGCAGCTTCCTGAAGGCCGAAAAGGAAGGCGGCATTGCCGAAGCAAGGCTGCGAGAGCCGAAAATTTCAGACTGCGGTGTTGTGCTAACATGAATAGGTGACTTATCTTAGCGAGCCCGAGGTGATTCCTTGAGCAACGCCTGATTCGAGCTTCAGCAGCGATGCTACTAGGTAAGGCTCACGCCAGTCTCCCCTTCCCCGCTCATCTGAATGCTCTGCGTCCTCGGGTCCCGACCCTCGAGCGAGGCTCAGCCACCGCTAGTATGTCAGGTCGTGATGCCGTGGTCAAGGCCAAGGGGTGAGAGCTGGAGAGTCAGTAGGAGCTCCCGGGGCACGATGCTCGGGAGCCCCCCCCCTTTAACGCGCAAGCGAATCGCACGGAAAGGAGACAGCCGGCGGGGGCCACCCATAGTTAAGCTCTGTAGATTCCTGCAAGTTAGTCCGGGGAGAGAATATAACCCATAATCGTGTTTGCTATCCTGTCGCTGATCCTTCTACAAGAAGATGAGGGAACTGAGGACCTGGTGAGGTGATGTGCGCGGGGCGGCCGCGAGCTAGCGCTCGATCTCTCAGATTTGCCAGCATTGCAGGGACGGACCCGAGCACAAGCGTCATGCCAACATGTGTAGTCCCCGTTGCGGGATGAGCAGGAGGCTGGTCAGCAACGCAGGCCGTGAGGGGTAATGAACAATCAGATGAGCAGGTGATAATCATAAGTCAGCTTATGGAGAGAGGTAAAGCTAGTGCTGATAGATGCAAGAACGGTACATGTCGCAGGGACAAGCCCATGCGGCCTAGGGATAATGCAGCCCGAGGGGCGCCCCCAACAGAACGATTGGAAGATACAAGAAAGATACATGCCGCAGGGACAGGCCCATGCGGTCTGGGGATAATGCAGCCCGAGGGGCACCCCCAATAGAGTAAACCGAAAAACGTCACCTGGCACCGTTGCTGAAGGGATGTCGAAGTAGCTAAAGACGCGTGCTGAAGAGGTTGCTCCTCATGAGCCGCCTGGGTCCTGAACCTCGGGACGCTTTGGAGGCTCGGGAGGCTCATGAAGAACCGTCGCCATCTCCGCCAGGACCATGTGGCGCCTGGCCTCCTGAGTAGCAATGATGCTTCGCAGGCGACGCTGGAAGGTGACAGCCGCGTTCGGCAAGCTAAAAAGCATGCGAACGTAGCTATGAGGTGGGCCCTCACACCGACCAGCGCGCAAAGGCCAGAAGCGATCCTGGGATGTGGCTCTGTTGAGCCCTAGGATGTTGACATAGACGCGCAGCTCATTGTCCTTGCCAGGACAAGGAGCCACGCCAGGTGGTAGGCGGCGGTCGCCGCGCATGGCTCTCGCTTCGTGAAGCTCCTCGGTCGCCTTGGTGATGAACTCCTGAGCACCCGGCACCTCATGCCTTGTGCCCTCATGGGGGGAGCACGAGATGAAGCACGCCTCCATGTGGTGCCTGAGTACCTCCCTTGTGACATTGGCTAAGTCGGAGGCCCTCCAGAAGAGAGCCCCCGAGCCAAGCCTGAGGAGGGCGTCGGTCGCTCCTTCCTATGCGCGAGAGGGAGGCGCCCAACCCGTGGGCGCAGATCCTGAGGTGGTGCCGCTGGAGACTCCGCTTTCCTGAGGCTCTGGGCGGAGCAGCTGCTTCTTCTTCTTGGGGTGGCCTCAGGGGGGTAGATGGTCCCTTCGTCGTCTGGGTCTTCAACTGCTGCAACTTGGTAGGCGCGCTCGAGGGAGCACACCGCGTCCTTCTCCTCGCAGGCGATCATGATGATGTCGCACTTCCTGGCATCTTGAGGACGTTGTAGCCATGGTGGGTCACTGCCATGAACTTGGCCAGGGCCGGATATCCAAGGATGGCGTTGTACGGGAGGCAGATGTGAGTGACGTCGAAGTCGATGAGCTCGTGCGGTAATTATCGCATTGGCCGAAGGTGACAGGGAGGTGGATCTGCCCTATCGGGGTGGTGGAGCCGTTGGTCACTCCTGAGAAGGGCTTGGTGGGCTGCAGCTGATCATATGGCACTTGGAGGCGGTCAAACGTCTCGATGGAAAGAACATTGATCCCCGCACCACCATCGATGAGGGTCGTGGTGACAAGGACATTGCTGATGACGGGCGAGCAAAGCATCGGGAGCGCACCGGCAGTTGCCACGCACTTGAGCTGGTCGGACGAGCCGAAGGTGATGGTGCACTTGGACCACCTGAGCGGACGTGTGGCCTCGATCTTGGGGAGGGCCGCGTTCACCTCACGAGCGAACTGCTTGAAGATGCGCTAGGAGGCTGGGGCCTGAGCGCCACCCAAGATGCAAGTGATGGCGCGAGGCTCCTAGAAGCCCCCAGCCCCTCGTCCTGGTGGTAGTCGTCATTCCTTCCTGGTGCTGGTGGCAGCGGAGGGAGGCCGGCATTGCCCTGCGGGCGGTCCTCATGAGGCTGGTCTCTCTAGGTGCCCTCTCGTGGCTGGCCTTGCCAGCGATCCTCACGAGGCTGGTCGCGCCACTCCTGGCGGGGGCCGCGGTCGTCCCAACGTCCTCCACTTTTGCCTCCTCCGCAGCCGTAGCCTCGATCGTTGCGCTCGGGGCGACGACCGAGGCGCCCGTCGCGGATGGCCCTGAGCTCCTGACAATCATTAGTGTTGTGGTTGTGCACGTTGTGGAAGATGTAGAATGGACAGCTACCCTTGGATGACTCTGGGTGGTCGCAGCTGCGCTTCATCAGCCGCAAGCACGGCAGCCCCCTTGCGCTTCACGTCCTTGGCCTTGGCCTTCTTGTCTTCTGGGTCGGCCGCTGGGAGTTCGAGGAGGGAGAGGCGCCCCTCCTCAGCTCTCGCGCACTTGGTTGCCATGTTGAACATCTCCAGAGCCGTGCATGGGTCCTCATGGATGGCGAGCTCCTCCTTCATCTTGACATCGCGGACGCCATCGGAGAACGCCGAGATGATGGCTTCGTCTGAAACCTTGGGGATCTTGAGGTGAACGTTGTTGAAGCGCTGGATGTACTTCTGCAGGGTCTCCCCTAGCTGCTGCTTGATGCGTCGTAGGTCACCCGCGGTAGGCGGGCGGTCGCGAGTGCCCTGGAAGTTGGCGACGAAACGCTCGCGTACCTCGCCCCGGGAGGAGATCTATCCCGCAGACAGATTCAGGAGTCACGAGCGCGCGCCATCCTTGAGGGCCATGGGGAACCAGTTCGCCATGACCTTTTTGTTGCCGTTGTCCGCCTCGATGCCCATCTCATAGAGTTGCAGGAATTCCGCTAGGTCGGGGGTGCCGTCGTAGCATGGTGGCAGGTCGGGCTTGAACTTGTCAGGCCAGACGACGCTGCGTAGCTCAGGGGTGAAGGCGTGATAGCCCGCTGTGGTCACCGGAGCCCACCGTGGAGGTGGAGCCTGATCTTGGTGCTCATGTGCCACCACTGCAGGTGGCGCATGGTCTTGACGTGGCGGTGGAGGGAGCGCTGGAGCACCTTCTTGCGGCCGCTGGACCTCCCGACAGCTTTCTTCTTCGCGTGCGGGCGCCCGCCATGGTGGGTAATGCCGTGGGGCCGCGCGTCTTGGGCCGACGGTGACGTCTTGACAGGGAGGTGGCGGAGGCGCTCCATGGGCTATGTCGCCCGTAGCAGGCGGTGGACGAGGTAACAAGAGGGATGTTGCAGGCGAGCCCCCAGCCGCGCTGACTAGCTCGGTGATGCGGTCTAACCAGTCTTCATAATGGTCGTCGACTGGGCGGTAGCGCAGGAGCTCACGCGCAATGAGCAACACAGCCTGCGCGTTCATCGGTCCATGATGAGCGTGGGACGACGAGCCGACCAGGGTCAGCGACGGGGTGGCGGTGCGTTCGTCCCACCGCACGGAGGGGTGCAGCGATGAAGCTTGTTGCTCGTGCCCCGCAGGGCCGGTGGCGGCGGGTGATGGAGAACGACGTGAAGGCCCACTGACGGGCGCCGTCTGGGTGACGACAGCGGTGAGGGCGGCTCGATGCACAGCACAGGCTCGACGAGCATGAGCCATGGAGACAGTGGGTCGGCAGCAAGTCGGTCCTCGGAAGAGAAGCTTCGACGCACCCCTACCTGGCGCGCCAAATGTCGAATTCGGGGTTCCGCAGACCCTTGAGACGTTCGAACACTGGGGTGCGTATGAAGAACTCCCTCTTCCCAACCTGCCGACCCAACAATTCCACAGCCTAGCTCGACGAACCCGAGGGACAAGGGACACATCAGTTTATCCTGGTTCGGGCCACCTTGCGGTGTAATACCCTACTCCAGCTTTGTGGTAGATTGCCTTGAGGGGCTGAGGATGAACTAGTACAATGGATGAACAGCCTCAGTAGGTGAGGTGTTCTTGAGCTCGATGAGCTAGTGAGGTGGTCAGGGTGGAATGGATCTGATCCCTTTCCTACGGTGGTGGCTAAGTCCTATTTATAGTGGCCTTGGTCCTCTTCCCAAATGTAGGAGGGAAGGGATTCCACAATGGTCAATTTTGAAGGGAGACAATTAGTACAAGTTATCCTGACAAAAGTAGACTTCGCCTGCAAAGGATCTGGTGGTGACGCTATGGTGGGCTCCGCAATGACCTCCGTACTGTCGTCCTAGAGGTCTTGGTCTCGTTGCACTGATATGGAAAGCTTTGCTTGATTCCTCGGGACTCCGCGCCTGCGCTTATCTCCTTGGAACCAAAAGGTAAATGGGTACACTGTGCCCGCTGGCGCCCGCCTGGCCTTGGTCGTCATGGCTCACGTCACATGAACCTCGCGAGGTGCACCTTGCCTTGATATCTCCCCTCCTCGGGAGCCAGCCTGGTGAGGCCGCCCCCTGATAACCCACAAGTATAGGGGATCGTTTGTAGCCTTTTTCGATAAATAACGGTGTCGAACCCAATAAGGAGCTAAAGGTAGAACAAATATTCCCTCAAGTTCTATCGACCACCGATACAACTCTATCACACTTGATGTTTGCTTTACCAGAAGCAAGTATGAAACTATTTTGTAGGTGTGATGCTAGAACTACTTTTCAAGAATAAAACTAGAAGTATTTTGCAAGATAATAAAATCTAGATGATTGGAAAAGGGGTTTGTGTCCACAAGAAAGTTATTTGTCCCTAGGCAATCGATAACAAGTACCGATAATTATTCTTGCAACTTTATATGAGGGAGAGGCATGAGCTAACATACTTTCTCTACTTGGATCATATGCACTTATGATTGGAACTCTAGCAAGCATCCGCAACTACTAAAGATCATTAAGGTCGTGAAACCCAACCATAGCATTAAGTATCAAGTCCTCTTTACTCCCATACGCCATAACCCACCTACTCGGGTTTAAGTTTCTGTCACTCTCGCAACCCACCGTAAGCAAATCATGAACATATTGCAACACCCTACAGCGGGGGGGAGAGGTGTTACACCACTGCATAGAGGGGGAGAAAGTTGGTGTTGACGGTAGCAAGATTGTTGATGTAGATCACCGTCCCGATCATTGCCCCAGTGGCACTCGAGTGCCACCGGAAGCGAGGGGAAGAGAGCCCCCATCCTTCTTCTTCTTCCTTGGTCTCCTCCCTAGGTGGGAGAAGGGTTTCCCCTCTGGTCCTTGGTCTCCGTGGCTTGGGAGGGGCGAGAGCCCCTCCGAGATTGGATCTCCCTCTCTGTTCTCTTATGTTTCGTGTTCCTAGATCTGGCCAAAAACCGTTTCTTATATTCTCGGAGATCCGTAACTCCGATTATGCTGACATTTTAACACGATTTTTTTCAGATATAGGCTTCCTTGCGCCCGAAGTAGAGGTCCAACCGACGTACGAGGTGGGCACAACCAACCACCGCGCGCCAGGGGCCTCTAGCGTGCCCTGGTGTATTGTGCCCTGTGTGGGCCTCCGTTTACGGTGATTCCAACTCCCAAAAATCATAAATATTCCAAAATAATTCACCGTAAAATTGCATTGCATTTGGACTTCGTTTGATATGGATACTCTACGATACAAACAACATGTAGAAAACATGAACTGGCACTTGGCACTGGATCAATAGGTTAGTCCAATAAATCATATAAAAACTTGCCAAATGTATGTAAAACTTGTATAATATTGGCATGAAACAATCAAAAATTATAGATACGATGGGGACGTATCGGCATCCCAAAGCTTAATTCCTACTCGTCCTTGAGCAGGTAAATGATAAAAAGATAATTTTTGATGTGGAATGCTACCTAGCATAAACTTGATCATATATCTAATCATGGCATGAATATTAAGACATAAGTGATTCAAAGCAATAGTCTATAATTTGACATAAAGATCAGTTGATGTGGTATGATAGGGTGGTATCCTCCTCTAAATGATTTAAGTGACTTGACTTGGTGCATGTTCACGCATGTAGTTGAAACAAAATCAACATAGCCTTCACGATATTTATGTTCATGGTGGATTATATCCTACTCATGCTTGCATTTGGTTTTGATTAATTTTAATGCATGTTCATGACTGTTGTCGCTCTCCAGCTGGTCGCTTCCCAGTCTTTTGCTAGCCTTCACCTGTACTAAGCGGGAATACTGCTTGTGCATCCAATCCCTTAAACCCCAAAGTTATTCCACATGAGTCCACTATACCTACCTATATACGGTATCTACCTGCCGTTCCAAGTAAATTTGTATGTGCCAAACTCTAAACCTTCAAATAAATATCCTGTTTTGTATGCTCGAATAGCTCATGTATCAACTAGAGCTGTCTGTATCTTCCATGTTAGGCGGGTTATTCTCAAGAGGAGTGGACTCCGCTCCTCACTCACGAGATAAATGGTGGTCACCGGGATGCCCAGTCCCATGCTTTATGCAAACTAAATCAAAATAATTGCAAACAAAACTCCCCCTGGGACTCTTGTTAGTTGGAGGCACTCATTGTTTCGAGCAAGCCATGGATTGATGCTTGTTGGTCGAAGGGGGAGTATAACTTTACCATTCTGTTTGGGAACCGCCTATAATGTGTGTAGCATGGAAGATATCGCCATCTCTTGGTTGTTATGTTGACAATGAAAGTATACTGCTCAAAATATTATTCACCTCTGTTTCAAAACCGAGCTCTGGCACCTCTACAAATCCCTGCTTCCCTCTGCGAAGGGCCTATCTATTTACTTTTATGTTGAGTCATCATCCTCTTATTAAAAAGCACCAGTTGGAGAGCACCGCTGTCATTTGCATTCATTACTGTTAGTTTACATTGAGTATGACTTGACTGGATCTCTTTTACCATGAATTACAATGTCTAGTCAGTCCTTCGTCTTTAAAGGTGCTCTGCATTTATGTTTTCCGGTCTCAGAAAGGGCTAGCGAGATACCACCTTGTTATATCATATTATGATTGTTTTGAGAAAGTGTTGTCATCCTAGATTTATTATTATGGCTCGCTAGTTGATTATGCTATTTATATGAGTAAACTTGAGACCTATGCGTTATTGTGAATGTGGTTAGTTATAATATTTGCTGAAAACTTGAATGCTGGCTTTACATATTTACAACAACAAGAGTAAACAGAGTTTGTAAAAGTTTTTCTTTATCACTTTCAGTTTGTCAACTGAATTGCTTGAGGACAAGCAAATGTTTAAGCTTGGGGGAGTTGATACGTCTCCAACGTATCTACTTTTCCAAACACTTTTGCCCTTGTTTTGGACTCTAACTTGCATGATTTGAATGGAACTAACCCGGACTGGCGTTGTTTTCAGCAGAATTACCATGGTGTTATTTATGTGCAGGAGCAAACGTTCTCGGAACGACCTAAAACTTCACAGAGACACTTTTCAGAAAATAAGAAAAATACCTGCAAAAGATGAAGGCCAGGGGGCCCACCACCTCTCCACGAGGGTGGGGGGCGCGCCTGCCCCCCTAGGGCGCGCCCCCTACCTCGTGGGCCCCCTGTTGCCTCTTCGACTCCAACTCCAACTCCATATATTGAGTTTCGGGGAGAAAAAAATCAGAATGAAGAATTCATCACGTTTTACGATACGGAGCCGCCGCCAAGCCCTAAAACCTCTCGGGAGGGCTGATCTGGAGTCCGTTCGGGGCTCCAGAGAGGGGAATCCGTCACCATCGTCATCACCAACCATCCTCCATCACCAATTTCATGATGCTCACTGTCATGCGTGAGTAATTCCATCATAGGCTTCCTGGACGGTGATGGGTTGGATGAGATCTATCATGTAATCGAGTTAGTTTTGTTAGGGTTTGATCCCTAGTGTCCACTATGTTCTGAGATTGATGTTGCTATGACTTTGCTATGCTTAATGCTTGTCACTAGGGCCTGAGTGCCATGATTTCAGATCTGAACCTATTATGTTTTCATCAATATATGAGTGTTCTTGATCCTATCTTGCAAGTCTATAGTCACCTATTATGTGTTATGATCCGTTAACCCCGAAGTGACAATAATCGGGATACTTACCGGTGATGACCGTAGTTTGAGGAGTTCATGTATTCATTATGTGTTAATGCTTTGTTCCGGTTCTCTATTAAAAGGAGGCCTTAATATCCCTTAGTTTCCGTAAGGACCCCGCTGCCACGGGAGGGTAGGACAAAAGATGTCATGCAAGTTCTTTTCCATAAGCATGTATGACTATATTCAGAATACATGCCTACATTATATTGACGAACTGGAGCTAGTTCTGTGTCACCCGAGGTTATGACTGTTACATGATGAACCGCATCCGGCATAATTCTCCATCACCGATCCATTGCCTACGAGCTTTCCATATATTGTTCTTCGCTTATTTACTTTCCCGTTGCTATTGCTATCATCACTACAAAATACCAAAAACATTACTTTTACTATTGTTACCGTTTGCTACCGTTACCACTACTATCATATTACTTTGCTACTAAATACTTTGCTGCAGATATTAAGTTTCCAGGTGTGGTTGAATTGACAACTCAGCTGCTAATACTTGATAGTATTCTTTGGCTCTCCTTGTGTCAAATCAATAAATTTGGGTTGAATACTTTACCCTCGAAAACTATTGTGATCCCCTATACTTGTGGGTTATCAAGACTATTTTTTGGCGCCGTTGCCGGGGAGCATAGCTCTATTCTTTGAGTCACTTGGGATATATATATCTGCTTATCATTATGAAGAACTTGAAAGATCCAAGAACTAAGATTTATCCCTCAACTACGAGGGGAGGTAAGGAACTGCCATCTAGCTCTGCACTTGATTCACCTTCTGTTTTGAGTAAGCTTGCGACACCTACACCTGCTTCTGCTATTCGTTCTGATATGTCGCATGTTATTGATGATGCCACTTCTGCTATGCATGATACTTATGATGAAACTACCTCTATGCCTGATATTACTATGCCATTTAGTGATTTTCTTGATGAACAACTTGCTAGGGCTAGAGAAATTGAAAATATTGAATCTGATGATAATGATGGAAGTGATGATGAAGAATCACTTGTTATTCCTAAGGGTTATGGTTTTGATCAAGAAGCTTCTTTAGCTATTTTAGCTTGCAAAAATAGAAATGAACTCAAAAGGTTATTAGCTAAATGGAGTAAGCAATCTCTAAATGCTAGAATGAAACCTGACCCTGCTTTTGCTACTTCACCTATCTTTCTTACTGATAAGGATTATGAATTCTCTGTTGATCCTGATATAATTACTTTGGTTGAATCTGATCCTTTTCATGGTTATGAATCTGAAACTGTTGTGGCACATCTTACTAAATTGAATGATATAGCTACCCTGTTTACTAAAGATGAGAGAACTCGCTACTTTTATATCCTTAAAATATTTCCATTCTCATTAAAAGGTGATGCTAAGATATGGTTTAATTCTCTTGATCCTGGTTGTGTGCGAGTCCCCAGGATATGATTTATTACTTCTCTGCTAAATATTTTCCTGCTCATAAGAAACAAGCTGCTTTAAGGGATATATATAATTTTGTGCAAATTGAAGAAGAGAGTCTCCCACAAGCTTGGGGGAGGCTTCTCCAATTACTTAATGCTTTGCCTGATCATCCTCTTAAGAAAAATGAAATACTTGATATCTTTTATAATGGACTAACCGATGCCTCCAGAGATTACCTGGATAGTTGTGTTGGTTCTGTTTTCAGGGAAAGAACACCGGATGAAGCTGAAATTCTATTGAATAATATGTTGACAAATGAAAATAATTGGACACCTCCGGAGCCAATTCCTGAGCCTATTCCTAAACCAACTCCGAAGAAGAGGGGTATTCTATTTCTCAGTCCTGAAGATATGCAAGAGGCAAAGAAATCTATGAAATAAAAAGGTATTAAAGCTGAAGATGTTAAGAATTCACCTCCTATTGAAGAAATACACGGTCTTAATTTACCGCCTATTGAAGAAACATATAATCTTAATCCATTACCTATTGAAGAAACTCATGGTCTTGATAACCCGACACAGGTAATAAAGGTAAATTCTCTCTATAGATATGATAAAGCTGAAATCCCATTTACTAAATTTGCTATCCCATGCTTAGATGAGTTTGATAAATTTATGGATAAGCAAGAAGAACTTAATGCTTATTTTGGTAGACAATTGAAATACAATTCAAATATGCTTGAACACTTGGGTGATTATATGGCTAATGTTAAAGGTGAACTTAAACTTATTAGTAAACATGCTTCTATGGTTACCACTCAAGTAGAACAAGTACTTAAAGCTCAAAATGACTTGCTCAATGACTTGAATAGTAAAGATAATGATAATTTTGTTAGAGTGGCTATAAGAACTGGTAGAATGACTCAGGAACCTTTGTATCCTGAAGGCCACCCTAAGAGAATTGAGCAAGATTCTCAGAGAAATAATATATATGCACCTAGTCCTTCTAAAAAGAAGAAAAATAAAAATGATAGGACTTTGCATGCTTCTAGTGATCCTATTGTTGAAACACCTAAGAATCCAAATGATATTTCTGTTTTTGATGCTGAAACACAATCTGGTAATGAACCTGAAACTAGTGGTAATGTTAATGAAAGTGTTCACAATGATGCTCAACCTAGTAATGATAATGATATAGAAATTGAACCTGGTGTTGATCTTGATAACCCACAATCAAAGAATCAACGTTATGATAAGAAAGACTTCGTTGCTAGGAAACATGGTAAAGAAAGAGAACCATGGGTTCAGAAACCCATGCCTTTTCCTCCCAAACCATCCAAGAAAAAGGATGATGAGGATTTTGAGCACTTTGCTGAAATGATTAAACGTATCTTTTTGCGTATGTGATTAACTGATATGCTTAAAACCAATCCTTATGCTAAGTACATGAAAGATATTATTACAAATAAAAGAAAGATACCAGAAGCTGAAATTTCCACCATGCTTGCTAATTATACCTTTAAGGGTGGAATACCAAAGAAACTTGGAGATCCAGGAGTACCCACTATACCATGCTCCATTAAAAGAAATTATGTTAAAACTGCTTTATGTGATCTTGGAGCCGGTGTTAGTGTTATGCCTCTTTCTTTATATCGTAGACTTGATTTGGATAAGTTAACACCTACTAAAATATCTTTGCAAATGGTTGATAAATCAACTGCTATACCTGTCGGTATTTGTGAGGATGTGCCTGCTGTAGTTGCAAACGTTACTATTTTAACGGGCTTTGTTATTCTTGATATTCCCGAGGACGATAGTATGTATATTATTCTTGGAAGACCCTTTTTGAATACTGCAGGGGCTGTTATTGATTGTACTAAAGGCAATGTCACTTTTCATGTTAATGGTAATGAGCATACGGTGCACTTTCCGAGGAAACAACCTCAAGTTCACAGTATCAATTCTATTGGAAAAATTCCATCGATTATATTTGGAGGTTTTGAATTTCCTCTTCCTACTGTCAAGAAGAAATATGATATTCTTATTATTGGGGATGTGCATATCCCCGTTGAGGTAACATAGTGTTATTCGAAATTTCTCCGGTTCCATGTTATTCAGAATGAGTTCGTTAACAAGACTTGATCAACCTTGTTAGTGGATTCCTTTTGATGACCATGAGATGGATGAAACTAGAAGGCACAACCTTCTGTACCCCACTTTTACTTTCTGTTATTTATATTAAATAAAATAAAAATAAATATTTTTCTGTCTGTTATCTGATTATCCGTGCAATATAAAAATACCTCGAAAATAAAAGTTCTCCAAATGCCCTGAAATTTAAATATGATTTTTCCAGAATATCTGAGAATATTTGGCACAAAGAACACAGTAGGGGGGCCAACCACCTGCCCACGAGGGTGGAGGGCGCGCCCTACCCCCCTGGGCGCGCCCCCTGCCTCGTGGGCCCACGGTGGCCCTCCTCCACTTATCCTTTCACCCATACACTCCTTCTTCCTCCCCCAAACACCAATATCCAACTCAAACCCAAGTCCAAGCTCGTTTTGCTGGCATTTTCGATCTCCTTGCTCAAAGCACCTCTCACAAAACTGCTTGGGAGATTGTTCCTTGGTATGTGACTCCTCCATTGGTCCAATTAGTTTTTGTTCTAGTGCTTTATTCATTGCAAATTTTTGCTGCTTAGGTGACCCTGTTCTTGAGCTTGCATGTCAAATTTATATGGTCAAAAGTAGTTTTGATGCATGATATAGGCTCTAGGCACTTGTAGGAGTAGTTGCTATCAATATTATTGAGTTTGGTTTAGCTTTATTTTGAAGTTACTAAAAATTTCAGAATTTTTCAGAAAATGATGAGGAGACTTTTGAGGGGCTCATTGAGCCAAAGCTCTAAGGAAAAGGCACCAAAGCCTAAGTATAATCTGCCTCACACCACGGAGATTCGGGCATGTGAATGGCCTTTCGATGATTTCTTGAGAGCAGTCGGGATTTATGAAGATTTTCATGAATTGGCTAAAAATGCAGGCCTCACCGCTTTCCTCCACGACCAATGCGATCAGTATCTCTTACTCACAAATACCTTTGTGCAAAACTTTCATTTTCATTCTAGGAACTCACCACCTACAGTGGAGTTCCATTTATATGATGAGCATAAGGAGATGTCACTTTATGATTTTTGTCGGATTTGTTTAGTCCCTTTTGAGGGCAAGACGGAAGAACCACATCGTGATGATGTGGAGGGGTTTATTGATACTATCACTATAGGGGAAACAAGGAAGGTTTCCGATGCACGAATCACTAGCATACATTTTGTTGTCTTACGCTATTTTGCATTATTTGCTAGTCGTTGTTTAATTGGTCACGGAAACTGTGGAAACCTTACTATCCCTGATATTATTATTTTGCTCCAAGGTTTATACAGTGATAACACTTTTAGTATGGGCGGCATTATTGCCAAACGGTTAAGTCTAAACCGTACAAAGGGCCCCATCTTTGGAGGCATCTATGCTTCACGCCTAGCTGCACATTTTAACATACCTATTAGGCATTCTGAGAAGGAAGAAAAAGTGCTGCCTCGTGTTTATCTAGATTATAAAAGTATGGTGGCACATGATTTTATTGTTAAGAATAGGGAAGGAGAGCTTAAATATCAATTGTTCTTTAACAAACGCCATCCTAAGACTATTACCCTGCCTGCTCCTTCTTTGTTTGATTTATCTGTAGGCACGTACCTTGTTCCGTTGAAGGCTATTCACGCCTACCGGAACCTTGGACCAGCTGAGGAGCCAGAGCCGGAACCACAAGTTGATCCTCCACGACAGTCTAATTATCAGTGGGATCCCGAGATGATTGTCATCTAGTGGCAATCGGAGTCTTCCTCTTCTTCATCTCAGTACGACCCCAACTACTATTATGGATATCCGCCAGGCCAGCCGTGGGCATAGACCAACTTAGGCCAAAAGCCTAAGCTTGGGGGAGTACGTATTTCTCACCGACATTACATTTATGTTCACACGCTCATTGCTAGAAGTCGGTGCTCATACTTTTTCATTGTATCATCCATGCTAGTTTATTTCCTTTTTATGATTTCTTCTTGTGTGTTTAATAAACCTTAAGAAAAACCAAAAAAATTAGTTGTAGCTTTTAATCAGTTTAATTTCCATGCTTGTAGTAGTAATTAAAAAGAAAACCCAAAAATATTTCCTATTCTTCTTTTTGCTTGTTGGGAGCTTTCCCGTGTAAATAGTTCCATTTCTTTTCTTTAGGGGTCGATAGGAGAAGACCATAATTAAATTGTTGAAGTGGCTCTTATATGCATTATTGTTTATCTGACGAAAGATCACATATTGTCTTGTCTTCTCCTGTTTATTGAATGCCTGTAGATTCAGCTTAGTCCAATGCACGTGCACTATTATTATTATTCACATTGTTCGGTCGTGCAAGTGAAAGGCAATTATGATGATATATGATGGACTGGCTGAGATGAGAAAAGCTAGTATGAACTCGACCTCTTTTGTTTTTGTAAATATGATTAGTTCATCATTCCTAATTCAGCCTACTATGAATAAACATGTTTGCAATGACAATTAGAGATCATAGTTTCTTGTGCCATGCTTGATTAGCTATGAGTTATAATGGTTTACCTTGCGTTCCAACATGCTATTAAAATGGTTATGATGTGGTATGATAGGGTGGTATCCTCCTCTGAATGATTTAAGTGACTTGACTTAGCGCATGTTCACACATGTAGTTGAAACAAAATCAACATAGCTTTCATGATATTTATGTTCATGGTGGATTATATCCTACTCATGCTTGCATTCGGTGTTGATTAATTTTAATGCATGTTCATGACTATTGTCGCTCTCTAGCTGGTCGCTTCCTAGTATTTTGCTAGCATTCACCTATACTAAGCGGGAATACTGCTTGTGCATCCAATCCCTTAAACCCTAAGGTTATTCCACATGAGTCCACTATACCTACCTATGGGCCAGTTCTTTTGGGCGATTCTACTAGAATCGTCCCTCTCCCCAGCTTCTCCCAGAATCACCACTCCATATGTTTTTTACAATCCTAGCTAATTAGACCTTAACTAGATAGGATTGTAAAAAAATATAAAGTGACGATTCTGGGAGAAGCTAGGGAGGGGGGCGATTCTGAGAGAATCGCTGAAAAGAACTGGCCCTATATACGGTATCTACCTACTGTTCCAAGTAAATTTGTATGTGCCAAACTCTAAACCTTCAAATAAATATCATGTTTTGTATGCTCGAATAGCTCATGTATCAACTAGGACTGTCTGTATCTTCCATGTTAGGCGGGTTATTCTCAAGAGGAGTGGACTCCGCTCCTCACTCACGAGATAAATGGCTGGTCACCGGGATGTCCAGTCCCATGCTTTATGCAAACTAAATCAAAATAATTGCAAAAAAACTCCCCCTGGGACTCTTGTTAGTTGGAGGCACTCGTTGTTTCGAGCAAGCCATGGATTGATGCTTGTTGGTGGAAGGGGGAGTATAAACTTTACCATTCTGTTTGGGAACCGCCTATAATGTGTGTAGCATGGAAGATATCGCCATCTCTTGGTTGTTATGTTGACAATGAAAGTATACCGCTCAAAATATTATTCACCTATGTTTCAAAACCGAGCTCTGGCACCTCTACAAATCCCTTCTTCCCTCTGCGAAGGGCCTATCTATTTACTTTTATGTTGAGTCATCATCCTCTTATTAAAAAGCACCAGTTGGAGAGCACCGCTGTCATTTGCATTCATTACTATTAGTTTACATTGAGTATGACTTGACTGGATCCCTTTTACCATGAATTACAATGTCTAGTCAGTCCTTGGTCTTTAAAGGTGCTCTGCATTTATGTTTTGTGGTCTCGGAAAGGGCTAGCGAGATACCACCTTGTTATATCAATTTATGATTGTTTTGAGAAAGTGTTGTCATCCGAGATTTATTATTATGGCTCGCTACTTGATTATGCTATTTATATGAGTAAACTTGAGACCTATGCGTTATTGTGAATGTGGTTAGTTATAATCTTTGCTGAAAACTTGAATGCTGGCTTTACATATTTACAACAACAAGAGCAAACAGAGTTTGTAAAAGTTTTTCTTTATCACTTTCAGTTTGTCAACTGAATTGCTTGAGGACAAGCAAAGGTTTAAGCTTGGGGGAGTTGATATGTCTCCAACGTATCTACTTTTCCAAACACTTTTACCCTTGTTTTGGACTCTAACTTGCATGATTTGAATGGAACTAACCCGAACTGACGTTGTTTTCAACAGAATTACCATGGTGTTATTTATGTGCAGGAGCAAACGTTCTCGGAATGACCTGAAACTTCACAGAGACACTTTTCAGAAAATAAGAAAAATACCTGCGAAAGATGAAGGCCAGGGGGCCCACCACCTCTCCACGAGGGTGGGGGGCGCGCCTGCCCCCCTAGGGCGCGCCCCCTACCTCGTGGGCCCCCTGTTGCCTCTTCGACTCCAACTCCAACTCCATATATTGAGTTTCGGGGAGAAAAAAATCAGAGTGAAGAATTCATCACGTTTTACGATACGGAGCCGCCGCCAAGCCCTAAAACCTCTCGGGAGGGCTGATCTGGAGTCCGTTCGGGGCTTCGGAGAGGGGAATCCGTCGCCATCGTCATCACCAACCATCCTCCATCACCAATTTCATGATGCTCACCATCATGCGTGAGTAATTCCATCATAGGCTTGCTGGACGGTGATGGGTTGGATGAGATCTATCATGTAATCGAGTTAGTTTTGTTAGGGTTTGATCCCTAGTGTCCACTATGTTCTGAGATTGATGTTGCTATGACTTTGCTATGGTTAATGCTTGTCACTAGGGCCCAAGTGTCATGATTTCAGATCTGAACCTATTATGTTTTCATCAATATATGAGTGTTCTTGATCCTATCTTGCAAGTCTATAGTCACCTATTATGTGTTATGATCCGTTAACCCCGATGTGACAATAATCGGGATACTTACGACCGTAGTTTGAGGAGTTCATGTATTCATTATGTGTTAATGCTTTGTTCTGGTTCTCTATTAAAAGGAGGCCTTAATATCCCTTAGTTTCCGTAAGGACCCCGCTGCCACGGGGGGGTAGGACAAAAGATGTCATGCAAGTTCTTTTCCATGAGCACGTATGACTATATTCGGAATACATGCCTACATTATATTGACGAACTGGAGCTAGTTCTGTGTCACCCTAGGTTATGACTGTTACATGATGAACCGCATCCGGCATAATTCTCCATCACCGATCCATTGCCTACGAGCTTTCCATATATTGTTCTTCGCTTATTTACTTTCCCGTTGCTATTGCTATCATCACTACAAAATACCAAAAAACATTACTTTTACTACTATTACCTTTTGCTACCGTTACCACTACTATCATATTAATTTTCTACTAAATACTTTGCTGCAGATATTAAGTATCCAAGTGTGGTTGAATTAACAACTCAGCTGCTAATACTTGAGAGTATTCTTTGGCTCCCCTTGTGTCGAATCAATAAATTTGGGTTGAATACTTTACCCTCGAAAACTGTTGCGATCCCCTATACTTGCGGGTTATCAACGCTCCAAGATTCACACATATCACATGAACGAAACGAAACCGAAAACATACCGATACTTGTTGAAGAAAGATGGGATGCCTTCCGGGGCATCCCCAAGCTTAGACGCTTGAGTATCCTTGAATATTTACTTGGGGTGCCTTGGGAATCCCCAAGCTTGAGCTCTTGCCTCTCCTCCTTATTCTCATATCGAGACCTCCTCGATCTTTGATCACTTCATCCACACAAAACTCAACAGAAAGTTCGGTAAGATCCGTTAGTATAATAAAGCAAATCACTACTCTAAGTACTGTTGCAAACCAATTCATATTTTGTTTTTGCATTGTAGCTACTATAATATAACTTTTCATGGCTTATACCACCGATAAAAATAAATAGTTTCATCAAAACGAGCAAAACAATGCATCAAAAACAGAATCTATCTTAAACAGGATAGTCAGTAGTAATCTGAACATTAACCATACTTCTGGTACTCCAAAAATTCTGAAACAATTAGGAAAAATAAAAAATTTGTATATGAAGACAATGCAAAAAGTTTCGGAACCGTTTGACATTCCAATAAAAAAATGTAAAATCACGCACTACAGCCAAAGTTTATGTTTTGCACCGCACAAACCAACAAGCAATCTAAACATCCTAAAGGAAAACCTTGGCGCATTATTTTTATAATACAATGGAATTATAAAAGGTTATAATTATTTTTGTTGAAAAGTTTCTGTAATTAAGATTCACAAAGTTTTCGTGAGCATGAACAAAGTTCAAGGAGCTCCCCCACTTCAACAATGCTTGTCTCTTTCACTTTCACTTTCCTTATTGAGAAGTTTTGTATTCCCCTCTATATTTTTTGTTTTAAAACTTTATAAAAGCACTCAACATAAATAAAGGACTCTCTAAAACTTCCGGGTTGTCTCCCTGGCAGCGCTTTCTTTAAAGCCATTAAGCTAGGCATAAAGTGCTCAAGTAATGGATCCACCCAGATACCAAGGTATATCAAAGACAATTTTAATTAGCAATGATTTGGCATTTAGTAATGAGAACAAAGCAACATATATCAAGCAATGATGAATTCTAACTCTCTTACTATGCATCGGCATGTCATACAAGAACAATTCATGCACATCAAGTAAAGGCCAATACATAGCATAAGCAGTTTATTGCAATTTTATCGTGTTGGAAACATAAAGAGGTGGAGATGTAGTTCATCTCTCATAATAATTGCAAGTAGGAGCAGCAAGCACATACATATTATATTCTTCAAAATCATCATGTGCAACGGTAAAAGGCAACCCATCAATGTAATCCTTAATAAGTGCAAATTTCTCCGATATAGTGTAGTTTGCAGAATTCAGAAAGATAATAGGACTATCATGTGTGGGTGCAACATCAACAATTTCATGTTTAACATAAGGAACAATAGCAAGTTCATCTCCATAAGCATCATTTAAATTGGCATCATGGCCATAAGCATACCAATCATCAAAAAGGGATATTTCAAACGAATCAACGGGATCATAACAATTATCATAGCATTCATCCTTCGATAAGAACGAAGGAACATTAAACAATGTATGAGTTTGAGGGTTACTCTCATTAGAAGGTAGGCACGGGTGATCAATCCGCTATTCCTTCGCTTGTTCTTCGCTCTCCTCATTATTCTTTTCATCCAATGAGCTCACAGTTTCATCAATTCCTTCTTCCATAGACTCCTGCAAAATATTAGTCTCTTCTTGCACAGCGGAGACTTTCTCAGTAAATGCATCAATATCGGAATTTTATTTATAATTATTATAGCAATATTTAAGGATAGCAAGATTTTCACGTCTATAAACTGAATCATCAAAATCTTCAAACTTTTTAAACAAAGATTCAATTTCACATGCACCCTTAAAAGCAACAAATTCTTCTATTCATTCCACATCATAATAATCATATATACCTCTAGCATAAGAAGCCAAGGTTTCATTATCACTAAATTCACATGAATAGGGAAGGTATGGAACCTCAATCTTAGATCAACAAGTATAATCATATCTCAAGCATAGATTCCGGGCATACCATTGCAACATTTCAATTTGATCCCATAAAAGTTTTCCCTTTTGAGTCAAGCGATAATCCCTAAATTATTCACGTTGATCCAACGTTACTCCCATTATCAAGTTGAATGGGGTTTTCTCAGGATTATCAGAGTAGTGCATAATATTTTTCACATAACGAGCATCGACGGTTTTAGGAGGTTCCCCATCTCCATGAGTAGCAAGTACAACTAATTTTTTTGGTGTTTTGTGTTCCATATCCATAACTAAAGATAGAGAACAACTTAGAACAAGAAATAAAAACTACTTAGTGATAAAGCAAACAAGCACACACGAGAATATTCACCCCACGCTATTGCTCCTCGACAATGGCGCCAGAAAAAGGTCTTGATAACCCACACGTATAGGGGGTCGTTTGTAGCCTTTTTTGATAAATAAGAGTGTCGAACCCAACGAGGAGCTAAAGGTAGAACAAATATTCCCTCAAGTTCTATTGACCACCGATACAACTCTATGCACACTTGATGTTTGCTTTACCGGAAGCAAGTATGAAACTATTTTGTAGGTGTGATGCTAGAACTACTTTGCAAGAATAAAACTAGAAGTATTTTGCAAGATAATAAAAGCTAGGTGATTGGAAAAGGGGTTTGTGTCAACAAGAAAGTTATTTGTCCCTAGGCAATCAATAAGTACCGGTAATCATTCTTGCAACTTTATATGAGGGAGAGGCATGAGCGAACATACTTTCTCTACTTGGATCATATGCACTTGGAACTCTATCAAGAATCCGCAACTACTAAAGATCATTAAGGTCGTGAAATCCAACCATAGCATTAAGTATCAAGTCCTCTTTACTCCCATACGCCATAACCCACCTACTCGGGTTTAAGTTTCTGTCACTCTCGCAACCCACCGTAAGCAAATCATGAACATATTGCAACACCCTACAATGGGGGGAATAGTTGTTACACCGCTGCATAGAGGGGGGGAAGGTTGGTGTTGATGGTAGCAAGATTGTTGATGTAGATCACCGTCCCGATCATTGCCCCGGTGGCACTCCGGCGTCACCGGAAGCGAGGGGGAGAGAGCCCCCCTCCTTCTTATTCTTCCTTGGCCTCCTCCCTAGGTGGTAGAAGGGTTTCCCCTATGGTACTTGGTCTCCATGGCATGGGAGGGTCGAGAGCCCCTCCGAGATTGGATCTCCCTCTCTGTTCTCTTATGTTTCACGTTCCCAGATCTGGCCGAAAACCGTTTCTTATATTCCCAGAGATCCGTAACTCCGACGGCGCTGAGATTTTAACACGATTTTTTTCAGGATATAAGCTTCCTTACGCCTGAAGTAGAGGTCCAACCGACGTACAAGGTGGGAACAACCCACCACCGTGCGCCAGCGGCCTCTGGCGCGCCCTGGTGTATTGTGCCCTGTGTGAGCCGCCGTTTGCGGTGATTCCAACTCCCAAAAATCACAAATATTCCAAAATAATTCTTCGTAAAATTTCATTGCATTTGGACTTCGTTTGATATGGATACTCTGCGATACAAAAAACATGCAGAAAACAGGAACTGGCACTTGGCACTGGATCAATAGGTTAGTCCAATAAATCATATAAAAAGTTGCCAAAAGTATGTAAAACTAGTATAATATTGGCATGAAACAATAAAAAATTATAGATATGACGGAGACGTATCACCCCCCAGGGAGGCCTTGGTGTCGTCCGCCTCGCGAGGGTCTTGGGTCTTGGGTCATTGTTGCTGAAGCTGTGCCGTACCGGGCCGCCGATGGAGCCATGCCACGGGCCACAGGCAGGCAAGTCTGGGTACCCTCATTCCCAGGATGCCGACAGAGATCATGCATAAAAGAGATCAAAGAAACTCAAATACTTTCATGAATATAAAAAGATAGATCTGATCATAAACTCAAAGTTCATCGATCCAACAAACACACCACAAAAGAGTTACATCATATGGATCTCCAAGAGACCATTGTATTGAGAAATCAAAGAGATAGAGAGAGGCAGGAAGCCATCTAGCTACTAAATACGGGCCCGAAGGTCTACAAAGAACTACTCACGCATCATCGGAGAGGCACCAATGGAGGTGGTGAACCCCATCCGAGATGGTGTCTAGATTGGATCTGGTGGTTCTGGACTCTACGGCGGCTGGATGAATATTTTGTCGACTTCCCTAGGGTTTTGGGAATATTGAGGTATTTATAGAGCAAAGAGGTGGTCCGGGGGGCACCCGAGATGGGCACAACCCACTAGGGCATGCCTGGGCCTCCTGGCGCGCCCTGGTGGGTTGTGCTCTCCTCGGAGCACCACCCCAGGCGTAGCCAGGGCCCATTACGTGTCCTATAGCCCATAAAAAATCTCCGTAAAGTTTCATGGCATTTGGACTGCGTTTGGTATTGATTTTCTGCGATGTAAAAACATGGAAAAAAACAGCAACTGGCACTTGGCACTATGTCAATAGGTTAGTACCCAAAAAAGATATAAAATGATTATAAAACATCCAAGATTGATAATATAACAACATGGAACAATCAAAAATTATAGATACATTGGAGACGTATCAGCATCCCCAAACTTAACTCCTACTCGTCCTCGAGTAGGTAAGTGATAAAAACAGAATTTTTGATGTGGAATGTTGCCTGTCATGTCATATCATATTTCTTTTCTGTATAGCATGGACATTTGGACTTTTATATTGTTCAAAGCAATAGTCTAGTTTTGACATGATAATTTGAATACTCAAGCATATCAACAAGCAACCATGTCTTTCAAAATATCAACGGTAAAATAAGTTATCCCTAGCCCATTATGCTCAATCATTGATCCATTCATGAAACACACTCGCATATTAGCTACACCCAATACTCAAGTACGATCATATTGTTGGGTTTCGTAGTAATTTCAAAAAAATTCCTACGCTCACGCAAGATCATGGTGATGCATAGCAACGAGAGGGGAGAGTATGATCTACGTACCCTTGTAGATCGACAACGGAAGCGTTTGGTTGATGTAGTCGTATGTCTCCACGGCCCGACCGATCAAGCACCGAAACTACGACACCTCCGAGTTCTAGCACACGTTTAGCTCGATGACGATCCCCAGACTCCGATCCAACAAAGTGTCGGGGAAGAGTTCTGTCAGCACGACGGCGTGGTGACGATCTTGATGTACTACCGTCGTAGGGCTTCGCCTAAGCACCGCTACAATATTATCGAGGACTATGGTGGAAGGGGGCACCGCACACGGCTAAGAATATGATCACGTGGATCAACTTGTGTCTCTAGGGGTGCCCCTGCCTCCGTATATAAAGGTTCAAGGGAGGGGGGCCGGCCGGCCAAGGTGGCGCGCCAGGAGGAGTCCTACTCCTTCTGGGAGTAGGACCCCCCCTTTCCTAGTTGGAATAGGATTCGTGGGAGGGGGGAAAGAGGAGAGAGAGGAGGAAGGGGGGCCGGCCCCCTCTCCTTGTCCAATTCGGACCAAGGGGGGAGGGGCGCGCGGCCCATCTCTGGCCACCTCTCCTCTCTTCCACTAAGGCCCACTAAGGCCCATATACCTCCCGGGGGGTTCCGGTAACCTCCCGGTACTTCCGGTAAAATCCCGATTTCACCCGAACACTTCCGATATCCAAACATAGGCTTCCAATATATCAATCTTTATGTCTCGACCATTTCGAGACTCCTCGTCATGTCCGTGATCACATCCGGGACTCCGAACAACCTTCGGTACATCAAAATGCATAAACTCATAATATAACTGTCATCGTAACCTTAAGCGTGCGGACCCTACGGGTTCGAGAACAATGTAGACATGACCGAGACACGTCTCCGGTCAATAACCAATAGCGGAACCTGGATGCTCATATTGGCTCCCTACATATTCTACGAAGATCTTTTATCGGTCAGACCGCATAACAACATACGTTGTTCCCTTTGTCATCGGTATGTTACTTGCCCGAGATTCGATCGTCGGTGTCCTATACCTAGTTCAATCTCGTTACCGGCAAGTCTCTTTACTCGTTCTGTAATACATCATCCCGCAACTAACTCATTAGTTGCAATGCTTGCAAGGCTTAAGTGATGTGCATTACCGAGAGGGCCCAGAGATACCTCTCCGACAATCGGAGTGACAAATCCTAATCTCGAAATACGCCAACCCAACATGTACCTTTGGAGACACCTGTAGAGCTCCTTTATAATCACCCAGTTACGTTGTGACGTTTGGTAGCACACAAAGTGTTCCTCTGGCAAACGGGAGTTGCATAATGTCATAGTCATAGGAACATGTATAAGTCATGAAGAAAGCAATAGCAACATACTAAACGATCGGGTGTTAAGCTAATGGAATGGGTCATGTCAATCAGATCATTCAACTAATGATGTGATCCCGTTAATCAAATAACAACTCTTTGTCCATAGTTAGGAAACATAACCATCTTTGATTAACGAGCTAGTCAAGTAGAGGCATACTAGTGACACTCTGTTTGTCTATGTATTCACACATGTATTATGTTTCCGGTTAATACAATTCTAGCATGAATAATAAACATTTATCATGATATAAGGAAATAAATAATAACTTTATTATTGCCTCTAGGGCATATTTCCTTCAGTCTCCCACTTGCACTAGAGTCAATAATCTAGTTCACATCGCCATGTGATTTAACAGCAATAGTTCACATCACCATGTGATTAACACCCATAGTTCACATCGATATGTGATCAACACCCAAAGGGTTTACTAGAGTCAGTAATCTAGTTCACATCGCTATGTGATTAACACCCAAAGAGTACTAAGGTGTGATCATGTTTTGCTTGTGAGATAATTTTAGTCAACGGGTCTGTCACATTCAGATCCGTAAGTATTTTGCAAATATTTATGTCAACAATGCTCTGTACGGAGCTACTCTAGCTAATTGCTCCCACTTTCAATATGTATCTAGATTGAGACTTAGATTCATCTAGATTAGTGTCAAAACTTGCATCGGCGTAACCCTTTACGATGAACCTTTTTTCACTTCCATAATTGAGAAACATATCCTTATTCCACTAAGGATAATTTTGACCGCTGTCCAGTGATCTACTCCTAGATCACTATTGTACTACCTTGCCAAAATCAGTGTAGGGTATACAATAGATCTGGTACATAGCATGGCATACTTTATAGAACCTATGGCTGAGGCATAGGGAATGACTTTCATTCTCTTTCTATCTTCTGTCGTGGTCGGGTTTTGAGTCTTACTCAATTTCACACCTTGTAACACAGACAAGAACTCTTTCTTTGACTGTTCTATTTTGAACTACTTCAAAATCTTGTCAAGGTATGTACTCATCGTAAAAAAACTTATCAAGCGTCTTGATCTATCTCTATAGATCTTGATGTTCAATATGTCAGCAGCTTCACCGAGGTCTTTCTTTGGAAAATTCCTTTCAAACACTCCTTTATGCCTTGCAGAATAATTCTACATTATTTCCGATCAACAATATGTCATTCACATATACTTATCAGAAATGTTGTAGTGCTCCCACTCACTTTCTTGTAAATACAGACTTCATCGCAAGTCTGTATAAAACTATATGCTTTGATCAACTTATCAAAGTGTATATTCCAACTCCGAGATGCTTGCACCAGTCCATAGATGGATCACTGGAGCTTGCATATTTTGTTAGCACCTTTAGGATTGACAAAACCTTCTGGTTGTATCATATACAACTCTTCTTTAATAAATCGATTAAGGAATGCAGTTTTGTTTATCCATTTGCCAGATTTCATAAAATGCGGCAATTGCTAACATGATTCGGACAGACTTAAGCATAGATACGAGTGAGAAACTCTCATCGTAGTCAACACCTTGAACTTGTCGAAAACCTTTTGCGACAATTCTAGCTTTGTAGATAGTAAAACTACTATCAGCGTCCGTCTTCCTCTTGAAGATACATTTGTTCTCAATTGCTTGCTGATCATCGGGCAAGTCAACCAAAGTCCATACTTTGTTCTCATACATGGATCCTATCTCAGATTTCATGGCCTCAAGCCATTTTGCGGAATCTGGGCTCACCATCGCTTCTTCATAGTTCGTAGGTTCGTCATGGTCAAGTAGCATGACCTCCAGAACAGGATTACTGTACCACTCTGGTGCGGATCTCACTCTAGTTTACCTATGAGATTCGGTAGTAACTTGATCTGAAGTTACATGATCATCATCATTAGCTTCCTCACTAATTGGTGTAGTAGTCACAGGAATAGATTTCTGTGATGAACTACTTTCCAATAAGGGAGCAGGTACAGTTACCTCATCAAGTTCTACTTTCCTCCCACTCACTTCTTTCGAGAGAAACTCCTTCTCTAGAAAAACTCCGAATTTAGCAACAAAAGTCTTGCCTTCGGATTTGTGATAGAAGGTGTACCCAACAGTCTCCTTTGGGTATCCTATGAAGACATATTTCTCCGATTTGGGTTTGAGCTTATCAGGATGAAACTTTTTCATATAAGCATCACAATCCCAAACTTTAAGAAACGACAACTTCGGTTTCTTTCCAAACCACAGTTCAGATTGTGTCATCTCAACGGACTTAGATGGTGCCCTTTTAAACGTGAATGCAGCTGTCTTCAATGCATAACCCCAAAATGATAGTGGTAGATCGATAAGAGACATCATAGATCGCACCATATCTAATAAAGTACGGTTATAATGTTCGGACACACCATTATGCTGTGGTGTTCCAGGTGGCATGAGTAGTAAAACTATTTCACATTGTTTTAACTGAAGGCCAAACTCGTAACTCAAATATTTTACCTCTGCGATCATATCGTAGAAACTTTTATTTTCTTGTTACGATGATTCTCCACTTTACTCTGAAATTCTTTGAACTTTTCAAATATTTCAGACTTGTGTTTCATTAAGTAGATATACCCATATCTACTCAAACCATCTGTGAAGGTCAGAAAATAATGATACCCGCCGCGAGCCTTAACACTCATCGGATCTCATACATCAGTATGTATTATTTCCAATAAGTCAGTTGCTCGCTCCATAGTTCCGGAGAACGGCGTTTTAGTCATCTTGCCCATGAGGCATGGTTCACAAGCATCAACTGATTCATAATCAAGTGATTCCAAAAACCCATTAGCATGGAGTTTCTTCATGCGCTTTACACCAATATGACCTAAACGGCAGTGCCACAAATAAGTTGCACTATCATTATTAACTTTGCATCTTTTGGTTTCAATATTATGATTATGTGTATCACTACGATCGAGATCCAACGAATTATTTTCATTGGGTGTGTAACCATATAAGGTTTTATTCATGTAAACAGAACAACAATTTATTCTCTTACTTAAATGAATAACCGAATTACAATAAACATGATCAAATCATATTCATGCTCAACGCAAACACCAAATAACACTTATTCAGGTTCAACACTAATCCCGAAAGTATAGGGAGTGTGCGATGATGATCATATCAATCTTGGAACCACTTCCAACACACATCGTCACTTCACCCTTAACTAGTCTCTGTTTATTCTGCAACTCCCGTTTCGAGTTACTAATCTTAGCAACTGAACTAGTATCAAATACTGAGGGGTTGCTATAAACACTAGTAAAGTACACATCAATAACATGTATATCAAATATACTTATGTTCACTTTGCCATCCTTCTTATCCGCCAATCACTTGGGGTAGTTCCGCTTCCAGTGACCAGTCCCTTTGCAGTAGAAGCACTTAGTCTCAGGATAAGGACCAGACTTGGGTTTCTTCACTTGAGCAGCAACTTGCTTGCTGTTCTTCTTGAAGTTCCCCTTCTTCCCTCTGCCCTTTTCTTGAAACTAGTGGTCTTGTCTACCATCAACACTTGATGTTTTTCTCAATTTCTACCTTCGTCAATTTCCGCATTACGAAGAGCTTGGGAATCGTTTCCGTTATCCCTTGCATATCATAGTTCATCACGAAGTTCTACTAACTTGGTGATGGTGACTAGAGAATTCTGTCAATCACTATCTTATCTGGGAGATTAACTCCCACTTGATTCAAGCGATTGTAGTACTCACAATCTGAGCACATGCTCACTAGTTGAGCAATTCTCCTCCATCTTTTAGCTATAGAACTTGTTGGAGACTTCATATCTCTCAACTCGGGTATTTGCTTGAAATATTAACTTCAAATCCTGGAACATCTCATATGCTCCATGACGTTCAAAACGTCTTTGAAGTCCTGATTCTAAGCCATTAAGCATGGTGCACTAAACTATCAAGTAGTCATCATATTGAGCTAGCCAAACGTTCATAACGTCTGCATCTACTCCTGCAATAGGTCTGTCACCTAGCGGTGCATCAAGGACATAATTCTTCTGTGCAGCAATGAGGATAAACCTCAGATCACGGATCCAATCCGCATCATTGCTACTAACATCTCACAATTTTCTCTAGGAACATATCAAAATAAACACAGGGAAGCAACAACGCGAGCTATTGATCTATAACATAATTTGCAAAATACTACCAGGACTAAGTTCATGATAAATTTAAGTTCAATTTAATCATATTACTTAAGAACTCCCACTTAGATAGACATCCCTCTAATCCTCTAAGTGATCACGTGATCCAAATCAACTAAACCATGTCCGATCATCACGTGAGATGGAATAGTTTCATTGGTGAACATCACTATGTTGATCATATCTACTATATGATTCACGCTCGACCTTTCGGTCTCCGTGTTCCGAGGCCATATCTGTATATGCTTGGCTCGTCAAGTATAACCTGAGTATTCCGCGTGTGCAACTGTTTTGCACCTTTGTATTTGAACGTAGAGCCTATCACACCCGATCATCACGTGGTGTCTCAGCACGAAGAACTTTCGCAACGGTGCATACTCAGGGAGAACACTTCTTGATAATTAGTGAGAGATCATCTTATAATGCTACCGTCAATCAAAGCAAGATAAGATGCATAAAAGATAAACATCACATGCAATCAATATAAGTGATATGATATGGCCATCATCATCTTGTGCTTGTGATCTCCATCTCCGAAGCACCGTCATGATCACCATCGTCACCGCGCGACACCTTGATCCGTAGCATCGTTGTCGTCTCGCCAATCTTATGCTTCCACGACTATCGCTACCGCTTAGTGATAAAGTAAAGCATTACAACGCGATTGCATTGCATACAATAAAGCGACAACCATATGGCTCCTGCCAGTTGCCGATAACTCGGTTACAAAACATGATCATCTCATACAATAAAATTTAGCATCATGTCTTGACCATATCACATCACAACATGCCCTGCAAAAACAAGTTAGACGTCCTCTACTTTGTTGTTGCAAGTTTTACGTGGCTGCTATGGGCTTAAGCAAGAACCAATCTTACCTACGCATCAAAACCACAACGATAGTTTGTCAAGTTGGTGCTGTTTTAACCTTCGCAAGGACCGGGCGTAGCCACACTCGGTTCAACTAAAGTTGGAGAAACTGTCACCCGCAAGCCACCTATGTGCAAAGCACGTCGGGAGAACCGGTCTCGCGTAAGCGTACGCGTAATGTCGGTCCGGCCGCTTCGTCCAACAATACCGCCGAACCAAAGTATGACATGCTGGTAAGCAGTATGACTTATATCGCCCACAACTCACTTGTGTTCTACTCGTGCATATAACATCAACATATAAAACCTAGGCTCGGATGCCACTGTTGGGTTTCGTAGTAATTTCAAAAAATTCCTACGCTCACGCAAGATCATGGTGATGCATAGCAACGAGAGGGGGAGAGATGTGATCTACGTACCCTTGTAGATCGACAACGGAAGCGTTTGGTTGATGTAGTCGTACGTCTCCACGGCCCGACCGATCAAGCACCGAAACTACGGCACCTCCGAGTTCTAGCACACGTTCAGCTCGATGACGATCCCCGGACTCCGATCCAGCAAAGTGTCGGGGAAGAGTTCCGTCAGCACGATGGCGTGGTGATGATCTTGATGCACTACCGTCGCAGGGCTTCGCCTAAGCACCGCTACAATATTATCGAGGACTATGGTGGAAGGGGGCACCGCACACGGCTAAGAATATGATCACGTGGATCAACTTGTGTCTAGGGGTGCCCCTGCCTCCGTATATAAAGGTTCAAGGGGGGGGCCGGCCGGCCAAGGTGTGGCGCGCCAGGAGGAGTCCTACTCCTTCTGGGAGTAGGACTCCCCCCTTTCCTAGTTGGAATAGGATTCGTGGAGGGGGGAAAAGAGGAGAGAGAGGAGGAAGGGGGCCGGCCCCCTCTCCTTGTCCTATTCGGACCAAGGGGGGAGGGGCGCGCGGCCCATCTCTGGCCACCTCTCCTCTCTTCCACTAAGGCCCACTAAGGCCCATATACCTTCCGGGGGGTTCCGGTAACCTCCCGGTACTCCGGTAAAATCCCGATTTCACCCGGAACACTTCCGATATCCAAACATAGGCTTCCAATATATCAATCTTTATGTCTCGACCATTTCGAGACTCCTAGTCATGTCCGTGATCACATCCGGGACTCCGAACAAACTCGGTACATCAAAAATGCATAAACTCATAATATAACTGTCATCGAAACCTTAAGCGTGCGGACCCTACGGGTTCGAGAACAATGTAGACATGACCGAGACACGTCTCTGGTCAATAACCAATAGCGAACCTGGATGCTCATATTGGCTCCTACATATTCTACGAAGATCTTTTATCGGTCAGACCGCATAACAACATACGTTGTTCCCTTTGTCATCGGTATGTTACTTGCCCGAGATTCGATCGTTGGTATCCCATACCTAGTTCAATCTCGCTACCGGCAAGTCTCTTTACTCGTTCTATAATACATCATCCCGCAACTAACTCATTAGTTGCAATGCTTGCAAGGCTTAAGTGATGTGCATTACCGAGAGGGCCCAGAGATACCTCTCCGACAATCGGAGTGACAAATCCTAATCTCGAAATACGCCAACCCAACATGTACCTTTGGAGACACCTGTAGAGCTCCTTTATAATCACCCAGTTACGTTGTGACGTTTGGTAGCACACAAAGTGTTCCTCCGGCAAACGGGAGTTGCATAATGTCATAGTCATAGGGAACATGTATAAGTCATGAAGAAAGCAATAGCAACATACTAAACGATCGGGTGCTAAGCTAATGGAATGGGTCATGTCAATCAAATCATTCAACTAATGATGTGATCCCATTAATCAAATAACAACTCTTTGTCCATGGTTAGGAAACATAACCATCTTTGATTAACGAGCTAGTCAAGTAGAGGCATACTAGTGACACTCTGTTTGTCTATGTATTCACACATGTATTATGTTTCTGGTTAATACAATTCTAGCATGAATAATAAACATTTATCATGATATAAGGAAATAAATAATAACTTTATTATTGCCTCTAGGGCATATTTCCTTCACATATTGCCTCCTAGTTGGTGTTTTTATAAGAGAAGACGGAGACTCAAATTCAAAATAAAAATTGCATAAAGTAAAAGAAAGGCCCTTCGCAGAGGGAAGTAGGAATTTGTAGAGGTGCCAGAGCTCAAAGCGAAAAACTTAGAGATAAAAACATTTTGGGAGGTGTATCCTTCCCACCAACGAAAACGACTTAGAGTTCCCAACACTTTCCATGCTTAGATATATCATAGGCGGTTCCCAAACAGAAAATAAAGTTTATTCCTTTTTCAACCATACTTTCACTTTCCATGGCTAGCCGTATCCACGGTTGCCCTCCATACCAACACTTTCCAAGGAATTTATTACTCCCTCCGTCCCAAAATATAACAACGTTTTTGACACTAGTGTAGTGTTAAAAACGTTCTTATATTGTGGGACGGAGGGAGTATTTGACAACATAAAGTAAATTAATTTTTCATTTCGGGACTGGGCATCCCTAATACCTTTGACTTACTCTCGTGCAATGACAAGTGAATAAACACTCATCTTGAGAATAACACATTTAGCATGGAAAATATTAGCCACCCCTCACTGCTCCGCGAGCGAAACGAACACACGAAAGAGAAGTTTATTTTGAAAATTAGAGATGGCACATACAAATTTGCTTAGAACGGAAAAATAATGCCGCATATAGGTAGATATAGTGGACTCATGTGGAAAAACTGGGTTAAAGGTTTTTGGATGCACAAGTAGAGATCATACTTAGTGCAAAATGAAGGCTAGCAAAAGATTGAGAAGCGACCAACCAAGAAACGGATAATCTCATAAGCGAGCATTAATCATAATTAACACCGAATAATGCACCACAAGTAGGATACAATTTCATTGCATAATTATTGACTTTCGTGCTTGCATAGGGAATCACAAACCTTAACACCAATATTCTTACTAAAGCATAATTACTAATCAACATAACTCACATATCACATCATCATATCTCAAAACTATTACTAAGAATCAAGTTTATTTTGTCCAATGATCTTCATGAAAGTTTTTATTATATCCTTCTTGGATATCTATCACTTTGTGACTAATTTTTATGTGTTGCTTTTGACAAGCTCAAACAAATATAAGTGAAGATCATGAGCATAATATTTCTTTCTTTCTCTCAAATTAATTTAAGTGAAGCAAGAGAGAATTTCTTAAAATTTTACTGACTCTCAAATAAATCTAAGTGATGCAAGAGAGCATTTCTTCAAAAATACTAAAGCACACCATACTCAAAAAGATATAAGTGAAGCACTAGAGCAAGTCCATAGCTCATAAAAAATTTAAGTGAAGCATAGAGAGCAATTCTAACAAGTCATGACATAATTTTGGCTCTCTCAAATAGGTGTGTCCAGCAAGGAATCAAGACTTAAAACACAAAATAAAACAAGCAAAGACTCATATCATACAAGACGCTCCAAGCAAAACACATAGTATGTGACGAATAAAAATATAGCTTCGAGTAAAATACCGATGGTCGTTAGAAGAAAGAGGGGATGCCACTCGGGGGCATCCCCAATCTTAGTTGCTTGCTCTCTTTTGGATAATAGCGGGGGATGCCAGGGCATCCCCAAGCTTAGACTCTTCTTACTCCTTATTCCTTCATCCATCGTAAGATAACCCAAAAACTTGAAAACTTCAATCACACAAAACTCAACAAAACCTTCGTGAGATCCGTTAATATAAGAAAATAAATCACTACTATAAGTGTTGTATCAAACCAATTCATATTTTGTTCTTGCATTATATCTACTGTATTCCAACTTTTCTATGGCAAACACTCATCAAAGAAAACCATAGAGCCATCAAAATAAGCACACAACGCAAAGAAAACAGAATCTGTCAAAACAGAACAGTCTGTAGCAATCTGACTATTTAGAATACTTCTGTAACTCCAAAAATTATGAAAAATTAGGAAGACCTGAGAAATTTGTATATTGATCTACTACAAAAGGAATGGGTATTTTATCGCTCTCTGGTTAAAAATGAGAATTTTTTCGTGAGAGCAAAAGTTTATGTTTTTTCAGCAAGATCAAACAACTATCACCCAAGAAGATCCTAAAGGCTTTACTTGGCACAAACACTAATTAAAACTCAAAAAAAAATCATAACAGTAGCATAATTTTGCTAACACACAAGAACAGGAAGCAAAAAGCAAAAATAAATTTTATTCATTGGGTTGCCTCCCAACAAGCGTTATCGTTGCGAACCAACATGTGATTGGATGGTTAGAGGGACTGTGGTATCCCCAGCCCACCAGGGTTCAAATCCTGGTGCTCGCATTTATTCCTGGATTTATTTCAGGATTTTCGGTGATGCGCATTCAGTGGGAGGAGACGTTCCCGTCGACGACGAGGTGCCTATGGTGACTTCGTAAATCTCAAGATGATATGTCGGCTCAGTCTTTCATAGGTGCTCATAGGGGTAGGGCGTGCATGTGTGCGTTCATAGGGGTGAGTGTATGCGCGTGTATATGAGCGCTTGTGTCTGTACTGATGCTCAAAAAAACAAGCGTTATCATTTTGTGCCCTTGGCTAGGCATAAGATTTCAATGATTCTCACACAAAAGATAATAATTGAAACAAAGAGAGCATCATGAAGCATATGACAAACACATTTAAGTCTAACATATTTCTTATGCATAGGAGTTTTATAAGCAAACAAATCATCAAGACAAGAAACATCTAACATATGCAAAGAGGAGGAATAAAATATTGACGATCTCAACATAACAAGAGGTAATTTAGTAACATGAAAATTTCTATAGCCATATTTTCCCCTCTCATAATAATTATATGTAGGATCATAATCAAATTTAACAATATAACTATAACTTAAAATATTCTCTTCATGATCCACATGCATGCAAAGTTGACACTCTTCCAAAATAGTGCGATTATCATCAAATAAAGTCATGACCACTCCAAGCCCACTTTTATCAAAAATTTCATAAGATTCAACACTCTCTAAATATGTGGGATTATTTTTAGCTAAAGTTGACACTCTTCCAAACACACTTTCAATATTATTTTAAACATATTCATCATGAGGCTTAAATAAATTTTAAAGATCATAAGAAGAATCACCCCAATCATGATCATTGCAAAAAGTAGTAGACATAGAAAAATTAGCATCCCCAAGCTTGGGGTTTTGCATATTATTAGCATAACTGACATTAATAGAATTTATAGTAAAATCATTACAACCATGCTTTTCATTCAAGGAGCTATCATGAATCACTTCATAAATTTCTTCATCACAATTTTCAGTTTCACGAATCTGAAGAAAAACTTCATAAAGATAATCTAGTGCACTCAACTCACTAGCAATTGGTTCAACATGATTGGATCTTTTAAAAATATTAGCAAGTGGATGGGGATTCATATCAATAGATTTTTAGCAAGCGAAGATGCAAGCATATAGAAGGCACATGGCAACACAAGCAAGCAAAAGATCTGACAAGAAAAAGGAAAACGAAAAAGGGAGCGAATGAAACAACAATTTTTTGTGAAGTGGGAGAGAGGAAAACGAGAGACAAATGGAAAATAATGTAAATTGCGAGGAGATGAGATTTGTGATTAGGAACCTGGTATACATTGAAGATCCTCCCTGGCAACGGCGCTAGAAATTCCTTTTGATGCGGCTTGAAGCTACGTCAGTATTTCCCCAAAGAGGAAGGGATGATGTAGCACAGCAGCGGTAGGTATTTCCCTTAGATGTGAAACCAAGGTTATCGAACCAGTAGGAGAACCAAGCAACACAACATAAACAGCACCTGCACACAGATAACAAATCCTCGCAACCCGACGTGTTAAAGGGGTTGTCAATCCCTTCCGGGTACGGCGCCTCGAGATAGGCAGACGGACGTGAGATAAATTGTAGTATATTGATAGATCGAATGGAAAATAAAATAAATAAGAATAAATTGTGTTTTTAGTTTAATAGATATGAAAATAAAAGCAAAGGAAAAGTAGATCGCAAAGGCAAATATAGGAGAAAGAGACCCGGGAGCCGTAGGTTTCACTAGTGGCTTCCCTCGAGAAAAATAGCAAATGGTGGGTGAACAAATTACTGTCGGGCAATTGATAGAACTTCAAATACTCATGACGATATCCAGGCAATGATCATTACATAGGCATCACGTCCAAGATTAGTAGACCGACTCCTGCCTACATCTACTACTATTACTCCACACATCGACCGCTATCCAGCATGCATCTAGTGTATTAAGTTCATGGAGAAACAGAGTAATGCAATATGAACGATGACATGATGTAGACAAGATCTATCTATGTAGAGATATACCCCATCGGTTTATCCTTAGTAGCAACGATACATACGTGTCGGTTCCCCTTCTGTCACTGGGATCAAGCACCGTAAGATCGAACCCACTACAAAGCACCTCTTCCCGTTGCAAGATAAATAGATCAAGTTGGCCAAACAAAACCCAAATATCGGATAAGAAATATGAGGCTATAAGCAATCATGCATAAAAGAGATCAAAGAAACTCAAATACCTTCATGGATATAAAAAGATAGATCTGATCATAAACTCAAAGTTCATTGATCCCAACAAACACACCGCAAAAGAGTTACATCATATGGATCTCCAAGAGACCATTGTATTGAGAATTCAGAGAGACAGAGAGAAAGAGAGGAAGCCATCTAGCTACTAACTACGGACCTGAAGGTCTACAAAGAACTACTCACGCATCATCGGAGAGGCACCAATGGAGGTGGTGAACCCCATCCGAGATGGTGTCTAGATTGGATCTAGTGGTTCTGGACTCTACGGCGGCTGTATGAATATTTTTGTCGACTCCCTTAGGGTTTTGCGAATATTGGGGTATTTATAGAGCAAAGAGGCGGTCCGGGGGGCACCCGAGGTGGGCACAACCCACCAGGGCGCGCCTGGGCCTCCTGGTGCGCCCTGGTGGGTTGTGCTCTCCTCGGAGCACCCCTCAGGCGCAGCCAAGGCCCATTACGTGTCTTCTGGCCCATAAAAATCTCTGTAAAGTTTCGTGGCATTTGGACTCCGTTTGGTATTGATTTTCTGCGATGTAAAAAACATGGAAGAAACAGCAACTGGCACTATGTCAATAGGTTAGTACCAAAAAATGATATAAAATGATTATAAAACATCCAAGATTGATAATATAACTGTGATGGTCTGGCTTATTAGGGATGATAGACTACTCATATCAATAAGGAATTCCTTCTTTTCCGGGAGCCCATTCCGACAGAACTCCAAAGTTAAGCGTGCTCAGCTTGGAGTAGTTTCAGGATGGGTGACCGACCGGGAAGTTGGTCCCAACTATGCACGAGTGAGGATAAAGTGTGCAGAAAAGACTAGTATTGATCTATGGGGCCAGTCTAGATCCCGCCAGGAGTAACGAGCACCGGCAGGTGTGTCCGAGGCGTTACAAGTTGGTATCAGAGCCGACCCTCGCGGTTACACGGATGGTTGCGGACAGGTGCGTGGTCATGTTGTTCATGACGTTTGTGACCTGTCGTGGCACATGGCATGGCACATGTACTGGACTGGAAACACAGACGTATGTGCCAAGAGGGAACGTTCCTGTGGCCCGACAAGGACGTCGGTTCCTCTGAGTGGGGGTGTATGTGATGGCCTGGCTTATTAGGAATGATAGACTACTCATATCAATAAGGAATTCCTTCTTTTTCGAAAGCCCATTCCGACAGAACTCCAAAGTTAAGCGTGCTCAGCTTGGAGTAGTTTCAGGATGGGTGATCGACCGGGAAGTTGGTCCCGGGTGTGCACGAGTGAGGACAAAGTGCGCAGAAAAGACTAGTATTGATCTGTGGGGCCAGTCTAGATCCCGCCAGGAGTAACGACCACCGGCAGGTGTGTCCGGGGCGTTATTAGGGATGATAGACTACTCATATCAATAAGGAATTCCTTCTTTTTCGAAAGCCCATTCCGACAGAACTCCAAAGTTAAGCGTGCTCAGCTTGGAGTAGTTTCAGGATGGGTGATCGACCGGGAAGTTGGTCCCGGGTGTGCACGAGTGAGGACAAAGTGCGCAGAAAAGACTAGTATTGATCTGTGGGGCCAGTCTAGATCCCGCCAGGAGTAACGACCACCGGCGGGTGTGTCCGAGGCGTTATAATAACAGCATGGAACAATTAATAGATATATTGGAGACGTATCAAGGCACCGGGACTACCTAGGTTACAGATGTGATCGGTTGCCAAGTTGGAATAAACATGCTGGCTAATAGAACTCTCCTTGAAGTGCACGCCTAGTCTTTGGAAGTTTCCATCTTGCTCACGCCAAGGGCCACGGCTTCGGTAATCCCTTCTCAAGTGATCGGTGGGCCATTAGCTCGGCCCATAGATGACAGGTTGTACAGGTTAGCACCCCTTAGTCCACGACACCCTCAGTTGGTGGAATGGGTGTGGGCATATATAGGCAGCACAAAAAATCTAACCGTTACAAACCTTTATGCACTACTCGGTGGGACCTGATGTAAACACGGTGAGACCAATTAGTACGAAAGGTTTGAACTTTAGCCTTTTCGATGAGACTGGATGGAACAGCTCGGTGAGACTGATGAGTGATGACCTAATCACTTTCCACACTTCAGTGAGACCGATTGAAACTACTCAAAAATTTTGAGATGAAATCGATAGATGATACGTCTCCAACGTATCTATAATGTTTTATTGTTTCATGCTATTATATTATCAATCTTGGATGCTTTATATGCTTTATTATGTTATTTTTTATCATTTTCGGGACTAACTATTAACTCAGTACTTAGTGTCAGTTATTGTTTTTTTACTTGTTTTTGGCCTTTCAGAAAATCAATACCAAACGAAGTCCAAACACGATGAAACTTTACGGTGATTTTTTCTGGACCAGAAGGGACACTAGAATGTTCGGGAGGAGGCTAGAAGATGTACGGGAGAGTGACGAGCTCACCCGGTGCGCCCCCTGAGCTCGTGGGTCCCACACAGCTTCGTATGACCTAATTCCACCTCTATAAATTCCCAAATATTCCCAAACCAACACAGGCCCACCCGAAACACTTTTTCCGCCGCCGCAAGCTTCTGTCCTTCCGTGATCCCATCTAGAGGCCTTTTCCGCTACTCTACTGGAGGGGGAATCGATCACGGAGGGCTTCTACATCATCCTTGTTGCCTTACGATGATGCGTGAGTAGTTCACCACAGACCTATGGGTCCATAGCTAGTAGCTAGATTACTTTTTCTCTCTCTTTGATCTTCAATACCATGTTCTCGTCGATCTTCTTGGAGTTATATCCGATGTAATCTTCTTTTGCGTTGGGATCCGATGAATTGTGGGTTTATGACCAGATTATTTATTGAAAGTAGTTGACTCTTTTCTGAAATGTATTATGCATCATTATTATAGCTTTGTATTTCTCTCTGATAAGTCTGTTTGGTTTGGCCAGCTAGATTGATTTATGTTCAGTGGGAGAGGTGCTTTGTGATGGGTTCAATCTTGCGGTGTCCTCACCCAGTGACGGAAAGGGTAGCGAGGCGCGTATTTGTATTGTTGCCATTAAGGGAAAAACAATGGGGTTTATTCATATTGCTTGAGTTTAATTTGTCTACATCATGTCATCATACTTCATGCATTACTCTGTTTGTTATGAACTTAACACGTAGAGAGGCCGTAGAAGCGCTCTCGAGGTGGAGTAATGGTAGTAGATGCAGAGTCGTTTCGGTCTACTTGTCACGGACGTGATGCCTATACATGATCATTGCCATGAATAACGTCATAACTATGTGTTTTCTATCAATTGCCCAACAAGAAATTGTCTACCCACGATATGCTATTGTTTTGAGAGAGAATGCTCTAGTGAAAACTATGGCCCCGGGTCTACTTTAATCATATGGCTAAAACCAAAAATACATTGTTGTAATTTATTTACTTTTATTTTTATCTATCGACCACTATCAGAATTAATCCTTGCAAGTAACGAGTTCAAGGGGATTGACAACCCTCTTGCCCGCGTTGGGTGCAAGTATTTGCTTTTATGTGTGCAGGTGTTGTTCACTAGGATTTGCGTTATTCTCCTATTGGTTCGATAACCTTGGTTATCACCGAGGGAAATACTTATCAGCTACTATATTGCTTCACCCTTCCTCTTCGGGGAAAATCGCAACGCGGCTCACAAGTACAAATAGGCGACAGAAGGTTGGCAAGTGCTCTTCGGTGAGGCCGAATGGTCATCTCAGTGAGACTGAGTTGCTAGGGTTTAGGCAGTGACTATGTCAAGTGTAACTCGGTGGATCCAGGTAGGTGTGTTTTGGTGGGACTGAGTTTGACGTTAGGGTTTAGGACATAGTTGAATGTGATAGTGTGGTTGAGGGTTTTGGAGTAATATCTCTAAGCACTTGAGCAGTTAGTCCATGATCAAAACCTTGTTCATTTAACCAAAAATGTAGAGTCTTGAAGCTTTGCCAATGTTTGTCCTTTTTCATTTTGAGGAGTTCAGATTCACATCCCATTGCCATACCTAATTGAACTTCCTCGAAATATTCTTTGAGTAGACATTAGTTCAATGATGTATATGTTGTTATGAATCAACAAAACCACGCGACGATTAGTTGCACTTTCAATAGCCATTACAGTCTAGCAGGTGAAAAGCAAATTGAAAGAATGAAAGTGTCGAATAGTAAACAACGACGCGGGAGCTTCTCCAGGCCATCCGATGAAGGATCGACGGTCTACAGAGCGTGGCATTTGTTGCTTTGCTTCATCTCGTAGGAATTTGTCCTGCCCTATAGTTTCTCTTCTCGCTGATTTTAATTTTCAGGGTTTTGTTCTTCATGTTGCAAGAAGCTATTGAGCTCAAATTGCATGTCCTTGGATTTACTCTCACGCCTATAAGACCATAGGAAGATCACACTTGCATCATACAGGACTGGAAGCTTTTGATCTTTTGGTGAACGGTGCATCGACAAGGCGCATCGACAAGCCGCTTCATGATATAAGTCTACATACAGCAGGACCCTTCCTCTATTCTCAATGTAACTGGAGCTCTCCAGTTTGTTGTGGCTGATGTGAATCAGCTTAATTTATAGAAAGTTTTAATTTGTAGAAAGTCATGTTTTGCATGGACAATTTGACACAGCATCACGGCTTCTGATCTAGATGGCTCATCAGGCAGCATCTTGCTCATTTCTTCAGCTACACAGTGCAGATTTCTTCGGTTATTTTAGGTCTAGCCTACTACGATTCTCATCAGGTTCTTACTTCCAATGTGGAACTTGTCTTTAGATGTTTCAGTCAAGCTCATAAGCCATTTAGTTGTCCTTCTTGTGACATCTGTTATTGCTTAATTGCCCAGAAGTTGTAATCTTTGTTGTGTGATGTACTAGAGCTTGATTTGAAATGAACTTGGCGCCTTGAGCGCCTCTTCTTTGTTAAAAGAAAGGATCGATGGACAAGAGGAAATCAAGTCGGCGAACCACAATCTTGAGAGGAGAGCCATAGGATGACCGATCAACGGCTCTTTAGAATAAGAAACGAGCAGTTGAAAGACTTAGACAACTCCTTAAGATAGGTAGTTAGGTGCCATATCCTTTTTTAACGGGCAAGGTATTATAGCTCTAAAATATCAGATATATGGGAGGACGAAGTCCCCTTGGTCACTCCTGGTTTTCCGGGGAACTGCAGGCAGTGCACTGCTAGGTCGTGTTAACTGCTTAAATCACTGCACTTTGTAACAGCATCATTAGACAGGTTGATTCGTACATGCAAAGGAGCTGCAGAGGAACAGATATGAAGCAGCGCAGAATAAATCCTGAAGAAAATGCAAGTTACATATGGTGAGTAAAACGGGATGTGCTCTTACTCAAAAGAATGTTCTTCAAAATCGATGCAGAGGACACAAATCCACTGCATATATATTATCATCCTGCTAAACCACTGTAATCAACTCAACATATCTGAGAAATATCTTGCCACGGCAATTTTGATTCTTTCGCTATAATTCTATTTCATGACATCACTTGAACTAAGGAGAATGGACTAGAGTTTAATTACAAATAAACACATGTTCAGAAGAAAAAAGGATGAAAATTGAATACTACTTTCCTGTTCGCTCCTGTTATTGCGTTATTGACTGGCTAACACAACACAGCGCCAATTACATGATATATTTATCTAAGAGGATGCTACTAGATAACATCATCTGAAGGGTGAGCCAGGGTTTAGGACCAACAGCAAGATGTTGAAAACCCCTGCCCTTCATTGAAACATTTTGATCTATAGCTATACAAGAAACTCATGTATCGACAAAAGCTTTGCGGCACAACACAAGCATTGTCTCATACAAACTTCTGCTGACTGAAGCCAAATGCACGGCCCGGCTAGTAGAGAAGATCAGCAAGCTCGAAGAATCTGCATTTAATGAGTTTAGCAAGTTATAGAATGTGCATTTGGTAGAGAATATTCTGAAAACAAAAAATATGCTCAATGTACCGCAGAGGCAGCATTTTTGTTTTGCACAGTCAACATGACGGCATCGAGAAAAGCCTTTGCAGCTTCAGCCTCAGCTTCTGCAGCTTCTGCAGCCCTTGCTGCTTCTTCGGCCTCCGCATTGGCAACTTCTGCCTCAGCAACTGCCTTGGCAGCAAATGCTGCTGCCTCTTCCTTATTCATGTGTGTCATCATATCGAGTTCAGCATCCACTTGAGGCTTAGTTAGTTGTCTAATACAAATATTTTGTTTGTCATCTTCGGTTGAGTGCACCTTGGTGCTCCTTCCACCTAGCGAGACTGAACTCGGTGCAATTCTGTATTTTTGGTTGGACTGTAATAAAACCATGATTAAAATAGAAGCAACTAAAATGTGCACTTCTATTGTAGTTCGATACATGATAGACCACATATTCCCGCACGAGTGCATGCACAGTCAAAGTACCTTCATCAATTTTCCAGTAACAACCAGTGCCTTCAATTTTGTTGATAGTAAGCGTTGAAAATCAGCAGGTGGCCAGTATTGCTCCTACATATAGAGACAAGTCTTATTAGAGTCATCTGCAAAATCACTAAAGATTGCTTCAGAGAAGTCTCGGATTCCCATGAAGAACAAGATAAACATTTCAGTAAAAGCAAATAACAAAAGAAAGGAAATATTGACTGTCGGGACAAATTTGAGGTACCTCAAAACTCAAGCAAATAGTATCGATCAAGGAAATAAAAGAAGATATTAGGGAGTGGCGATCATTACAATTACCTCAATGTATGAAGCGATGGCCGTTTTATTTGATCCAGAAGACTCCTTAAGCTTCTTTATAGCTTCCAATATGAGATCATCAAGCCTACGACCAAACATTTTGGAATAATGTTAAGAATGCTCAGAGGCGGTACTCGCATAAAGTGAAAAATGGCTAATAAGCAATATCTGGATGGTTTCCTCAACTTGAAGCATTACATCAGTTCATTATCAATAAAAAAAGGTTAACTGGATAGATGCCACTGCAATTTTCACGTATTCAGAAAATGTCACTAAATTTCCATCTTTCGAAAAATGCCACCGGACCTTCCAAATACTCCCTCCGAGGCTCCGATTCTTTTTTCTCTGTGCATAAGAACCAGCTCGCATACCAAGGAGGCAATGCTTGGGCTTTTTTTAGACTGTTTTGCCCCTGCGTTGATGGCAAGGAAACTGACATGCAATAAATTCGCTAGCGAATGATTGGCCCTTCTCTGCATGCGCCCCTGGCCCGCTTTGCATGCCGCTGGATTGCCCACTAATTTCTCTCTACACATGCAACGGGTTGGCTCATGCATGCAGCGGATTAGACGGGGAAAAGCGGAATAGAGGGGCAGCATGGAAAGAGAGGGCTAAAAGAAGGGAACACGCAGACTATTGCAGAAAAAACTGAGAAAACTTATACGCAGACAAAATAGAAACAGAGGGAGTACATCTATAGATGCTACTATAGCCACTTAAGGCCAAGTTTTATCAAAAAATAGAGGCTGTATTTGTTCCATATTTTCTCATGGACACAAATGCCCACGCCCCATCAGCTCAAAAGAAGAAGAAAACCTAAATAACTTCCCACTCTCTCCGTTCTTCTGCCGCCGGCACCCATTGCGTCTCTTCGGGTGCCGCCGCCCTCCCGACCTCCTTTCTAGTACTTCCGCTAATCTCGTGATGTGATGATCGTATAGTTCTTCGCCCAGAGGATGTTAGCCCTCATGGACTTCGGGTTTGCCATGTTCACCTCGACAGTACTGGAGAAGGACGACTTCGGGTTGGGCTCCTCGACCATCTAGGGCAGCACGATGAGGCTCCTACAGGCAGCACCGCACGCACTTCCATGGTCTCCATGTCCCTCAGGTAGAGGCACTGTGCTGCCAAGGCAGCCTGCATCCTCACCTCGTCGGAGTTGGTAGGATCCAGTAGGCAATGCCCGACAACCCCAACGCCGGCTGGAATAACTCCCACGACAGCGGCATCTACGGCCAATTCTCCTTGCCGCCTCAGGTGCAGGCGATGTGTGTCGCTGCATGCTCCGCCAACCACGCGTTGCAGAACTCGCTGAAGTCCATCTTGGTAGAGAGCGCATGCGTGCGAGCTTGCCATGGTACAGCTCCAGCAATGAGCCGATGATGTTGGCGCGACGCATGGGCGTGCATGGCGCCGTGCGGCTCCGGTGTGGGGGCGAGCTTAGCGACATCAGGCTCAGGATTGGCAGCGGCCTTGGTCAGCTTGGCTGCAGGCGCCACCTCCACCGCCTTGAGAGCGTCGTGGTACATACCGGGGCAGCGTCGTGGTCTTGGGCTCCCCAGGCCCTGCTACACCACGGCATGCGTGTAGGGGGTGAGGATAACAACCTCGAAGGCTCGAACTCGATAAGCAGCTTTCGGGAGACGGCGTGGGACATGTACAAGCCCGTGGGGACCGGGACGAAGCGTACCACCGCGAGCTGGAGTGTCAGGAGGCTAGACTGGAAGGTGTCGTAAAGCCAGCCATAGTGGGCGTTGTGGCCAGCGTTTGAGGCTTTCAGCCCACGATGCCGAGGCATCCTGTGATGACATTGGCGACGTTGTCATCGTGGAGGAGTGTGGAACAGGTCATGCTGCTGGGTGCGAACTGCGGGAAGCTGCGGGAGAAGAGAAGCGGGCAGCACATCGATTCGTGTCGGGCTGATGGGGCAAGGACATTTGTGTCCTTGGAACAGACGAAACAAAATAGGGGTACGGTATTTGACCGTATATGTGCTTAAGTGGCTATAATGGCATATGTAGATGCATTGAAAGTCCTGATGGTTTTTCCAATATGTGAAAATTGCAGTGGCATAATAATATGCAAAGAACTTAACTGTGCAAAGATATTGACTCTTCATAGCAAGTCAACTTAAACATAGCAGTGAATTGCACAATGTACACAGTACTGTCGTCATGTGGTTAAATATACAATACTAAACTTCAAAAAAAATCAAAAAAAAATACAATACTGCCTGAGTTTCCTAATGTGTGTGTGTGTGGGGGGGGGGGGGGGGGGGGGGGGGGGATCTTTCTGCGCATTAGATCCGCCGCGTGGTTATGTCAACCATTCATCATTCGAAATTTCCAACTAGATTTATTTCAGGAAATGGTGAAGCGAGTTTCACACATAAGACTTCAAGCAAATGAACAGTTACCGTACACCTGACTAAAAACCTCAACTATAGAATAGAGAGGAAAAATATATTTAAATGCCCTATAGCACAGAATATGCATCCACCACATAATAATACATCAAGCAATGGCCTAAAAATGGCTTTTCTAAATATATTGAACTACATGCACAGCATGTTATATGTACCTATGCTACCAAAAGTATATATTACCCCCCTCCGTTCACAAATATAAGATGTTAACTTTTTTGTGAATCGGATGTATATAGACACGTTTTAGTGTGTTTGTTCCCTCATTTCATTCCGTATGTAGTCCAGAGGAAGTACTTATTTAACCAGCGTTAAAAATTATTAATTTATGTCTGAACTTACAAAACCCACTGCCCAACTGGTGCACTGAGAGGCAATAAACATGGCCATGTAGATGGGTTCCATATCTGCATGGTCTCTGGTTGTAATCATGCCATCAATTTAGATTCTCTTATGGAAGGTCATTCTAATAGTGTTGTCACTAATCCGGTAATAACAGAAACTCCCACACGCCTGTCGCCTAAACCCTCAAGTGGGCCAACTCAGGGGGGGCGAACCCTAGCCAGCACTAGGGGCTCGCCTTCTTCCCCTGCCACCGCTGGTGGAAGCCGCCCGCCGGCCACAAGTGCCAGGATCTCGCTTCCTCCAATTCCAGGTAGCTGCTCCCTCGCCTCCTCAGCCCCAATCTTGGCACCGAGAGCGCAGCGGCCTCATCTAGCAAGGCAGAGGGCTGACAACAGTTTTAAGCGAGAGATGGCAGCTTGGGGTGTTAGCTGCATCCCTCCTTGCCTGCATGTCAGGAGCTAGAATTGGTGCATCAGGTTGACGGTCTGGGTGATGGCAGTGCCCACCTCCAAAGCTTGTGGGATCCCGTGGAAGCCAGTGCGGTAGCATGGTAGCGGCATTGGCATAGTAAGGGCGGTGGTGCCTCATCAATGCTTCAACATGTCCTAAGGCCAAAGTTTGGCACAGCTGTGAGCGATGATTGACGCTTCTTGTGCTTGCTCGACTACCGCTGTTAACATTGCATTGCAAGGGCACGTGGCTTCGGTCCGTGGATGGTGTTGTGGGTTCGCTTCAGCGCCTAACATTGGCTTCTCAGAACGGCAAAAGGTAGGGTTGCGGGATTGTTGGTATGGGGTGGTGGACATCGAGGTAGTGGCATGTAAAAACCCTCTTGCTTTTGGCCAGACCTAGCAGCCCAGCCCGTGTGCACCAATTCCCTGCCACAAAAACCTATGGAAGGTGGATTTGGCTCAGAGTGATCTCTAGTAGCCATAGCAGGCTTTTCGTGCCAGTTAAGTTTAAATCGCTAGATCAAGGAGTGATGGGTGACGTGGATGTTTCCTGGACCACCTCGACGATGTTTCCGCAACAATGTGTGTCAAATCTTCATTGGTGACAAGGCCGGCCAGAGTGCCCTGTTGTCGATGGCTATGTGTGTTATGCAGGTTTTCACCTGATTTTACTTTAATTAACCGGGGAACTCTCTTCTGCTTATTTAATACAGTAAGGCCTTTTGACTCTTGTACAAAATTTGGTAATGATAGGACACTATGACTTTTTCATACCAAGTCAAGAGAAAATATCATATCATTAAATCGAGTTGTCACAGGAAAATCATGTGATTTAAATATATATCTCAATTTTCTACGTGTGTCCATATGTGAAGCCCTAGACTAGCTGTCTCAAAGATAGGTGACAGGTCAGCAACTCGAAGATGGTATGCATAGAATTTCCATTCCAATCAACTTATGAACCTAAATGGCTATGGGTCAACACCTATCAATTTACATTGATGGAACAATTTTGAAAATAAATACACAATTGATAATAATAAATTTAATATGGAACAAGTTTATTTATACACTAACCTAGCAACTGACTTCTCTGAACTGCATTCACGCTGGCTGGGTTCAACAACCACTGCCAATGGTTTTGCATCAATGACTGTATCATGAACATTGTCCAGATTATCTGCATCAACGTCCATTGGTTCAGTGTTAACCTTGGGAACACGCTTGCCTTGCTTCAACGCCATTCTTGCCTTTTCTCTTGAGCCATATCCTCCAGCAGTAACACTCAAGTTGCGCCACTTGTCCTGCACAATCGGACCAGACCAATCAATAAGATTCATTCACACTCAATGATACGCAGACACATATTTATGGGAGTGCCTAGGACTCATCTAGATGAGATATAATTTGGTCTCATTCACCTGAAAACAAAAACAGATAAAAATAGTACTACAAACCACATCAGCACACACGCATCTTATAGTATCAATCCAATGGCTATAAAAGTGAATGAGACATAACTAAAACTCAGCTAGATGAGTTCTAGCAAAGCCGCATATTTATTCCTGGAAACCAAGACTATGGCAACAGACAGCTGGTTGAACATTGCAACTGTTTACTATAACTGCTACGCAACTTAGTGTCTTAGTCAAAAGTTAATAAGAACAATAAAATTTGACCCATTTCAATCATCATTTGCATCTCAAAGAACTACCTGTACTATTTTTCATCTTAACGTAACTTAATCAAACAATATAGCAAAATCAGCAACACCAGAAGAGGAAACAAACGTCAGACAACGTAAAGCCAACTTGTTTCATCATGCTAACTATCCTTGACTTTCCTTAGAAAAAAATGTATGAAATAAGTTCTAATGGAAGAAACTTCCATAGTAATGTCGGATCCTGACACCAAGGTGAACAATGTGTCTATCAAGAATTAATGGGGCAACTCAGTCATAGCACGGATGGTATCTTGAGATACATTTCAGTTCACCACAGCACCAGTTGAGCAAAGGAGAGATTTCCCTGCTGATCTGTCCATTATCGTGAAAATTGTCCCACAGAGAAACATTTCCAATTGATTAGCCAATATGAACATGAACCCCCTAAATCTCGCGATCTGGTACAAAAGCCGCAATCGTCAACCCAAGTAGACGCGAGATTTCCTGCTCTTCCCAACCGATCGCCAACACCCGTCGCCACAATTTTCAGGCGCAAAAGAGCAACCATCCCGGCGCCGATCCGATCGGAAAGGGGGCAATGATCTCCGCGACCCACCTTGAGGTCAACATTGGATCGGAGGCGCAGGACGGCGCTGAAGTCCGTGTCGCGGAGGATGGTCCGCCACTTTCCCGGCCCGTGCTTGGCCACGCCGGCCTTGAGCGCGGCTTCCTCCTCCGACGTCCACCTCTGCTTCGGCGCACCCATCCCACGCACGTAGAGCACCGCGGCGCGGCCAGAAACCGCGCCCCCGCAACAACCAACCCCCAAGGGTCTCGTCTCGTCCTGCCTCCTCTAGGGCAGCGGCGTTATTGATGGGGGCAATTCGATGGATTCGTCCGGCAATTCGGCGGAGGATCCGACGGGACGAGGGTCAGGAGGCGATCGGGGTGCGGGGAGTAGGCCTAAGATTGCACCGGAGATCGGGAGGCGGAGGGGTTCTAGGCGAGGGTGGCATGAGATGAGGAGGAGGAAGAGGGGTGGGAGGCAGCCATCGTCAAGGCTTTGGAGCTGGAGGTTATAAACAGAAGGGGATTAATTGCTGTGTCGTCCTTATTTTCCCTTTCTTTTAGGAAATGGGATTTTTCTTTTGAGAAGTATAATAGGGAATGGGATTAATTGGTGTCGGGTACTAGAGCTCGTTGCTGTTGGTCCGAGCGGCTGATCCATCTGTGTATGCATGTGGGACCGATAAGTGGGAGAAGAATACCCAGTCACCCCTCCAGGTTGGTTTTCTCTCCCACAACAAAAATCAAATCAAGGAACTATAAACAATGCTACGATTTTTTTTCTCAAAAAGATATCAGATCTATTATAAAAGTTTTACAAAGCTTCTCAAGCACTAAAAATTACATCAAAATTCTAAAACCAACTACTGACGTCAGAACAAGCCGCTAACACGTTGTTTGTCGTCGCCCTTATACCAGAGCCGGCTTAGATCTTCTCAATGACAGTCGGATAGTCTTCATGCACATGCCCATTAGGACCAGGGCCTTGGAGTCGCAGTCATCACCGTTAAACACTTGCATACATCTAAAGTGCCTGACATCAATCTCACCGCATGAGGATAAACCCTAACCTAACCGCCCCACGCAGACGGCAAAAATCTACGTTGGACCTCCGCCGACTATGTCCAGACGGACGAAATGAAAAAGCGCCGCCATCACCCGAGCGCCACACCTGCGAGACTAAGAGCCTGTTTGGGACTGTTTTGCTCCTTAAAATTCAGCTTCACTCCAGAAAACACAAGCCAAACGGGGTAGCTCCATGATATGCCGCTCCGCAAAAAAACTAGAATCTGGGGTATAACTCTTAGTTTTTTATGAAGCTTTTCAGGGAGTGCTCCAAAAAACTCTAGAACCTGGAGTTGGGTGGAAATTACCCACCACTGCCATCAGTAAGTGGATACCCCTTCGTTTCTTTCCCCTCAACCAATCAAATAGATCCTTTCCACCAAATTTCTCATTCTTGAAGCTGGAGCTTGATGGCAGCCAAACATTCCCTTTAATAGTACTACAACTTCTAAATGAAACCACTCCAAAGTGAATTTAGTGAAGCGAAATCGATTTTTATGAAACGGAGCAGTCCCAAACAGGCCCTAAAAAACAATAACCTAAACTACTAACCGAAGCAAGGACACCTGGATTTCTCTCCCGGCCACCGACCACCGGAGCAGCAGAAGGGAGGCAAATCCACAGCCTCGCTGGTCTGCAGCGATAGACCTTGACAAGGACGTACGAAAGCAACGAGGATCTGCATCCACAACAGTATGACCTACGGTAGTACTCCCTCCGTTCCGAATTACTTGTCACGGGTATGGATGTATCGAATTTTGCCATGAAATTTAACGGACCAGAAAGTCTCTTTTGTTGTCAGCAAACAAATGCCTTGTGATCTTCATCGGTTGAAGCCGCCTGTTCCTGCCCGGAAAACTTGAACTTGCTTGGTTACGGAAGGTACTCCCTCCGTTCCGAATTATTCGTTGCAGTCGCAGAAATAGATGTATCTAGATGTATTTTAGTTCTAGAGACATCCATTTCTGCGACGAGTAATTTGAAACGGAGGGAGTAGTACTGTACAGCACGCGGTGCACTCAGTAAGAATCGTTAATACTGTTTCAATTCAGGTCGTCACATACATTCTCTTCTTCGAGGGGGACCAAATTCTCCTTACAATATACAGCGCATGAAATAAACATCAGCTGCAATTATGTTCTATCATTTTCGTCACCAGATTTGGCATGCCTCAGAAATTTGAACCATTTCCAGTTTGCATAAAGTGTCGCTTCATTATCAAACGGAATAGTTTCCCCTCGAAGGTCATAATCTAATTTAGTGTTCCGAGAGACAACTGGAAGCTGCTCCCGGTACCTCTTTGCCATTTCCTGAGCTTCTGAAAACACCTTCTGCATTAGCACAAGACAAATGGTACTAAGAAAAGATACACATGAGAGAACTGTCAAAGAAACATAAAATGTAATTCAGTCTCACCGCTTTATCTGACAGAAATAAACCAGGAGCACTCTCCAGGTCTGCTATGCTGTTAATTAGGTAGCAAAATAAATTTCAGTGTTTTACCATATCTGATGACAAAATCTTGCTACAAACTAGTACGAACAAAGAATTTTGAAAGCTGATTCCACTACACTGTTTTAAAACTGTTAGTTGGCAGCTGAATAATCCAGTGCATCGTGTTGTGACGGTATTACCTGAGTGCAATTTTGTCAGAAACATTTGACTTGATCACCAGAACTTTCAGCTCATCATCTACTTTTAGGATGTCGCTTACTGACAAGACACGGCCTTGACTAATGTTGGAGATGTGCAGTAATCCACTGCATAAGAGTAGTTCAATACACTATTATTTACTTCCTTCTTAGAAAAAGAAAACAAGGCATCATCTTGTTAGCTTATGATTGGCTACACAACATCATGTTTTATCATCTACTTAGTTTTCAGCCATTGTTCCAGGTCCTGTTGCAATCAAATGCAGGAAAAAACTTCTGCAACTACAGCTGTCTGTCAAAATAGCTATGACACGTCAAGGTTTAATATCTGACATGCATCTTCTTAATGCTTAAATATGAGGTATATATGTAACCAATATGCGATAAAATTCAATGTGCCTGTTGTAATCAACTGATCACAACGCTTAATCGCTATAAATTTAGACCACTTGAGTTTCATTAATATTTCTTTGCATAAATACTAAATTGGTTAAATTTAAGTGTAACAAAATGAGGAGCAACAATATAAAAAAAGGCAATTCATGCTTAGATTTTCAAATGTAATTGTACATGTAGCAAAACAGGAATCTGCTTTGCAACCATTCAGCTTGTACCTTCTGTTGGTCCCCGTTATCCTAACTTGCGCACCATATGGAAAAATCTTGTGTACATTCCCTTTTAGAAGAGCTCCTTCTTTAAGATATGTCATTTCCTGAAGAATGTGCTCTCAGTATATCAATACTATCATTGTTTGTATATGTCCAACAATGTTAGATTTAGTCGAGCTCGCAGTGAAATCAAAATGAAATTGCTATGTTTACTTGTGCATCAAAGGCAAGAGCAATAACAGGATAATTATATTATAGAATATGTAAATGGAACTCATTTACATTCACAACAGGGCTAATCCCACTGATTTACATAACAGCAGGGCTATTCCCCAATTGGGATAATTTTCCATCTTCATCCCCATTAGAGCATCTCCAATAGATGATGTAGATGTATAAATAACCGAAATATACATCACTGAGGCCCAAAAACGTCCCTCCACTAGATGATGTAGATGCAAAAAAAAAAACTCAGATTTTACTCAGATGTAAAATGCATCACGAAGACACGAAGTGATGCAAATATACATCACCAGCCACGCGGCCGAGTAAAACAGCCAGCAGCTGTGCGAACGCCAACTGCCAAAGGGAAGCTTCCCGCTGCCTGCCGGCCACCGCCGGACCCCATGGCCGACTCCCCAGACCCCGGGGCCGGTCTGATGCACCTCGCCATGGCTGCCACCACGGCTCCTACCTTTCCCGCCACCGCAACCGCCGCCATGCCGCCCCCATCTCACCGCACCGGGGCCGGCGCCAGAGTGGTTGCGCCGCCGACGAAGAAGGAGCCCGCGGCCAAATCTCATGGTGGCATATGTTCCTATAAATTGATGATGTTACTTTTGTTGTTATTTTGTAGAAAATGATTGCCCGAGGTTTGTTCCAAGAAAGAGACAAGAACCAGGACAAGAAGAAGAAAGGAAACCGTTCACTTTCCATCATTGCTACAAAGAGCTCAAGGATGAGGAGAGGTGGAAGAATCTGGAAGCTTTTGAAGCTCCGAGGAAGAAGAGCTTGGTTGTCGATCATGATGATGATGACGATGACAGTGGTGAGGAGAGAAGAAGGAGCCCCACTCCTCACTCGGCGACCAAATCATATAGGCCGGATGGAAATAAAAAAGCAAAGGGCTCGGCAGGAGACAATGATCTTAAAGAAGAATTTGACGCCATTGTCATTGCGAGGAAAGAGTATGCCAAGAAAAAAGAAGGTCGAAATTGAAAGATGGAGGAGAGGAGAGAAGCCGAGCGGCGGAGGGCGACGGCCGTGGAGGGGAAGGTGGAACTAGAGGAGAGGAAGGTGGTGGCCGATGAGCTTAAGACGGTGGAGGAGAAGGCACTAAAGTTTAAGCAAAAAGCGTTTGTCGAGCTTTGTCACGACGAAATGATCATGAAGACCATGCTCATGAGAAACATGATGGGAGGAGGAATGGGTGGAATGGGAGGTGCCATGGGTGGAACTGGAGGAGGAATGGGTGGAATGGGAGGTGCCAGGGGTGGAATTGGAGGAGGAATGGGTGGAATAGGAGGTGCCATGTGTGGAATGGGAGGAGGAATGGGTGCAATGGGAGGTGGAATGGGTGGCTACATGAACATGATGGGAGGTGGCATGGGTGGTGCCTTTGGTGGCAACATGGGTGGTGTCTTCGGTGGCAACATGGGTGGTGCCTTTGGTGCAAACATGGGTGGTGCCTTTGGTGGCAACATGGATGGTGGCAATATGAGTGGCACAGGAGGTGGCTTCGTTGAAAACATGAGTGGCACAGGAGGTGGCTTTGGTGGAAACATGAGTGGCATGGGAGGTGGCTTCGATGGCAATATGAGTGGTATGGGAGGTGATTCCAGTGGAGGTGGCGGCATCGATGCATCAACGCATGAGAATGTCAAGAAAGAAGCAATTGATGATGATGATGCCAATGTCCATAATGTGCCAAGTGACAACGGAGAGGATGGATGCTATGTTTTATCTTATGTTTATGTGCTTTTATTTGTTGGATCATGAGCTTTGTTTGACATGATGCAATTTTGTTTGTTGGATTATGAACTATGTTTGCTATGGAAGTTGAGTTCATGTTGAATTTGGAATACTGTTGATTTTATATGTCCATGGGATGATTTTGATTCGAATATGTGCGGCTATAGTGCTGCTGCCGCGCGGCCGTTGGCCATTTTTACATCACCTGTTAGAGCGGCACCGCGTGGCTGCTGTATTTTACATCATCTGTTGGAGTTGGGTGTTTCTTGATGATGTAAAAAACTCTTTTTGGTGGTGTATATTTTATTCCAACCACTTTTTAGTGATATATTTTACATCATCTATAGGAGATGCTCTTAGCGCTCTTAACCACAAGGTGAATTTTTTCTCCTGTCCCAACGTAAGAAGGAACAGTATAGCTACCTTGTCTTAAAAAAAAGGTATAGCTACCTTCAAAGTGTTCATAAGTACTGCCGCTACAAAGTCTCAACGCGCAAGAGCAATGCAATACGTAGATGCCACCAAATTTTGGTTGGGTGAAATTTGTATTCTTGGCATTTTGGTACTTTTTTGCTACCCCCTCCATCCCAAAATAAGTGTCGCTGTTTTAGTACAAAGTTGTTCTATATCAACGACACTTATTTTGGGATGGAGGGAGTATAATATAAGATGTTATTACAACCAATATACTTATATATTGGTTGTAATAACATCTTATATTATGACGGAGGGAGTAAAACTTACAGATCTATAAGAAACTTTGCATAGTTATAAACAAAACAAAGTTTGAAATCCACACTTCCACAATAATAGCGAAAAACATTCTAGCTTGCGAAGATAAGTCAGTGTACAAACCCATGCTTTCTTCTCGCTAACTACGAGGTCATTAGTTTCTTCGTCTAGCCTTATAATGCACACACATATGCTGCGACTAACCTGTGTTCACAAGCAATGAATTACTTCAATGAGGAATAAGTAAACAAACTTTCAAGCGGTCTAGATAATAACAATGGAACTGGGCACAAATTCGATTATTGCTTACGTTGTTTTTCAAGTCTGTAAACGTACTTATCCTGTCCATGAGCTCAAATTTGGGAAGGAATGCTCTCAGACCCTGTAATGAAGTAAGCAAATCTTACACCTGAACTGAACCATTACAACTCTATATCCACTGATGACTAAAGACGGTAAAAATGAAAGAAAGAAAGTTCTTTATTGCCTCAATTCTTGTAAGCAGTCCTCCAGTATTCCATTCGTAAATTTTGACCTCAATTGGCTCGTCAAGTTGCATAATCTGCCTAACCAAGATATATGAATTACATTATTAGTGTCGCATGTCTGTCATATCCCCGCAAGAGCAAAGGGGGGGGGGGGGGGGGGGGGGGGGCGTGGACTCGAACTCATCAGCATCAGAATTTCAGGTGGAAGTGCACACTGTGAAGAGGACAAAACCTGCCTTGCCCGGTGCCACGAGAGGCGTCGGAAGAGCCGCCTCGCCGACAGGAGCGGCCGCCCGCTCAGTGTGCGCCCGAGCACCTCCGCGAAGACCACCGTGCCGGGCGGCACCAGCGTCCTGGCCCCGCGCTTCTGATTTTGGGTCTCTTCATCCACGGGGGAGGTCTCCGAGACGCCCACGCTCCCTGGCCGAGGCGGAGCCGGTTTAGCACCTCCAGTAGGGAGCTCCGCGCGGCAGAGCGGGAGGAGCTCCTTGGTGAGGAGCGTAGCGAGGCGGTCGGCGCCAACGGCAACGTCGAGGCGAGCCTCGGTGCCGGAGACAACGATCCCGACGGCGTAGTCCCCCGGCTTCGGATCGTAGTGCCCGCCGCCGCAGTCCGCGTCCTCCTGCCCGGCGTTGAGGAGGCGGACGAAGCCGGCGGAGAGGGCGGCATCTAGCTGAGCGGACATGGTGGGGGCAACGGGTCGGGCCCGGGCCCCGGCATGGGTCTGCCTGGGTATGAGAGTTTTGGCGACGTGCAGGGAGTGCGGAGGAGGCGGCGACGAGATGAGAGGGAGCAGGCGGCAAGACGGCGGCAGCATCTTCTCAGTGGTTTGGTCGTCCCGTCCTGTTGGCCGGTACTTTATCTGGTTATAATTAACATGAGTTAAAATATACGAGGTTCTTTCACCGAAATGTCAAATGAGTCCCGATTTTAAAAAAAAGATGCACATCTCGGTCCCAGACCCGCGGAATAAACAGTAGGGTCCAGTGGCGGAGCTTGCCAAAAAAAGCTGGGCGGGCTGAATGGGCCAGGCTGCAAGGAATTACTACTAGCTGGCATTCTACAACCCATGGGCTAGCTATATTGTGAGAAAAAGCTGCAGAGCTGGGCGGGCCATGGCCCATTTGGCCTTGCCTAAGCTCCGCCAGTGGTAGGGTCCACCATGAAGCGAAACGCTAGGCGATCGCATGGCGACTGCCGTCTTGTTAGGGTTTCGGCTGACGGAGGTGGTGAAGCTTTGGTTGTGTCTAGGGAGGCGACTGCGTAGCCCTCGGCACAAATCAGCAACGTTCTTTCCTTCGCCACGGGGCGGTGCTAATGGCGGAGAGGACGATCGGAAAGGCGACAAGTAACCCGGAGAAGATGGCATCTAACAAGGCGGCGGTGGCCTCAGCGACGAAGACGGCTTCCTCGGCTTCGGCTGCGGAGGCGGCGGGGACGAACAACCAGAAGAAGGCGTCGACCTCGACCACTGGCGGGGGGGGGGGGGGGGAGGAGGAGAGGGGCGACGGCCACACCGATGACACGACGTTCAGATGCGACAACAAGCGGTAGATCAGCTGAATCTCCCGCGGAGAACAAGACTTCGGACCCTACTTCGAGCCTTTCTTCGAGGCTAGGAGGTATGGTGTTGATGGACAAGGAAGCTGAGGGAGTCATCTATGAAGATCCATGGGAGAAAGCTCATATACAACCAAAGTGGTCAGCTGTAGGCAAAGTTTGCTCGCCTCGGCCAATGAATATGACTGGGCTAGAACGTTGATGCAAATAGCCTGGGGTCTTCACAAGGTTGCGAGGTTCAGGGATTACGGTGGAAATATCTTTGGTGTCCACTTTGGAAGTGAGGGTGACTAGAAACACATGATGAATAATGGCCCATGGCAATATGATTTCAGTGTTCTGATTCTGAAGGAGTATGAAGGGGATACTAGGCCTTCGAAGATGATCTTTGATAAAGTGGATATTTGGGTGAGGGTAAAGGATCTCCCTCCCAATGGGCGAACAAAATACTTTGGCTTTGCGCTTGGGAACTAGCTTGGGAATATCGTGAGGTAGATGTGGACAAGGAGGGGCTAGCCAGAGGACAACACCTCAGTGTTCGGGCCAAAGTTTCTGTGTTTGAGCCGCTAGTGCGTGGATTCTATCTCAAAACCTCGCGGGAGGACACGGATAGAACTTGGTTTGATTTATCCTATGGGAAGGTGCCCCATTTTTGCTTTGAATGTGGTAGGCTAGTGTTGGAAATATGCCCTAGAGGCAATAATAAAATAGCTATTATCATATTTCCCGTTCATGATAAATGTTTATTATTCATGCTAGAATTGTATTGACCGAAAACTTAAATACACGAGTGAATACATAGACACACCATGTCCCTAGTAAGCCTTTACTAGACTAGTTTGTTGATCAAAGATGGTTAAGGTTTCCTAACCATGGACATGAGTTGTCATTTGATAACGGGATCACATCATTAGGAGAATGATGTGATGGACAAACCCAACCGTAAGCTTAGCATCAGATTGTTTAGTTATTTGCTATAGCTTTCTTCATGTCAAGTATATGTCCCTCCGACCATGAGATCATGCTACTCCTGGATACCGGAGGAATGCCTTGTGTGCTATCAAATGCCACTTCATAACTGGGTGATCATAAAGGTGCTCTACAGGTATCTCTGAAGGTGTCTGTTGGGTTGTGTGGATCGAGACTGGGATTTGTCACTCCGTGTGTGATGGAGAGATATCTTTGGGCCCTCTCGGCAGTACAACATCATAAGAAGCTTCATGTGCCTAATGAGTTTAGTCACGGAATCTTATGTTATGGACGAGTAAAGAGACTTGCCGGTAACGAGATTGAACTAGGTATGGAGATACCGACGATCGAATCTCGGGCAAGTAACATATCGCTGGACAAAGGGAATTGCATAGGGATTGACTGAATCCTTGACATCGTGGTTCAACCGATAAATATCTTCGTTGAATATGTAGGAATCAATATCGGCACCTAGGTCCCGCTATTGTTATTGATCGAAGAGAAGTCTCGATCATGTCTGCATGATTCTCGAACCAGTAGGATCTTACGCTTAACGTTCGGTAGCGCTAGGGTAGTGTTGAGATATTAATAGCGGAAAGTTTGAAGGTTGTTCGGAGTCCCAGAAGGGATCCAGGACATCACGAGGAGCTATGGAATGGTCCGAAGGTAAAGATTCATATATGGAAAGTTGTTATCAGGGTTCCGAAAAAAGTTCGAGTTTTTTCGGTATTGTACTGGGAGGGTTCTAGAAGGTTCCGGAGTGGGGCCCACATGCTTTGGGGGACCCATATGAACGTGGGTAGTGGGGAAAATCCCCACAACCCTGGTCTAGGCGCACCAAGATCCTCCCTTAAAAGGAATAATATCATATCCCGAAGGGATAAGATCACAATCCTAAAAAGGGAGATAGCGATCTGTGGGGAAGGAAAGGAGAGATTCCCTCCCCCCCTTTGACCTACGACCCTAGCGCCTTGGAGGGCAAGCCACCAGCCCCCTCCACTCCTATATAAAGGTGGGGAGGCATTGGGGGCTGCCCCCCCATCGATCCTTGCCCATTAGCTCTCCCAACTCCTCCCACGTTTCACCGGTACGCACTTGCCGAAGCCCTGCCGGAGTTCCATTGCCACCACCACCACCACGTTGTCTTGTTGGTTTAGGTATCATCTACCTCCTCTCTGTTAGAGGCAAAGGTGTCCCGTCTTTTGATGAGATGGTGGCTATCTGTGACACCCCAAGACCGGAGCTGCAGATGCCTTCCAGGGTTTCCGGGTTTCGTTGTGTGTTTTGTTTGGTCCGTTGCATTTCATCTTTGCATCATGTGCATTGCATCATGTCATCATGCCATCATGTCATTTCTTTTCTTAACTCAACTAAATAAATGGCATGGATATTTGATCCATTTAAACCGAGGGAATTCACGTGGTGATTTCTCTATATAACATATCCTCCCAATATTTTAGGGAGCTATATTAAATATTCCATTTTCGGAATCACCCATAACACACATGCAAAAAAATTTCCATGTCTATACCTCTTCGAGTTTGACCTTCAAACCTTGCCAATATTTCTCATCTCTTTTATCGAGGCTCCTCTAAAAGTCTCAGCCCATTTAGAGTCCTTTCGAATGGGTTTCAAAATTCAAACATGTTGAATTAAATTCAACATGTGCGAATCTATTGTTCTCCAAAAATCCTCTTGTCATTTTATTTAATTTCCTCACATTTTTGTGAGTCCAGAAATATTACCCTCGTGCGCTAATTCTTTCCCTAACCCCCTCCCTCTTTTCTTTTCTTCCCTAATTTTTGTTTTATGCTTAGAGAGAAGAGAGAGTGAGAGAGAGAAATAGCCCAGCCAAGATCCAGACGCAGCCCCTTCTCTTCTGGGCCGGCCTTTTGGCCCACCTAGTCCTAACCCTAGGCCGAACCCAACTCCCTCGTTCTCTCCCTCATTTCTCTCCCCTCGCGCGGCCAGGGAGCCCGATCTCGCTCGTCCCCATCTCCCTCTCGACCCCTTCGTCCTGATCCCACGCAACCGCCACTGCCGAAGCTCCTCCTCCCCTCGCCTCCGCCCTGCTGCTTCGTCCTTGACCTTCGCCGGACCTCTAGTGCACCTCCGCGTTGCCGGAGTTCTCAGCCTTCCCCCTCGCTCGCGTTCACAGCCGCGAGGCAGTGCTTCTCCTCCGCGCGCCCATGGTCCTCCCTTCGTCGTCGTGAGCGGCAACAGGAGCGTCGCCGAGCCCTCGTGCCCGCGACCCTGCGGCTGCGTTGACCATCAGCTCCGGCCGGTGAGCTCCCTGCTGCGCGCGTCCCGTCTCCGACCCCTGCGCCCGATTCCCTGCGACGCCAGTCTCCAGGAGCTCCCTGTCGCGTCCTTGATCCGGCGAGCTCCGCTGCCAGATTGCACTGCCACCCGCTCCTCCCTCGATCTCGCAGGAATCAAGAACCGCCGAGCAGCTCCCTCTCCTGCGCGCCTCGCTGCCGTCTCCTCCGCCGCTACGCCAGTTCGCCACCGCGCCGACGCCGTCGGCGACCATCCCGGCCAACCTTTGTCGTCAGTCGTCCTCCAGCAAGCACGTCTACGTGCCCTGCATCCTCGACCTTCCCGGAGCACCGGTCGACGTCGATGTCCCCTGGTTTTCCTCTGTCTCGCCTGTGCTCTCCTTGGAGCATAGCACCACAGCGCCCGACCCGATCCAGCCGCTGTCGGTTTCTTCGCTGCTGCTGCTGTTTTGCTTCTGTTGCTGCATCTCCGGCCGTCCCCGTCGTTCATAGGCGACCGCGCCCGTTGGCTCCTGCGATGCCTGCTGCTGCCGCTGTTTTCCTAGGTCAAACGAACAAAACACCTCCACCGGAGACCGCCAAGACCGTCCAGGATTCGCCAAGTACAACGCCGTCGGTGCCCCTCCAAGTTTGATGTTGGAACATGCACGACTACGCGGATTCGCCAAGTACCACGACGCCCCCCCCCCCTCCCCCCCGAAGAGTTCGTGTTCGACAAGTCCGATGTCGCGCTTGTACAACTAGGCTGCCGAGATCGAGACCGGCGAGACCGACCTTGTAACGCTATGCCATGTACCTCTACCGGCGACTCGAACATCTACGAACCGTGTACAATTACCGCCGCTGTAATTTTGACGAGAAACGTGTACCACTACCGTCGGCATGTACCCCTACTTCCACTACCGTCACGAGAACAACTACTTCCTCTACGAACTCGAACCCCTCGAGAATGCTTCCTTGGAAGGTATAACCACCAAGACGACGCCCGTGAACGAATGTTGTGTGATGTTTGAGATGCTCGTGGTTGCATCGTGTCCGAGTTGTTCTTTGCGAGTTCCTCGTTGCCTTGCCGTCGACATGTGGGAACCCGGTATCCGGGAGCACCCCATCTTCTTGCATGACACGCTCCCGTCACTTTTCCTTTTGCATCGGTATCCCAATCGAGTTACCGAGAACCGGAATGTTGCCGTGGCATCACTTTAGGATTCATCGCCGTGGCCCCCTTTCGTTTCCGCCACGATGACAAATGATTCATAATATGCTCTTGTTAACATTTTCATAAAACCTGCATAAACTTGCAATGTCATCCGCATCATGTTAACAACATCAAGAATGTTTAATTTGTTGTTTGCATTAATTTGCTAAATGCATATGGGGATTTACCGGATTTGTTGTTTGTAATATTCAGCCCCATTTAAATTGTTTAGATAGTATATTTTGTTATGCTTCACCTCTTGCCATGTTAACCAACACTTAATATTGTTGAGTACCTAACCGGGAGTGAACTAAATAATTGATGTGGTGTTCCGTCAATATGCAACTTGGGCTCCACTTAACTTGTAGTTTTGTTTCTGCATTTTGCCATGCCATGCATATTTAAACCGGACATGCATCATACTTGGTTGTGCATCATGCCATGCTTATGTGATGTTTGTTCACTATGTTGTTTGCTTCTTTCCGGTGTTGCTTCTTCAGATAGTTCCGATAACGTCACGTTTGTGAGGATTCGTTCAACTACGTCTATTTGTCTTCTTCATGGACTCGTTCTTCTTCTTTGCGGGATCTCAGGCAAGATGACCATACCCTCGAAATCACTTCTATCATTGCTTGCTAGTTGCTCGCTCTTTTGCTATGCCTATGCCGCGATACCTATCACACGCTTTATCATGCCTCCCATATTGTTGAGCCAAGCCTCTAACCCACCTTGTCCTAGCAACCGTTGTTTGGCTATCTTACCGCTTTGCTCAGCCCCTCTTATAGTGTTGTTAGTTGCAGGTGAAGATTGGAGCTTGTTCCATGTTGGAACATGGATATTTTGTTGGGATATCACAATATCTCTTATTTATTTAATGCATCTATATACTTGGTAAAGGGTGGAAGGCTTTGCCTTATGCCTGGTGTTTTGTTCCACTCTTGCCGCCCTAGTTTCCGTTATATCGGTGTTATGTTCCCGGATTTTGCGTTCCTTACGCGGTTGGGTTATAATGGGAACCCCTTGACAGTTCGCCTTGAATAAAACTCTTCCAGCAATGCCCAACATTGGTTTTACCATTCGCCACCTAGCCTTTTCTTTCCCTTGGGTTCTGCAGACTCAAGGGTCATCTTTATTTAAACCCCCCCTGGGCCAGTGCTCCTCTGAGTGTTGGTCCAACCGAGTAGACTGCGAGGCCACCTCGGGGGAACTTGAGGGTTGGTTTTACTCGTAGGATGTCTCATCTGAGTGTGCCCTGAGAATGAGATATGTGCAGCTCCTATCGGGATTTGTCGGCACATTCGGGTGGTGTTGCTGGACTTGTTTTACCATTGTTGAGGATGTCTTGTAACCTGGATGCCGAGCCTGATCGAATTGTCTTGGGAGAAGGAATATCTTTCGTTGACCGTGAGAGCTTGTGATGGGCTAAGTTGGGACACCCCTGCAGGGTTTTGAACTTTCGAAAGCTGTGCCCGCGGTTATGGGCAGATGGGAATTTGTTAATGTCCGGTTGTAGAAAACCTGAAGTTTATCTTAATTAAAATGCATCAACCGCGTGTGTAATCGTGATGGTCTCTTCTCGGCGGGGTCCGGGAAGTGAACACGGTGTTGGAGTTATGTTTGACTAGGTTGTTCTAGGATCACTTCTTGATCATAGTTCATCGATTGTGCCTTTGCCTTCTCGTCTCGCTCTCATTTGCGTATGTTAGCCACCAAATATGCTAGTCACTTGCTGCAGCTCCACCTCATACCTTTTACCTTACCTAAAAGCTTAAATAGTCTTGATCGCGAGGGTGTGAGATTGATGAGTCCCCGTGACTCACAGTGAAGGAAATATGCCCTAAAGGCAATAATAAAGTTATTATTTATTTCCTTATATCATGATAAAAGTTTATTATTTATGCTAGAATTGTATTAACCGGAAACATAATACATGTGTGAATACATAGACAAACAGAGTGTCACTAGTATGCCTCTACTTGACTAGCTCGTTAATCAAAGATGGTTATGTTTCCTAACCATGGACAAAGAGTTGTTATTTGATTAATGGGATCACATCATTAGTTGAATGATCTGATTGACATGACCCATTCCATTAGCTTAGCACCCGATCGTTTAGTATGTTGCTATTGCTTTCTTCATGACTTATACATGTTCCTATGACTATGAGATTATGCAACTCCCGTTTGCCAGAGGAACACTTTGTGTGCTACCAAACATCACAGCGTAACTGGGTGATTATAAAGGAGCTCTACAGGTGTCTCCAAAGGTACATGTTGGGTTGGCGTATTTCGAGATTAGGATTTGTCACTCCGATTGTCGGAGAGGTATCTCTGGGCCCTCTCGGTAATGCACATCACTTAAGCCTTGCAAGCATTGCAACTAATGAGTTAGTTGCGGGATATTACATAACGAGTAAAGAGACTTGCTGGTAACGAGATTGAACTAGGTATAGGACACCGACGATCGAATCTCGGGCAAGTAACATACCGATGACAAAGGGAACAACGTATGTTGTTATGCGGTCTGACCGATAAAAGATCTTCGTAGAATATGTAGGAGCCAATATGAGCATCCAGGTTCCGCTATTGGTTATTGACCGGAGACGTGTCTCGGTCATGTCTACATTGTTCTCGAACCCGTAGGGTCCGCACGCTTAAGGTTACGATGACAGTTATATTATGAGTTTATGCATTTTGATGTACCGAAGGTTGTTCGGAGTCCCGGATGTGATCACGGACATGACGAGGAGTCTCGAAATGGTCGAGACATAAAGATTGATATATTGGAAGCCTATGTTTGGATATCGGAAGTGTTCCGGGTGAAATCGGGATTTTACCGGAGTACCGGGAGGTTACCGGAACCCCCCGGAAGGTATATGGGCCTTAGTGGGCCTTAGTGGAAGAGAGGAGAGGTGGCCAGAGATGGGCCGCGCGCCCCTCCCCCCTTGGTCCGAATTGGACAAGGAGAGGAGGCCGGCCCCCCTTCCTCCTCTCTCTCCTCTTTCCCCCCCTCCACGAATCCTATTCCAACTAGGAAAGGGGGGGAGTCCTACTCCCAGAAGGAGTAGGACTCCTCCTGGCGCGCCACACCTTGGCCGGTCGGCCCCCCTCCCTTGAACCTTTATATACGGAGGCAGGGGCACCCCTAGAGACACAAGTTGATCCACGTGATCATATTCTTAGCCGTGTGCGGTGCCCCCTTCCACCATAGTCCTCGATAATATTGTAGCGGTGCTTAGGCGAAGCCCTGCGACGGTAGTACATCAAGATCGTCACCACTTTGCTGGATCGGAGTCCGGGGATCGTCATCGAGCTGAACGTGTGCTAGAACTCGGAGGTGCCGTAGTTTCGGTGCTTGATCGGTCGGGCCGTGGAGACGTACGACTACATCAACCAAACGCTTCCGTTGTCGATCTACAAGGGTACGTAGATCATACTCTCCCCTCTCGTTGCTATGCATCACCATGATCTTGCGTGCGCGTAGGAATTTTTTTGAAATTACTACGAAACCCAACAGTGGCATCCGAGCCTAGGTTTTATATGTTGATGTTATATGCACGAGTAGAACACAAGTGAGTTGTGGGCGATATAAGTCATGCTGCTTACCAGCATGTCATACTTTGGTTCGGCGGTATTGTTGGACGAAGCGGCCCGGACCGACATTACGCGTACGCTTACGCGAGACCGGTTCTCCCGACGTGCTTTGCACATAGGTGGCTTGCGGGTGATAGTTTCTCCAACTTTAGTTGAACCGAGTGTGGCTACGCCCGGTCCTTGTGAAGGTTAAAACAACACCAACTTGACAAACTATCGTTGTGGTTTTGATGCGTAGGTAAGATTGGTTCTTGCTTAAGCCCGTAGCAGCCACGTAAAACTTGCAACAACAAAGTAAAGGACGTCTAACTTGTTTTTGCAGGGCATGTTGTGATGTGATATGGTTAAGACATGATGCTAAATTTTATTGTATGAGATGATCATGTTTTGTAACCGAGTTATCGGCAACTGGCAGGAGCCATATGGTTGTCGCTTTATTGTATGCAATGCAATCGCGCTGTAATGCTTTACTTTATCACTAAGCGGTAGCGATAGTCGTGGAAGCATAAGATTGGCGAGACGACAACGATGCTACGATGGAGATCAAGGTGTCGCGCCGGTGACGATGGTGATCACGATGGTGCTTCGAGGATGGAGATCACAAGCACAAGATGATGATGGCCATATCATATCAATTATATTGATTGGATGTGATGTTTATCTTTTATGCATCTTATCTTGCTTTGATTGACGGTAGCATTATAAGATGATCTCTCACTAAATTATCAAGAAGTGTTCTCCCTGAGTATGCACCGTTGTGAAAGTTCTTCGTGCTGAGACACCACGTGATGATCAGGTGTGATAGGCTCTACGTTCAAATACAACGGTGCAAAACAGTTGCACACGCGGAATACTCAGGTTATACTTGACGAGCCAAGCATATACAGATATGGCCTCGGAACACGGAGACCGAAAGGTCGAGCGTGAATCATATAGTAGATACTATCAACATAGTGATGTTCACCAATGAAACTACTCCATCTCACGTGATGATCGGACATGGTTTAGTTGATTTGGATCACGTAATCACTTAGAGGATTAGAGGGATGTCTATCTAAGTGGGAGTTCTTTAAGTAATATGATTAACTGAACCTAAATTTATCATGAACTTAGTACCTGATAGTATGTTGCTTGTTCATGTATGATTGTAGATAAATGGCCCGTGCTATTGTTCTGTTAAATTTTAATGCGTTCCTTGAGAAATCAAAGTTGAAAGATGATGGTAGCAATTACACGGACTGGGTCCGTAACTTGAGGATTATCCTCATTGCTGCACAGAAGAATTAGGTCCTGGAAGCACCGCTGGGTGCCAGGCCTACTGCTGGAGCAACACCAGATGTTGTGAACGTCTGGCAGAGCAAAGCTGATGACTACTCGATAGTTCAGTGTGCCATGCTTTACGGCTTAGAACCGGGACTTCAACGACGTTTTGAACGTCATGGAGCATATGAGATGTTCCAGGAGTTGAAGTTAATATTTCAAGCAAATGCCCGGATTGAGAGATATGAAGTCTCCAATAAGTTCTATAGCTGCAAAATGGAGGAGAACAGTTCTGTCAGTGAGCATATACTCAAAATGTCTGGGTATAATAATCACTTGATTCAAATGGGAGTTAATCTTCCAGATGATTGCGTCATTGACAGAATTCTCCAATCACTGCCACCAAGCTACAAGAGCTTCGTGATGAACTATGATATGCAAGGGATAAATAAGACTATTCCCGAGCTCTTCGCAATGCTGAAAGCTGCGGAGGTAGAAATAAAAAAGGAGCATCAAGTGTTGATGGTCAACAAGACCACTAGTTTCAAGAAAAAGGGCAAAGGGAAGAAGAAGGGGAACTTCAAGAAGAACAGCAAGCAAGTTGCTGCTCAAGAGAAGAAACCCAACTCTGGACCTAAGCCTGAAACTGGGTGCTTCTACTGCAAGCAGACTGGTCACTGGAAGCGGAACTGCCCCAAGTATTTGGCGGATAAGAAGGATGGCAAGGTGAACAAAGGTATATGTGATATACATGTTATTGATGTGTACCTTACTAATGCTCGCAGTAGCACCTGGGTATTTGATACTGGTTCTGTTGCTAATATTTGCAACTCGAAACAGGGACTACGGATTAAGCGAAGATTGGCTAAGGACGAGGTGACGATGCGCGTGGGAAACGGTTCCAAAGTCGATGTGATCGCGGTCGGCACGCTACCTCTACATCTACCTTCGGGATTAATATTAGACCTAAATAATTGTTATTTGGTGCCAGCGTTAAGCATGAACATTATATCTGGATCTTGTTTGATGCGAGACGGTTATTCATTTAAATCAGAGAATAATGGTTGTTCTATTTATATGAGTAATATCTTTTATGGTCATGCACCCCTGAAGAGTGGTCTATTCTTATTGAATCTCGATAGTAGTAACACACATATTCATAATGTTGAAACCAAAAGATGCAGAGTTGATAATGATAGTGCAACTTATTTGTGGCACTGCCGTTTAGGTCATATCGGTGTAAAGCGCATGAAGAAACTCCATACTGATGGACTTTTGGAACCACTTGATTATGAATCACTTGGTACTTGCGAACCGCGCCTCATGGGCAAGATGACTAAAACGCCGTTCTCCGGTACTATGGAGAGAGCAACAGATTTGTTGGAAATCATACATACAGATGTATGTGGTCCGATGAATATTGAGGCTCGTGGCGGATATCGTTATTTTCTCACCTTCACAGATGATTTAAGCAGATATGGGTATATCTACTTAACGAAACATAAGTCTGAAACATTTGAAAAGTTCAAAGAATTTCAGAGTGAAGTTGAAAATCATCGTAACAAGAAAATAAAGTTTCTACGATCTGATCGTGGAGGAGAATATTTGAGTTACGAGTTTGGTGTACATTTGAAACAATGCGGAATAGTTTCGCAACTCACGCCACCCGGAACACCACAGCATAATGGTGTGTCCGAACATCGTAATCGTACTTTACTAGATATGGTGCGATCTATGATGTCTCTTACTGATTTACCGCTATCGTTTTGGGGTTATGCTTTGGAGACGGCCGCATTCACGTTAAATAGGGCACCATCAAAATCCGTTGAGACGACGCCTTATGAACTATGGTTTGGCAAGAAACCAAAGTTGTCGTTTCTGAAAGTTTGGGGCTGCGATGCTTATGTGCAAAAGCTTCAACCTGATAAGCTCGAACCCAAATCGGAGAAATGTGTCTTCATAGGATATCCAAAGGAGACTATTGGATACACCTTCTATCACAGATCCGAAGGCAAGACTTTTGTTGCTAAGTTCGGAAACTTTCTAGAGAAGGAGTTTCTCTCGAAAGAAGTGAGTGGGAGGAAAGTAGAACTTGACGAGGTAACTGTACCTGCTCCCTTATTGGAAAGTAGTGCATCACAGAAAACTGTTTTTGTGACACCTACACCAATTAGTGAGGAAGCTAATGATAATGATCATGAAACTTCAGAACAAGATACTACTGAACCTCGTAGATCAACCAGAGTGAGATCCGCACCAGAGTGGTACGGTAATCCTGTTCTAGAAGTCATGCTACTAGATCATGATGAACCTACGAACTATGAAGAAGCGATGGTGAGCCCAGATTCCGCAAAATGGCTTGAAGCCATGAAATCTGAGATGGGATCCATGTATGAGAACAAAGTATGGACTTTGGTTGACTTGCCCAGTGATCGGCAAGCAATTGAGAATAAATGGATCTTCAAGAAGAAGACTGACGCCGATGGTAATATTACTGTCTACAAAGCTCGACTTGTCGCAAAAGGGTTTCGGCAAGTTCAAGGGATCGACTACGATGAGACCTTCTCACCTGTAGCGATGCTTAAGTCTGTCTGAATCATGTTAGCAATTTCCGCATTTTATGATTATGAAATTTGGCAGATGGATGTCAAAACTGCATTCCTGAATGGATTTCTGGAAGAAGAGTTGTATATGATGCAACCGGAAGGTTTTGTCGATCCAAAGGGAGCTAACAAAGTGTGCAAGCTCCAGCGATCCATTTATGGACTGGTGCAAGCCTCTCGGAGTTGGAATAAACGCTTTGATAGTGTGATCAAAGCATTTGGTTTTATACAGACTTTTGGAGAAGCCTGTATTTACAAGAAAGTGAGTGGGAGCTCTGTAGCATTTCTGATATTATATGTGGATGACATATTACTGATTGGAAATGATATAGAATTTCTGGATAGCATAAAGGGATACTTGAATAAGAGTTTTTCAATGAAAGACCTCGGTGAAGCTGCTTACATATTAGGCATAAAGATCTATAGAGATAGATCAAGACGTTTAATTGGACTTTCACAAAGCACATACCTTGACAAGATTTTGAAGAAGTTCAAAATGGATCAAGCAAAGAAAGGGTTCTTGCCTGTGTTACAAGGTGTGAAGTTGAGTCAGACTCAATGCCCGACCACTGCAGAAGATAGAGAGAAGATGAAAGATGTTCCCTATGCTTCAGCCATAGGCTCTATCATGTATGCAATGCTGTGTACCAGACCTGATGTGTGCCTTGCTATAAGTCTAGCAGGGAGGTACCAAAGTAATCCAGGAGTGGATCACTGGACAGCGGTCAAGAACATCCTGAAGTACCTGAAAAGGACTAAGGATATGTTTCTCGTATATGGAGGTGACAAAGAGCTCATCGTAAACGGTTACGTTGATGCAAGCTTTGACACTGATCCGGACGATTCTAAATCGCAAACCGGATACGTGTTTACATTAAACGGTGGAGCTGTCAGTTGGTGCAGTTCTAAACAGAGCGTCGTGGCGGGATCTACGTGTGAAGCGGAATGCATAGCTGCTTCGGAAGCAGCGAATGAAGGAGTCTGGATGAAGGAGTTCATATCCGATCTAGGTGTCATACCTAGTGCATCGGGTCCAATGAAAATCTTTTGTGACAATACTGGTGCAATTGACTTGGCAAAGGAATCCAGATTTCACAAGAGAACCAAGCACATCAAGAGACGCTTCAATTCCATCTGGGATCTAGTCCAGGTTGGAGACATAGAGATTTGCAAGATACATACGGATCTGAATGTTGCAGACCCGTTGACTAAGCCTCTTCCACGAGCAAAACATGATCAACACCAAGGCTCCATGGGTGTTAGAATCATTACTGTGTAATCTAGATTATTGACTCTAGTGCAAGTGGGAGACTAAAGGAAATATGCCCTAGAGGAATAAAGTTATTATTTATTTCCTTATAGCATGATAAAAGTTTATTATTCATGCTAGAATTGTATTAACCGGAAACATAATACATGTGTGAATACATAGACAAACAGAGTGTCACTAGTATGCCTCTACTTGACTAGCTCGTTAATCAAAGATGGTTATGTTTCCTAACCATGGACAAAGAGTTGTTATTTGATTAACGGGATCACATCATTAGTTGAATGATCTGATTGACATGACCCATTCCATTAGCTTAGCACCCGATCATTTAGTATGTTGCTATTGCTTTCTTCATGACTTATACATGTTCCTATGACTATGAGATTATGCAACTCCCGTTTGCCAGAGGAACACTTTGTGTGCTACCAAACGTCACAACGTAACTGGGTGATTATAAAGGAGCTCTACAGGTGTCTCCAAAGGTACATGTTGGGTTGGCGTATTTCGAGATTAGGATTTGTCACTCCGATTGTCGGAGAGGTATCTCTGGGCCCTCTCGGTAATGCACATCACTTAAGCCTTGCAAGCATTGCAACTAATGAGTTAGTTGTGGGATGATGTATTACAGAACGAGTAAAGAGACTTGTCGGTAACGAGATTGAACTAGGTATAGGATACTGACGATCGAATCTCGGGCAAGTAACATACCGATGACAAAGGGAACAACGTATGTTGTTATGCGGTCTGACCGATAAAAGATCTTCGTAGAATATGTAGAAGCCAATATGAGCATACAGGTTCCGCTATTGGTTATTGACCGGAGACGTGTCTCGGTCATGTCTACATTGTTCTCGAACCCGTAGGGTCCGCACGCTTAAGGTTACGATGACAGTTATATTATGAGTTTATGCATTTTGATGTACCGAAGGTTGTTCGGAGTCCCAGATGTGATCACGGACATGACGAGGAGTCTCGAAATGGTCGAGACATAAAGATTGATATATTGGAAGCCTATGTTTGGATTTCGGAAGTGTTCCGGGTGAAATCGGGATTTTACCGGAGTACCGGGAGGTTACCGGAACCCCCCGGGAGGTATATGGACCTTAGTGGGCCTTAGTGGAAGAGAGGAGAGGTGGCCAGAGATGGGCCGCGCGCCCCTCCCCCCCTTGGTCCGAATTGGACAAGGAGAGGGGGCCGGCCCCCCTTCCTCCTCTCTCTCCTCTTTCCCCCCCTCCACGAATCCTATTCCAACTAGGAAAGGGGGGGAGTCCTACTCCCAGAAGGAGTAGGACTCCTCCTGGCGCGCCACACCTTGGCCGGCCGGCCCCCCTCCCTTGAACCTTCATATACGGAGGCAGGGGCACCCCTAGAGACACAAGTTGATCCACGTGATCATATTCTTAGCCGTGTGCGGTGCCCCCTTCCACCATAGTCCTCGATAATATTGTAGCGGTGCTTAGGCGAAGCCCTGCGACGGTAGTACATCAAGATCGTCACCACGCCGTCATGCTGACGGAACTCTTCCCCGACACTTTGCTAGATCGGAGTCCGAGGATCGTCATCGAGCTGAACGTGTGCTAGAACTCGGAGGTGCCGTAGTTTCGGTGCTTGATCGGTCGGGCCGTGGAGACGTACGACTACATCAACCAAACGCTTCCGTTGTCGATCTACAAGGGTACGTAGATCATACTCTCCCCTCTCGTTGCTATGCATCACCATGATCTTGCGTGCACGTAGGAATTTTTTTGAAATTACTACGAAACCCAACACACAGATACTTCCAAAACCAGTTTGCAGGTGCCGATGAACTGTGCAGGTGACGCAACCCAAGCTCAAGGAGGAGCTCGATGAAGATCTTGTCCTTCGTGTTGTTTCATTCTAGTTGATCATTAGTGGAGCCCAGTCGGGACGATCGGGAATCTGTGTAGCATTTGGGGTAGTCTTCTTTTATTTTGGTTCTGTAGTCGGACCTTGATTGTATCTGGATGATGTAATGCTTTATTCATGTAATTGTGTGAAGTGGCGATTGTAAGCCAACTATGTATCTCTTTCCCTTATGTATTACATGGGTTGTGTGAAGATTATCTCACTTGCGACATTGCTTTCAATGCGGTTATGCCTCTAAGTCGTGCTTTGACACGTGGGAGATATAGCCGCATCGAGGGCGTTACAAGTTGGTAATCAGAGCCTTCCCCGACCTTAGGAGCCCCCTGCTTGATTGAATCGCTGGCATTATTGAGTCTAGAAAAAATGTTTTGAGTCATTTAGGATTATATATATCGGAGAGTTAGGAATTCTTTTTACTCCTCAGTCCCTTCGTCGCTCTGGTGAGGCATCCTGACGTAGAGTTTTGACTCTTCTCTTCTCAAATTTCACTAATTCTTTTAGGATCACGCGGGTATCTTGGAATCGTTCCGATGGTTTTGTGACGAGAACATTGTTCTTGGTACCTCCTGAAATTTAGCGGTTGTGGCAGTGTCCCGGGGAGTTGAGCTCCGAGGTGTTGTCGTCACAATTTTATCGTTGCAGTTCTGGAATACCTGAGATTAGTTTCGCCGACATCGAAAATCTCTTTTATGCAGTTGTTGGTGAGATAACCTCGATGCCACCCAGTACTGGGGCGGGAGTTCGGGAGTATTGCCATAACTCGTATAACGGATGCTTTTCGAAGGTTGAGGTAAACGATTTCCGAAGGTTTCTTGGTTATGTGTTGAAGGATGGATACAGCTGGATGTAGGATTTGTTAGTTTTGGGTGAGATATTATGCTTCCCCTGTATCCCCAACACCTGATTGCATAACCGGAAAATTTCGGGACTTTATAAGTGGGAATTCAAGTAGCTCCTAGGATATCTTTCCAACAAATGTATGGCATGAAATTGGGGTTCGATGTCTAGTGGTCTGCCTATCCACGGTTGGTTTTACAGTGGTCTCGTTGTGTCTTAAAGAGTCCTTGGCTATGCTGACTCGGGGACGCTTCGTATGTCATGTGCACTGCCTTGTACATGATGCTGCTATACGATCGAGCCCGTGTAGGCCCCACCACGAAAACTTCAGACGAAATCTCTGTCATATGTTTGTTCTGGCTTATTCTGTAAGCCAATCTTTTGTTTTGCTTTGAGTTGTGGTATTCGAGTTGCTTCGAAGTCAAATGTTGATTCCATACCTGTTCCTAAGTGGTGTTCTCATACTCCGATGTGAATACCGATCCTTCATGATAATCGAGATTGTCATGTCAATTCTTTTCAACCGGCGTGTCTCTCTTCAAGTGGATCCATTCATTTTCAACATCCGTAAGATCAACTCAAAGTCTTCTCAACGTTATTTGTTTCATTTGTCCCAAGTTTCCTTTTGTTTTCCCCCCCCCCCCCCCCTTTTTTTTGGGGAATCAGATTTCTTAATCAAGTATCCATCTTATCGATGGGAAGTCTCTCCATTCTTTTCCGTCAATGTTCTTATCCGGTGATTCTCATGAAGATTCTAATGGAGCTTCAAGTGTTGTATTCTTCGATCTTTTCTTCTCTGGTGGATTTAGTTCAAGCTTTATCGATCATATCCTTTCCTCGTTTCTAATGTTTTATCATGCCGGTGCACCTCTTAATCATTCCTCTCGCTATTAATTGTTCTGGAGTGCTCAAGATATCTAGAAGATTCGTGTTTCCACTCTGCTTTCATTCAAGCTCCTTCGAGGATGTTATCTCTTTTGAGCCATCTAATTCAACTGGTGCAATCTCTCTTTTAAATCTCTTCAACGGTATTTCTTTTGAGTGGGCCCTAACCCACAGGTCTTTTACCAGGATCTTACCTGACTCTTTTAATTTTACAGGAGCTATTCTCTAATCTTTTAAAGTTTGGCGTAAGAATGAATTATCATCAGTCAAATGTCTTTCACCAAGATCTTTCAAATTCTTTTCATCGTTGGTTCAACCTTTCCAATTTTAATTCCGGAGTGTCTCAACAATTCTTGGTGGTGTTTCTCGTCGTCATTCTCGGATTTTGAAGACCGAAGAAGAGTTTTTCCTCCATATCTTATCCGTTCTCTCAGAGATTCGTGGTTCTAGCATTATGCCATCCTCTCATAATTGTTTTCGATTGTGAGATTTCTTTTCACCCTTCCGGAGCAATTTAGGAGTCTTTTCAGTTTGATTCTCCGGAGCCCATCATCTTAGGATTATTCATTCTAGCTTCCAGCTCTCATTTCTCCAAATCTTACCGGTGCATCATTCAAATATCCTCTGATCAGCTCGTGATCTTTTCGTTCACTTGCATCTAAATTCTCTCAAGTTTCTTCGTTCATGTCATAATTCTACCCGGTGTTTCTTTATCTTTTCTTCAATCATTTTTCAATTCTTACGGTTTTCGTTCAAGATTTCTCTTCCTTCATTTCATATCAATTCATTCGTTCTTTCATCCTACCGGTGGATCGTCGAAGACCTTTCTCAAGTTTATGCTATATCTATCTTAACCATTTCTTGCTAAAAGAATAAGTAGTATGCCAAATCCATTACTTGTCATCAATTTAAATTGGTGAAGGATAAGCATAATGTAATTCTTATTCTTGATTCACCCAAATGTTTAATTCCTTATTCCGGAGGTTCATCAAATTCTCGGTTTCACTTAATTCATCTTTCTTTTCCCGGAGTTCCAAGTTCTCTCAATTATTTCATCGCGAAGATCCATCTAATCATTGCAAGGATTCACCTTGTGTTTTCAACTTCTCTTTCCTTTCGTTTGATCATTCTTTTATTACCGAAGTTCTTCATGGAGGCTCTACATGATGGTTCATCAAGGATTTAATTCCTTCTCGAAGTGTTCATTGAGATTCCCTTCAGAGGAGCTCAAGTATTCCTCTTCTTGCATTCGAAAGTGCAATTCTTTCTACAGTATCATTTGAGGTGGTATTATGTCATTCTTGATAATTTGAGTTCATGTTTCATGATTCACATGTTGTTAAGAATGAGGTATTTTAAATCCATTAATCTCTTCATTGGAGTTATATTGGGTTATATTTCACCTAAAGCTTTCCCTAAGGATTTTGCTATTTATGGTGCTCATAAATGACCCAAGTTCTTCATCTTTCCTCCCGGGGAAATATTTTCTCGTCTCCTTGTTCATATCAATCCAATTCTTTTTCCCGTGAGTGGCAGAATCTCACCTCATAGTTTTGAGTTGTTCTCCATAAGCCCACTACAAGATTATTCTTTTCGTTGTTGATAACCCAACAACTCCTTCTAGCTTTTGTTGTAAGCGTGCTCTACCAAGAACTTGTTTCCCTTCATTCTTTCCATTCCACTCTTTCATTTCTCCCGGAGGCATTGTGATGTTGCTCTCTTCAACCCATCTTCTTGTTTTGTCAAGATCATTTTTCTTTCCTTTACTTATCCATTTAACCGGTGTGTTGTGCCCTCTGCTCAAGTTCTTTTCTTCTTATCTCTTTTCAACCGGAGTGCTGTCCGAATTTATTCTTCCTTGTTCCTCTTTTCTAACGGAGAGTTATCAACTTCGTTCGTCTCAGTTGTATTCGTTTCTCGAAATGGCTTAACCTTTCAAGGTTCTTTGGTTTCACTCGCTTTTCAAAGAAGCAACTTAGTTTTACCTCTTCTCTTCCTCTTCTTTTTCCCTCCGGTGCCATCCTAGATCTCGGGACGAGATCCTCTCGTAGTGGTGGAGTGTTGTGACGCCCCAAGACCGGAGCTGCAGATGCCTTCCAGGGTTTTCAGGTTTCGTTGTGTGTTTTGCTTGGTCTGTTGCATTTCATATTTGCATCATGTGCATTGCATCATGTCATCATGCCATCATGTCATTTCTTTTCTTAACTCAACTAAATAAATGGCATGGATCTTTGATCCATTTAAACCGAGGGAATTCACGTGGTGATTTCTCTATATAACATATCCTCCCAATATTTTAGGGAGCTATATTAAATATTCCATTTTCAGAATCACACATGCAAAATATTTTCCATGTCTATTCCTCTTCGAGTTTGACCTTCAAACCTTGCCAATATTTCTCATCTCTTTTATCGAGGCTCCTCTAAAAGTCCCAGCCCATTTAGAGTCCTTTCGAATGGGTTTCAAAATTCAAACATGTTGAATTAAATTCAACATGTGCGAATCTATTGTTCTCCAAAAGTCCTCTTGCCATTTTATTTAATTTCCTCACATTTTTGTGAGTCCAGAAATATTACCCCCGTGCGCTAATTCTTTCCCTAACCCCCTCCCTCTTTTCTTTTCTTCCCTAATTTTTGTTTTATGCTTAGAGAGAAGAGAGAGTGAGAGAGAGAAAGAGCCCAGCCAAGATCCAGGCGCAGCCCCTTCTCTTCTGGGCCGGCCTTTTGGCCCACCTAGTCCTAACCCTAGGCCGAACCCAACTCCCTCGTTCTCTCCCTCATTTCTCTCCCCTCGCGCCGCCAGGGAGCCCGATCTCGCTCGTCCCCATCTCCCTCTCGACCCCTTAGTCCTGATCCCATGCAACCGCCACTGCCGAAGCTCCTCCTCCCCTCGCCTCCGCCCTGCTGCTTCGTCCTTGACCTCTGCCGGACCTCTAGTGCACCTCCGCGTCGCCAGAGTTCTCAGCCTCCCCCTCGCTCGCATTCACAGCCGCGAGGCAATGCTTCTCCTCTGCGCGCCCATGGTCCTCCCTTCGTCATCGTGAGTGGCAACAGGAGCATCGCCGAGCCCTCGTGCCCGCGACCCTGCGGCTGCATTGACCATCAGCTTCGGCCGGTGAGCTCCCTGCTGCGCGCGTCCCGTCTCCGACCCTTGCGCCCGATTCCCAGCGACGCCAGTCTCCAGGAGCTCCCTACCGCGTCCTTGATCCGGCGAGCTCCGCTGCCGGATTGCACTGCCACCCGCTCCTCCCTCGATCTCGCAGGAATCAAGCACCGCCGAGCAGCTCCCTCTCCTGCGCGCCTCGCTGCCGTCTCCTCCGCCGCTGCGCCAGTTCGCCACCGCGCCGACGCCGTCGGCGACCATCCCGGCCAACCTTTGTCGTCAGTCGTCCTCCAGCAAGCACGTCTACGTGCCCTGCATCCTCGACCTTCCCGGAGCACCGGTCGACGCCGATGTCCCCTGGTTTCCCTCTGTCTCGCCTGTGCTCTCCTTGGAGCATAGCACCACATCGCCCGATCTGATCCAGCTGCTGTCGGTTTCTTCGCTGCTGCTGCTGTTTTGCTTCAGTTGCTGCATCTCCGGCCGTCCCCGTCATTCGTAGGCGACCGCGCCCGTTGGCTCCCGCGATGCCTGCTGCTGCCGCTGTTTTCCTAGGTCAAACGAACAAAACACCTCCACCGGAGGCCGCCAAGACCGTCCAGGATTCGCCAAGTACAACGCCGTCGGTGCCCCTCCAAGTTTGATGTTGGAACATGCACGACTACGCGGATTCGCCAAGTACCACGACGCCCCCCCGAAGAGTTCGTGTTCGACAAGTCCGATGTCGCGCTTTTACAACTAGGCTGCCGAGATCGAGACCGGCGAGACCGACCTTGTAACGCTATGCCATGTACCTCTACCAGCGACTCGAACATCTACGAACCGTGTACAATTACCACCGCTATAATTTTGACGAGAAACGTGTACCACTACCGTCAAGAGTACCTCTACCGTCGGCATGTACCCCTACTTCCACTACCGTCATGAGAACAACTACTTCCTCTACGAACTCGAACCCCTCGAGAATGCTTCCTTGGAAGGTATAACCACCGAGGCGACGCCCGTGAAGGAATGTTGTGTGATGTTTGAGATGCTCGTGGTTGCATCGTGTCCGAGTTGTTCTTTGCGAGTTCCTCGTTGCCTTGCCGTCGACATGTGGGAACCCGGTATCCGGGAGCACCCCATCTTCTGCATGACACGCTCCTGTCACTTTTCCTTTTGCATCGGTATCTCAATCGAGTTACTGAGAACCGGAATGTTGCCGTGGCATCACTTTAGGATTCATTGCCGTGGCCCCCTTTCGTTTCTGCCACGATGACAAATGATTCATAATATGCTCTTGTTAACATTTTCATAAAACCTGCATAAACTTGCAATGTCATCCGCATCATGTTAACAACATCAAGAATGTTTAATTTGTTGTTTGCATTAATTTGCTAAATGCATATGGGGATTTACCGGATTTGTTGTTTGTTATACCCGGCCCCATTTAAATTGTTTCGATAGTATATTTTGTTATGCTTCACCTCTTGCCATGTTAACCAACATTTAATATTGTTGAGTACCTAACCGGGAGTGAACTAAATAATTGATGTGGTGTTCCGTCAATATGCAACTCGTTGCATATTGGGCTCCACTTAACTTGTAGTTTTGTTTGTGCACTTTTCCATGCCATGCATATTTAAACCGGACATGCATCATACTTGGTTGTGCATCATGCCATGCTTATTTGATGTTTGTTCACTATGTTGTTTGCTTCTTTCCGGTGTTGCTTCTTCGGGTAGTTCCGATAATGTCGCGTTTGTGAGGATTCATTCAACTACATCCGTTTGTCTTCTTCATGGACTCGTTCTTCTTCCTTGCGGGATCTCACGCAAGATGACCATACCCTCGAAATCACTTCTATCTTTGCTTGCTAGTTGCTCGCTCTTTTGCTATGCCTATGCCGCGATACCTATCACACGCTTTATCATGCCTCCCATATTGTTGAGCCAAGTCTCTAACCCACCTTGTCCTAGCAACCGTTGTTTGGCTATGTTACCGCTTTGCTCAGCCCCTCTTATAGCGTTGTTAGTTGCAGGTGAAGATTGGAGCTTGTTCCATGTTGGAACATGGATATTTTGTTGTGATATCACAATATCTCTTATTTATTTAACGCATCTATATACTTGGTAAAGGGTGGAAGGCTCGGCCTTATGCCTGGTGTTTTGTTCCACTCTTGCCGCCCTAGTTTCCGTCATATCAGTGTTATGTTCCCGGATTTTGTGTTCCTTACGCGGTTGGGTTATAATGGGAACCCCTTGACAGTTCGCCTTGAATAAAACTCTTCCAGCAATGCCCAACATTGGTTTTACCATTCGCCACCTAGCCTTTTCTTTCCCCTGGGTTCTACAGACTCAAGGGTCATCTTTATTTAAACCCCCCTGGGCCAGTGCTCCTCTGAGTGTTGGTCCAACCGAGTAGACTGCGGGGCCACCTCGGGGCAACTTGAGGGTTGGTTTTACTCATAGGATGTCTCATCTGAGTGTGCCCTGAGAACGAGATATGTGCAGCTCCTATCGGGATTTGTCGGCACATTCGGGCGGTGTTGATGGACTTGTTTTACCATTGTCGAGGATGTCTTGTAACCTGGATGCCGAGCCTGATTGGATTGTCTTGGGAGAAGGAATATCCTTCGTTGACCATGAGAGCTTGTGATTGGATAAGTTGGGACACCCCTGCAGGGTTTTGAACTTTCGAAAGCCGTGCCCGCGGTTATGGGCAGATGGGAATTTGTTAATGTCCGGTTGTAGAAAACCTGAAGTTTATCTTAATTAAAATGCATCAACCGTGTGTGTAATCGTGATGGTCTCTTCTCGGCGGGGTCCGGGAAGTGAACACGGTGTTGGAGTTATGTTTAATAGGTTGTTCTAGGATCACTTCTTGATCATAGTTCATCGATCGTGCCCTTGCCTTCTCTTCTCGCTCTCATTTGCGTATGTTAGCCACCAAATATGCTAGTCGCTTGCTGCAACTCCACCTCATACCTTTTTCCTTACCTAAAAGCTTAAATAGTCTTGATCGCGAGGGTGTGAGATTGCTGAGTCCCCGTGACTCACAGATACTTCCAAAACCAGTTTGCAGGTGCCGATGAACTGTGCAGGTGACGCAACCCAAGCTTAAGGAGGAGCTCGATGAAGATCTTGTCCTTTGTGTTGTTTCGTTCTAGTTGATCAGTAGTGGAGCCCAGTCGGGACGATCGGGGATCTGTGTAGCATTTGGGGTAGTCTTCTTTTATTTTGGTTCCGTAGTCGGACCTTGATTGTATCTGGATGATGTAATGCTTTATTCATGTAATTCTGTGAAGTGGCGATTGTAAGACAACTATGTACCTCTTTCCCTTATGTATTACATGGGTTGTGTGAAGATTATCTCACTTGCGACATTGCTTTCAATGCAGTTATGACTCTAAGTCGTGCTTCGACACGTGGGAGATATAGCCGCATCGAGGGTGTTACACTATCGTCTGGAGGAAGTCGACTTTGACGATCCGAATACGAACGTGCGAGGACGTCGCGCCTTAGCAATCGCTAAACCAACTCCGAGAGGTTATTGACCACACGGAAGCACGATCAACCTGACCACGAAGGTCTATTTCCTGCAGGCAAACGAAGAACAACCAAGAAACTAAGATTGCAGTCTGGATAATTGCGAATATAAGTGGAAAGCTTTATTGATCAAAGGTGGGGTTCTGTGACGCCTTTGTCTGGTCGTTGAACACAAACGAAGTACGCGAAGTTGCAGTTATGTCGAACTTTAATCTAAACAAAACTAAAAGTCTAAACGACGCCCTAAAGGTTGTATATATGGAGGAAGAGGGGGGAATTTCGTGGCCTTTGGAGGAGGGGTCCAAAACCAACCCTAACTCTTGTTTCCCCACACATACGGACTCCAAAAATAGCCTATACTTAAGTATTTCGAAAATACATGGGCCTGGCCCAATAATAAGGTGACGCAACACCTGGAATAGCCTCTGGACGAAATTTATGAAGTGGCATATTGTATATTTCGTCCAAGGCTTCATGCACTCCTTATGGTGGCTTCAAAGTCCTGAAATCATCACTTGTAACTCCGTTCTTGATCCCCTTGCGCATGCCATCATCTCCATGCTTGGTCTTGCTCCAGTGTTCATCCCTCTTATCCTTGCCAGGCCCTTCATTTGCAAGCAAAACAAATGTATCCAATTTAGGCAGCATCATATTCTCATGAACATTAGAATCATTACCAAGAAACGAAAGTACCTGATAATTTAATTGGTGTGCGCGAGCTCTAGTAATTGGTCCAGTATGTATAGCAGCAGGGGCTGTGGGTGTAACAATGGTATTGATGTCCTCATCATCCTCCCCTTCTTGAAATGAAGTCGTCCTCGACGAAAGCTCATCTTCCTCACCCAAATAAGGCTTCGAATCTGCAATGTTAAAAGTGGGACTAACCCCAAAATCTGCGGGCAGCTCAAGTTTATATGCATTATCATTTATTTTCTCTAACACCTTAAAAGGACCATCAGCATGTGGCATTAGCTTTGATTTGCGCAAATTAGGAAATCCATCCTTACGCAAATGTAACCAAACAAGATCTCCAGGTGCAAACACAATATGTTTTCTACCCTTATCTCCAGCAAGTTTATATTTAGCATTCATACGCTCAATGTTTTCCTTAGTTAACTCATGCATTTTTAAAATCAATTCAGCACGTTCTTTAGCATCAAAATTAACCTTCTCCGAAGATGGAAGAGGCAACAAATCAATAGGTACACGAGGTAGGAAACCATACACACTTTCAAAAGGGCACATCTTAGTAGTAGAATGCAATGAACGATTATAAGCAAATTCAACATGAGGCAAGCATTCTTCCCACATTTTCTTATTATTCTTCAAAACAGCCCTAAGCATAGTAGAGAATGTTCTATTGACTACTTCAGTTTTCCATCAGTTTGGGGGTGACAAGTAGTACTAAAAAGCAGTTTAGTCTCCAACTTAGCCCATAAACATCTCCAAAAGTGGCTAAGAAATTTAGTATCACGATCTGTAACAATAGTATTTGGCACACCATGCAAGCGAATAATTTCACGAAAGAACAAATCAGCAACATTAACAGCATCATCGCTTTTATGACATGGTATAAAGTGTGCCATTTTCGAGAACCTATCCACGACAACAAATATGCTATCCCTCCCCTTCTTTGTTCGAGGTAAACCTAAAACAAAGTCCATATATATATCCTCCCAAGGAACACTAGGTACAGGCAAAGGCATATATAAACCATAAGGATTGAGTCGTGACTTAGCTTTTTGACATGTAGTGCAGCGAGCAACAAAACGCTAAACATCCCATCTCATCTTTGGCCAAAATAAATGTGTAGCAAGTATATCCTCCGTCTTCTTGACGCCAAAGTATCCCATTAATCCTCCTCCATGCGCCTCCTGCAACAACAAAAGATGAACAGAGCTAGCTGGAATGCATAACTTGTTAGTACGAAACACAAATCCATCATTAAGAACGAACTTGTTCCAAGTTCTCCCTTCCTTACAATTCTGCAATACATCTTTATATTCAACATCATGCACATATTGATCTTTGATGGTCTCCAAACCAAATATTTTAAAGTCAACTTGTGAAAGCATAGTATAACGATGAGACAATGTATCAACAATAACATTTTCTTTACCCTTCTTGTGTTTAATGACATAAGGGAAAGTCTCAATGAATTCAACCCATTTAGCATGTCTACGGTTCAATTTTGCTTGACTTTTAATGTGTTTCAAAGATTCATGATCAGAATGTATAACAAATTCCTTGGGCCATAAATAATGTTGCCATGTTTCTAAGGTCCGAACAAGAGCATATAATTCTTTATCATAAGTAGAATAGTTCAGACTAGGCCCACTCAATTTTTCCAGAAAATTATGCAACAGGTTTGCCATCTTGTAATAACACACCTCCTAATCCAATTCCACTAGCATCACATTCAAGCTCAAAAGTCTTATTAAAATCAGGAAGTTGGAGTAAAGGAGCATGTGTCAAATTATCTCTCAATACCGTGAAGGCTTCTTCCTATGCGGTACCCCAAACAAAAGGCACATCCTTCTTTGTAAGCTCATTGAGAGGTGCAGCAATGGTGCTGAAATCTCTCACAAAACGCCTATAGAAACCAGCGAGGCCAAGGAAACTCCTCACTTGTGTGACCGTTTTGGGCTGCGGCCAACTCTCAATAGCTTCAATCTTGGCTTCATCAACTTCAATTCCCTGTGGAGTAACAACATAGCCAAGCAAGATACTCGGTCGGTGCAAAAGGTGCACTTTCCAAGGTTACCAAACAAACGTGCATCACGTAGAGCAATAAAAACAGCATGCAAATGTTCCAAATGTTCCTCCAAAGATTTACTATAAATCAGTATATCATCAAAATAGTCTACCACAAATCGTCCAATGAAAGCAGGTAAAACTTCATTCATTAACCTCATGAAAGTACTAGGTGCATTAGTTAACCCAAAAGGCATGACTAACCACTCATATAAACCAAACTTAGTTTTAAATGCAGTTTTCCATTCATCTCCCAATTTCATACAAATTTGATGGTATCCACTACGCAAATCAACTTTGGAGAATATTGTAGAGCCACTCAATTCATCAAGCATATCATCTAACCTAGGAATAGGATGACGATAACGAATAGTAATATTATTAATGCCTCTACAATCAACACACATACGCGATGTACCATCCTTTTTCGGCACTAGAATAATAGGAACAACACAAGGACAAAGGGATTTGCGAATATAACCTTTGTCGAGCAGCTCCTGGACTGGACGCATAATCTCCTTCGTCTCCTCTGGTGGATTGGTACGGTATGGTGCACAGTTGGGTAGCGAAGCACCGGGAATTAAGTCAATCTGATGCTCAATCCCTCGAATAGGTGGTAATCCCGTTGGCACATCTTGTGGAAAGACGTTAGCGAACTCCTGCAAAATTTTAGTAACAACAGGAGGCAAAGAGGAAGGCACGTCCTTGAATGAAAATAATGTCTCTTTGCACACAAAAGCATAACAAACAGATTTGCTGAAATCTAGATCATCAATATCAGATTTGGTGGCAAGTAAGCATGCACTTTTCAATTTAATTTTAGAAGCAACATTAGATGGTTTATCATTAGGCTTCATGTGTTGCTCAAATTATTTTGCCACAATCTGATTTTCACTCTTATTTTTCTCCTGTTTTGCTTTATTAGCTCTATTAATATCATCTTTCAAAATGGAATCAGGAGTCATAGGAAGCAAAGTAATATTTTTATCCTTATGAACAAGATTATACTGATTTTTTCTACCATGGTGTACATAATTTTTATCAAATTGCCATGGTCTACCAAGTGATAAAGAACATGCTTGCATAGGTACCACATCACAATCAACATAATCAGCATATGTAGAGATACTAAAATGCACACGAACGGTACGTGTTACCTTAACCTTGCCGCTGTTGTTGAACCATTGGATGTAGTAAGGATGTGGATGCGGTCTTGTGGTGAGAGAGAGCTTCTTCACCATCTCCATGCTAGCCAAGTTGTTGCATCTCCCTCCATCTATGATGACGCAAATAGAACGTTCCTTCACAACTCCCTTGGTATGGAACAAATTATGCCTCTGATTTTGCTCAGCTTGTGTAACCTGCACACTCAAAACACGTTGAGCAACTAAACATTCATACCTATCAGCATCTTCAGCAGCCATGTATTGCGTCTCATGATCAGAATCATCTCCACCATGTTCTTCATGTGTAATAAGAGCCAAAGTCTCCTCATCATAGTCAGTGGCGGACTCATACCCACCATCCTTAGTAGCAATCATCACATGCTAAGATTTGCATTCTCTCGCAAAATGTCCTCTTCCCTTACAACGACGACAAATAATATCACTTGTGTGCCCTGTTGACGCCATGGAAGAAGAAGAGCTCTGCGCAGGCCCGACAGGTGTGCTCTTGGCAGATAGTGGTGGTTGTGCCTGCTTTCTTGTATCACGGCTGGAGGTGGCACCTGATGGAGGTGCTGGTGTAGTGGAAGTAGAGGATGCACGTGGTGTCCGTGATGAAGATCGACCTGCAGAAAAGTTAGTTCGTGCCAATGCCTGTCGATCCTGCACTTCACATTCAGCTTTACAAGCAAGATGGAATAAACGAGTGATATTATTATACTCCTTATACTCTAGAATGGTCTGAATATCTATATTTAATCCACCCATAAAATGTGCAAGTATAGCTTCATTCTCCTCAACAATACCACATCTAATCATGCCAGTTTGTAATTCCTGATAATATTCTTCTACAGAATTTTTTCCTTGTCTTAAACGCAACAATTTTTGAATTAATTCACGTTGATAATATGGTGGAACCCAACGAGTACGCATAGCAGTTTTCAAACCAGCCCAAGTAGCTGGAATAGGATATAATCTACAATGTTCAGACCACCAAACACATGCAAAACTAGTGAAAGAACAAACAACAGCAGGAACACGTCTCTCCTCGAGATATTGTAAACATGTAAAACGTTGTTCAGTTTCTAACTCCCAAGTAAGATATATATCATGAACATATCTACCCTCAGATGGTGGAATATTCAACTTTAGTTTAGGAAAAAGGTCATGATCTCGTACCTCAGGTGGTGGTGCAGCCCTACCATTTGTGATGATATACTTGAGGACGACCTGGTGGTGGTGGTGCTGGTGGTTGCACGTAGTTCTGATTTTGATCAACCTCATCCTCGTAATGGTCCTCCACCTCTGCAGTAGCAGCAGGAGCTACAGAAGCATCAACATCGACACCAGAATTTTTCCTAGGGTCAATGGGAACACGCTGTGCTCGTCCCACTTAATTTGGAAGGCGTTGTTGTTGTTGTTGTTGTAGAGGTGCGTTAGGTGCAGCCGGTGGTGGTGGTGGAAGATGCACGAGCAATTCATTAAACTTGTTATCGATCTTTGTTTCGAACGTCTTCTCCGTGCTATCTATATTCTCCATGGCCTCTTCAAATCTTTTTAGCACATCTTGCACCTGTCCACTCATCATTTGCTGAAATTTATCATGCAACTCTTTATTCGTCATGTTCTCCCAGTCAGTCTCGTCGGCTTGTGATCCTGCCATGGTTAGCAGCAATAGAAACACACAAGAATATGATCCTACATACTACTAACAAGAGGTGGTGGTGGGTGTCACAAATCCGTCAAGCAAATCTCAAATTCTTACCAGTTCTTACCACGCAACAGGTGGTGATCGGCAACCGTTGTAGTCAAAACTCTCAAAAGCTTGGATAGAGCGATTGCCAGGGAGAGTCAAACGCACGACATAGATGTATGTGGAGCTGGGAAGGCTTATAATATGGTTGCAAAAAGGGTCAGCAATAATCAATTCAGAGATGCAAAGTTGAATAAACGCTCAACGATGGTACTGTGCTGGTCCTAGGCTAGACCGTACTAGAGACACGAGCCTAGAACACGAACAAAATCACGGCACGACACGTAAACAAAGGAGGAGCACTCTCTGATTTTTTTTCCCTTTTTCACCTTTTTCCTGTTTTTTTTGCTCCACAACATTTTAAGTTTGGAACTATTTTTCTTCTGCGGGTAGCACAGAAATTGGGGAGTCCGACTTGGTCATGACTCGAAGTATCGCATGATCTGGAACTCGAAAACAAAGCAACAAATACTGGACTAGGACTGGTGGCGGAGATGAAACTAGTGGAAACTCGGACTGGTGGCGAATATATGTAGGACGGTGGAACACGGACTGGTGGCAAATCTATGATGGAGGTGGACTCGGATTATCGTGATAGCGGTGGATATGTGGTATATGGCATTGGCGATGACGATGGTGGTATATGGCAGCAGTGATGACGATGGTGGTATATGGCAGCGGTGACGATGATGGTGGTATATGGCAGCGGTGATGATGACGATGCGGTGGCGGCATGACTACTTGTGAACAGAACTCGAAACTCTAAAGGACTAGACACTAAGGCTAGCAACTACACACGACGATGCAACCGCAAATTCAACAATGAAAAACCCTAAAAAGATTATGCAAAGGCTCAGATTGGTTCATATATGATGAACTAACCCTAATTTTTTGTGTGTCTTTTCCGTGGACTATAGGTATGAAGAACAGACTCGATCTAAACTACCAAAAACTGTAAAATCTCAGCGAGCAACCTGGAAATCTGATACCACTTGATAGAGGCAAAGGTGTCCTGTCTTTCGATGAGATGGTGGCTATCGTTTGGAGGAAGTCGACTTTGATGATCTGACTATGAACGTGCGAGGACGTTGCGCCTTAGCAATCGCTAAACCAACTTCGAGAGGTTATTGACCACGCCGGAGTACGATCAACTTGACCACGAAGGTCTGTTTCCTGCAGGCAAATGGAGAACAAGCAAGAAACTAAGATTGCAATCTGGATATTGCGAATATAAGAGGAAAGCTTTATTGATCAAAGGTGGGGTTCTGTGACGCCTTTGTCTGGTCGTTGAACACAAACGAAGTACGCGAAGTTGCAGCTATGGCGAACTTTAATCTAAACAAAACCCAAAGTCTAAACGATGCCCTAAGGGATGTATATATGGAGGAAGAGGGGGAATTTCGTGGCCCTTGGAGGAGGGGTCCGAAACCAACCCTAACTCTTGTTTCCCCACACATACGGACTCTAAAAACAGCCTATACTTAAGTATTTCGAAAATACATGGGCCTGGCCCAATAATAAGGTGAAGCAGCACCTAGAATAGCCTCTGGACAAAATTTATGAAGTGGCATCTTGTATATTTTGTCCAAGGCTTCATGCACTCCTTATGGCGGCTTCAAAGTCCTGAAATCATCACTTGTAACTCCGTTCTTGATCTCCTTGCGCATGCCATCATCTCCATTCTTGGTCTTGCTCCAGTGTTCATCCCTATTATCCTTGCCAGGCCCTTCATTTGCAAGCAAAACAAATGTATCCAATTTAGGCAGCATCATATTCTCATGAACATTAGAATCATTACCAAGAAACGAAAGTACCTGATAATTTAATTGGCGTGCGCAAGCTCTAGTAATTGGTGGAGTATGTATACCAGCAGGGGCTGTGGGTGTAACAATGATATTGATGTCCTCATCACTGTCCCTCACTTGTTGGATCAAGAAGGAGAGGACGCCGCCGAGCCGTACGTGTGCTAAACTCGAAGGTGCTACACGTGCGGTACTTGGATCAGATTGGCCCGCGACGCGAGTACGACTACGCCAACCACGATCTCTAGATCGTTAACGCTTTTGGTCTACAAGGGTATGTAGACACTACTCACCTCTCGTTGCTATATATCTCCTAGATTAGATCTTGGGTGTTCATATGATTTTTTTCATGCTTCGTTCCCCAACAGTGGCATCAGAGCTAGGTCTATGCGTACATGTATTTGCATGAGTAGAACACAAAGTTGTCATGGGCGTTGATGTTCAGATTGCTTACTTCCTTGTCTTATTTGGATTCGGCGGTATTCTGGGTGTTGGGGAACGCAATATTTCAAAAAAATTCCTATGATCACGCGAGATCTATCTAGGAGATGCATAGCAACGAGCGGGGAGAGTGTGTCCACGTACCCTCGTAGACCGAAAGCAGAAGCGTTTAGTAACACGGTTGGTGTAATCAAACATCTTCGTGATCCAACCGATCCAAGTACCGAACTCACGACACCTCCGCGATCTGCACATGTTCAGCTCGGTGATGTCCCTCGAACTCTTCATCCAGTTGAGGCTGAGGGAGAGTTTCGTCATCACGACGGCATGGTGACGGTGATGATGAAGTTACCGGCGTAGGGCTTCGCCTAAGCACTACGACAATATGACCGAGGTGGAAAACTGTGGAGGGGGGCACCGCACACGGCTAAGAGATTGTCTGTTCTGCCTTTGGTTGCCCCCTCCCCACGTATATAAAGGAGGGGGAGGAGGAGGCCGACCAAGGAGGAGGCACGCCATGGGGGAGTCCTACTAGGACTCCAAACCTAGTAGGATTCGCCCCCCTTTCCTATTCCAAGTGGGAGAAGGGGGGAAGGAGGAGGAGGAGAGAAGGAAGGAGGGGGGGCGCCGCCCCCTACCCTTGTCCAAGTCGGATTGGGGCAAGGGGGGCGCGCGCCACCTCCTGGCCAGCCCTCTCTCTTCTCCACTAAGGCGCATGAGGCCCAATAGCTTCCGGGAGGGGGGGGGGGTTCCGGGAACCCCCGGTACTCCGAAACTTATCCGAAACGACCCGAACCATTTCGGTGTCCGAATGTAACCTTCCAATATATGAATCTTTATGTCTTTACCATTTTGAGACTCCTCGTGATGTCTGTGATCTCATCCGGGACTCCGAACAACCTTCGGTCATCAAATCACATAAACTCATAATACAAATAGTCATCGAACGTTAAGCGTGCGGACCCTACGGATTCGAGAACTATGTAGACATGACCGAGATACATCTCTGGTCAATAACCAATAGCGGAACCTGGATGCTCATATTGGCTCGTACATATTCTGTGAAGATCTTTATCGGTCAAACCACATAACAACATACGTTGTTCCCTTTGTCATCGGTATGTTACTTGCCCGGGATTCGATCGTCGGTATCATCATACCTAGTTCAATCTCATTACCGAAAAGTCTCTTTACTCGTTCCATAGTGCATCATCCCGTAACTAACTCATTAGTCACATTGCTTGCAAGGCTTATAGTGATGTGCATTATCGAGAGGGCCCAGAGATACCTCTCCGACAATCGGAGTGACAAATCCTAATCTCGATCTATGCCAACTCAACAAACACCATCGGAGACACCTGTAGAGAATCTTTATAATCACCCAGTTACGTTGTGACATTTGATAGCACACTAAGTGTTCCTCCGGTATTCGAGAGTTGCATAATCTCATACTCATAGGAACATGTATAAGTCATGAAGAAAGCAATAGCAATAAACTAAACGATCATAGTGCTAAGCTAACGGATGGGCCTTGTCCATCACATCATTCTCTAATGATGTGATCCCGTTTATGAAATGACAACACATGTCTATGGCTAGGAAACTTAACCATCTTTGATCAACGAGCTAGTCTAGTAGAGCCATACTAGGGACACTCTGTTTGTCTATGTATTCACACATGTACTAAGTTTCTGGTTAATACAATTCTAGCATGAATAATAAACATTTATCATGATATAAGGAAATATAAACAACAACTTTATTATTGCCTCTAGGGCATATTTCCTTCAGCGGGATGAAGCGGCTCGGACCAGCCTTACATGGCCTCGTACATGAAACCGGTTCCACTATTTGACATGCAACTTGTATTGCATAAAAGTCGCTTTGCGGGTGTCTGTCTCTCCCACTTTAGTCGAATATGATTTGACAAAGGTTGTCCTTGTAGAAGGTTAAAAGGCAACTTGTATATCACCGTTGTGGTTTTGCGTAGATAAGAAGTGTTCTTATAGTATGCCCTAGCAGCCACGTAAAAATTGCAACAATAAAGTAGAGGACGTCTAACTTGTTTTTGCAGGGCATGTTGTGATGTGGTATGGCCTAAACGTGATGTGATATATGTTGATGTATGAGATGATCATGTTTTGTAATAGGTTCACGACTTGCATGTCGATGAGTATGGAAACCGGCAGGAGCCATAGGGTTGTTGTCGGTGTCAAAACCGGCGGATCTCGGGTAGGGGGTCCCAAACTGTGCGCCTAAGGCGGATGGTAACAGGAGGCAGGGGACACGATGTTTTACCTAGGTTCGGGCCCTCTTGATGGAGGTGAAACCCTACGTCCTACTTGATTTATTCTTGATAATATGAGTAGTACAAGAGTTGACCTACCACGAGATCGGAGAGTATAAACCCTAGAAGCTAGCCTATGGTATGATTGTATGTTGTCCTACGGACTAAAACCCTCCGGTTTATATAGACACCGGAGGGGGCTAGGGTTACACAAGGTCGGTTACAAAGGAGGAGATATACATATCCGTATTGCCTAGCTTGCCTTCCACGCCAAGTAGAGTCCCATCCGGACACGGGACGAAGTCTTCAATCTCGTATCTTCATAGTCCAATAGTCCGGCCAAAGGATATAGTCCGGCTGTCCGGAGACCCCCTAATCCAGGACTCCCTCAGTAGCCCCTGAACCAGGCTTCAATGACGACGAGTCCGGCGCGCAGTGTTGTCTTCGGCATTGCAAGGCGGGTTCCTCCTCCAAATACACCACAGAAGAGTTTGAATACAAGGATAGTGTCCGACCCTGCAAAATAAGTTCCACATACCACCGTAGAGAGAATAATATTTCCACAAATCTAATCTGCTGACACGTTTTGGCAGCATGACATCACGCCATGGCCCGGTAATTATTCGAACCGTTTTTCTTTAACCAGCCCCCACACATAACGCGAGGTGGTTTCTTGACACGTCTTGTCAAAGCAGAGATCGTGTTCCCCTTATTACGGGATTCTCATAAATACGGACGTGGGTAACCCAACCGTGCGTAGGACTCCTAGATTTTAGGCAAGTCCCAAACGGCCACGAGGAGGACGCTTGATATTCACCCTCTTTTTAAAGGGACAAGGCTATTACTTTTTCCCTCCCGTGCTCAATCGAATCCCTCCCCCGCCTCGAGTTCTAACACCCAAAGCCAAGGTCAGGTGCTTTGGACCTTTAATCTTGTCCGGATCCAGCCTTCAAGGCCAGTGGATGTCTTCCTCCGTCACAGAGGAGGACATCAAGAAGTTGAGGGAGGCCAGATATCTGATCGCCGAAATTTCTCATAGGCTGCCCACCCGAGGGCAGGTCGTCCCTACTCCCGAACCCAACGAGAGCGTCGTGTTCGTCTCCCACTTCCTCCGAGGACTAGGCCTCGCTCTGGATCCCTTTGTCAGGGGTCTTATGTTCTATTACGGGCTGGATTTTCATGATCTGGCCCCGGACTCCCTTCTTCACATCTCGTCATTTATTGTCGTTTGTGAGGCCTTCCTCCACATTACCCCTCACTTTGGCTTGTGGCTCAAGACCTTTGATGTGAAGCCGAAGATGGTCGAGGGACAGTACGCAGCGTGCGGAGGTGCTTTAATAAGCAAAATTGCTGATGCTCCATGGCCAAAGGGTTCCTTTCCAGAGGTGTCCGGATTGTGGCAACGGGAGTGGTTTTACGTCACAGCTCCCCGAAGTGCCAAGTGGGTAGCTACCCCCGCCTTTCGCTCGGGCCCTCCACCACAACTGATGTCATGGATCAGCAGGGGACTGAGTTGGGGTCCAGCCAAGGACGTGCCAATACTGCAGAGCCATATCCGAGATCTCTTCGAGGGAGATTTCAGTCTGGTTATGGTAATTCAAGTCATGCTGGTTCGTCGAGTCTAGCCTTGCAAACGCCGCCCCCTCCGCATGTGGGAATTCAACCCAGAAGGACCGCGCACTATTTAGAATTTCCTCGGCATGACGCACGAGGAGATGTACAAATCATTCTTTGGACCCCAAATAGAGTGTCTGGACACTACCGAGGACGTGGGCCTGAGCAGCAACTGCACCGCTGCCCAAGTAAGTAATCCCATGGCCGAACACACCGTCCTTTTATTTATCATGACATCATTCTGAAGAATCGCTCTTTGACCAGGACTGGATAACAAAGGCGAAGATGATCCGGTGTTCGACCCCCCTTCCTGAAGGCTTGGACAATCCGGTGCTGAAAAGATGCTCGAGCCAGCACCTTGTCCGGTGCCCTCAAAGGAAGATGAAGGGGGGATAAAGAGGGCGAAAGCGGGCCTCCATCGCTACCTATTCCAACCGAGGGAATGAGCGCCTCCGCGAGGGAGGATAACCGAGGGGAAGAATCTGACATTCTCTCTCCCCGGGGAAGGAAGAGGACTACCTCCGAGGATCCGGAAATCAAGGTTTCCAAACGGGAGAAGAAATCTCCGCTAGAGGGTCCTGCCTCGGAGGGTGTTCTTGCCGCACAATGTCCGTGCGGGGATCAGCCCTCTAACGAGCTGTAAGTAATCAAAAGGTATTTAATAGTGAAGATATCCTACCTTATTTCTGAGGAAAATAACCGAAGTATTTATCTTGCAGTTCGGATCTTAGTCCTTCTCAGCTAAGCTCGTCTTTGGGGGATCTTCTTCCGGAGATGATGGAGAGCGAAACGCCTCCCCCTGCCACACCGCCTTACGAAGCGGGCGACCCTGAGGTGTCGTCGCGGAGAGCTTCTCCTGATCCGGCAAGGCCATAAGGTAATCCTATGGCCACCCAAAGTCCTCAGTATCCGGCTCTCGAAGAGAGCAATCAAAAGAGTCCGGCATCATCTGGTGCGCGGTCGGATGTACGGAGGGATCTGCTGGAGAAGGCGGCTATCTCAGAAGAGCACCGCACATTGATGGGTACGGTGATTGAAAGGATTTCATCCGCCGGAAGCGGGCTTCATGAAGCCTTTATGAGTCTACTGACGGGTTTTGAGGTACATGAAATGATGTATATTTTTGGAAGTACCGCACATTTTTAGATGTGCCCTGTGTAGATAGTAGCCCCTGAGACTCTGGTTGTCGTCGAAAACGGCGGCAAACAAAGGATCATAGTCCCAGGCAATAACCAGACTTCCTTTATGTGCAGGTGGTGGAGGCTCCGGTGGCTAGCCGGACTGATGGGTATGCCGAACTAAAGCGGCAGCTGGATGCAGAAGATGCCGACATCGTGCTTATCAACGAGCGGCTTGACGAGGCACAGGGTGAGTGGCCTTTCTGGTGATCGTCACATAATAAGAGCAGCATGATGCCAGTATCTTTAACATGTTGTGACTGCAGATGGAGCGGCCACCATGGAGACCCTTCGGGCGGAGCTTGCCCGAGCCAAGGAGCAAGCCAGGAGTAGTAATGCGGCCGCTTTACAGGCGGCCGAAGAGTTAAGGGCCGAACAGGCCGCACATTGTGAGAGCAAAGAGAAAATGGCCAAGATGGCTGTAAAGTTAAAAGATACTGCCGACCGTTGCCAGCTTCTTGAAGAAGAAAACTGGGTGAAGGCGATGGACCTGGAAAAGGCCACGATGGCGACCAAAGACACCCGCTCTGTGATGAGAGCGAAAAAGGAGGAGCTGCGTCAAGCCGGGGATATCGCAGCTGGGAAACCCTTTATGCTGCGGAGGAAGTTTGGACATCCTCGGTATGCCCCTATGGACCGGCTGTGGAGTTCGGCGGACGCATATTTGGACTTGGTGGCGAGTGCTGTCGATGCGGCCGAATACTTCCGAGGTCAAAAAGATCGTGAAGTGGACAAGCTATTCTGGTCACAATTTAACGTTCTAGAGCGTCTGCTTCCATTGACTAATCGGCTTGCCGAATGGGCCGAGCTGAATAGATTGTCCAGACTCGCCATGAGGTATGTTGTGGGTCATCTGTGGCCGGAAAGGCCAAAGCCGAACAGCTATTTTAGTTTGGTGCAGCAGTTCCTTGGTGCGGTGCCGCGCATTAATGCGATGAAGAGGTCGGCGTGCATAGAAGGCTCGTGGATGGCCCTTGCCCGTGTCAAAACATACTGGGCGGAGATGGATGCCACCACTGTTGCGGCGCAGGGTTCGGCCATAGGCCGAGTGGCTACCGAGCACTATTTTGAAGAAGTTCTTGAAGGCACTCGTTCGATAGAGGCCCAGTGCTCAAAGAATATTATGTTTGAGTGACATGTATTCCCATTGTAAAAACAATGTTTTATTAAGTTTATCAAGGCTGTATTTATACTTTTGCCCGAAAGTATTATGATGCCTCCTGTGCGGCCGTTTATGTATATATGTATATAACCTAAAAGATTGCAGTCATCGGCTTCAGCCCCCACGCATATAATGCGGGGGTGTTCGCAGAAGACGCATGTTCACACTTGATCCAACGTCTTGGTCCATTAAGAAGGTGATAGCGCAGTGAACTAGGCAACCGGACTGTAATGCTTTAACACTTTCACTTAGCCAGAGGAGTTTGACAGTGGGGCTACTATATAGCCCCTGGTGGCTCCGCACTCATTCGAATTCGGGTTGCGTACATGCCTGGCCGGGAAACGGCCCTTCGTTAAGGTGGAGGAATCCCGAAGATTCCGATAGGTCATCGAGTGGTTGACCAGTCTCACGCTATATCATGACAGTCAGTTTTCGGCTTTCTCTACTGAGGTGCTCGTCCGGATGAACCAGGGCACAATCGCAATAGTTCTCCTGGTGCCGCCTTAGCCAATAGAGCGGAACGTAAGACAGCAAAACACAGGAGCCGGGCAAACCCAACATTTGACCAAAGACATGATTCGGAGCTGATGCATATAAGGCCAAACTCGCGATGCCGAACACTCCCTAAGGTATTCGGTCTTTATGGTGTAAACCGAGCCTAAACAGTGCCCTTTGTAATAAGCCCCTGGTGTCCAGGTACGTGCAATATTCTGACGTGGCCACATGCCAATACATCAACATCCTTCTCAATTGTACAGAGAATCCGAGGGATATTTATCAACAAGAGACAGTAAAAAAGGTTTACGCAGGGTCTTAATCTAAAAAGAATCCTTAGAACGGGTCCCTGTTGCATGTCTGCGCCTGTGTCTCCGTTGTGCCGCATTCTGGACGGGTGTAGCACGATGGTCATCTGAAAAAGAGATGAACTTAATTGAAAAGTTGCCGTGCAAAAGGTAAGTTATACTAAATAAACAATATGAGTAAAGTTGAGCCTGATTGTAACTTGTGCGCGCGCGTTGAGCCCCTTGTATTGTAATAGGGGTATAGCCATCAAACCTATATCAATTACATATAGCAGTACCGGACTCGTCCAACCGTGTCTGTGGTCTTAACGACCTGTCAGATGCTTTAGTTGGTGAGGACGTTTAGTGTCTTCCGCGCGCAAGGAGTGCTCAGTATTTCCATTTATTGTAATGATGCCACGTGGACTGGGCATCTTAAGCATGAGGGAAGCGTAATGCGGTATCACGTTAAAGCGAGCGAAAGCTTCGCGTCCGAGTAGTGCTTGATAGCCACTTTGGAACGGAGCGATGTGGAACGTTAAATTTTCGCTACGGAAGTTATCGGGAAAGCCGAATATAACCTCTAGTAGCAGGGAGCCCGTGCAATGGGCCTCTAGGCCTGGCGTTACTCCTTTAAAGGTAGTATTGCTGTGGCTAATTTTTGTTGGGTCTATCCCCATTTTGCGGACTGTGTCCTAATATATCAGGTTTAGACTGCTGCCACCGTCCATCAGGACTCGTGTGAAGTGGTATCCGTCAATTATTGGGTCTAATACCAAGGCAGCCCATCCTGCACGTCGGATACTTGCCGAGTAATCTCGATGGTCGAAGGTGACCGGTTGGAACGACCAGTGGCAGGATTCCGCGGTGATAGGCCCTGGGGCATGTGTCTCTAGGAGTGCCGCTTTGTTTCTCCCCTTTGTCACGTGTAATACGTTTACCGTTTTGACTTCTGGTGGGAACTTCTTCTGTTCCCCAGTGCTTTGCTTGCGAGGCTCGTCCTCGTCTTCGCTTGGTGTATCCTGCCCCTTGTGTTCGGCATTGAGCTTGCCGGACTGCTTGAAGACCCAACATTCTCTATGGGTATGATTTGCAGGTTTATCGGGGGTGCTATGGATCTGACATATTTGGTCTAGAATCTTGTTTAGGCTGGACAGTTTGTCTCTGTTGCCTTTGGGGGGGGAGCTTTTGCTGACCTGGCCGAGAGGTTTTCAATCCGGCGTTTACCGCTGTGCTCTTCGGGCTGTCTTCTTTATTCCGGCGCTTGTTTTTGCTGCATCGTGATTTCCCATTTCTGTCCCTGACTTCGGATGTACTTGGGTCGCTGGTGCTGCATCGAGCTAACCAGCTGTCCTCGCCCGCGCAAAAGCGGGTCATGAGGCTTGTTAATGCTGCCATTGTACTTGGCTTTTCTTGGCCGAGGTGTCTGGCAAGCCATTTATCTCAAACGCTGTGCTTGAAAGCTGCTAAGGCTTCGGCGTCCAGACAGTCGACTATTTGGTTCTTTTTAGTGAGGAACCTGTTCCAAAGCTTTCGGGCTGACTCTCCGGGCTGTTGAGTTATATGACTTAAATCGTCTGCATCCGGTGGTCGGACATAGGTCCCTGGAAAATTTGCCCGAAAGGCATCTTCGAGCTCTTCCTAGCTTCCAATGGAGTTTTCGGGGAGGCTTTTAAGCCAGTGCCAAGCTGGCCCTTTGAGCTTGAGGGGTAAGTACTTGATGGCGTGGAGATCGTCTCCTCGAGCCATATGGATATGGAGGATGTAGTCCTCAATCCAGACCCCAGGGTCTGTCATTCCATCGTACGCCTCTATGTTTATGGGTTTGAATCCCTCTGGAAATTCATGGTCCAGCACCTCATTGGTGAAACATAGGGGGTGTGTGGCACCCCTGTATTTGGGTGTACCGTGGTATTGGGATGTTTGTTGTGTTGCATTGCATGCTAGAGCGCGCTTGCGTGGCCCGTAGATGGATCTGGTTGCGTCGTACTTTTGATGCGAGTCCTCATGTGGATCGCGTACCGGCTTATGTGCGGCGTCGTTTGCCGTTCTATGTTGGCCACGAGGTCGTCTATCTGACTGGATGGCCGTTTTGTTTTTTGATTGCGGGGGGTCTAAGGCCTCCTCATCGAATTTAGGTAGCAGCTTTCGCTTCGGGTAGCTCTTGGTGTGGCGATTATCGCCGTACTTCGCTGCAATGTTGAGTACTTCACTCCATCTGATTCTGAGTGTGTCTTGTGCAGCCCTGAGCCTTTGCTTCTGCTTTTTCAGACTCCTCGCAGTGGCAACCAGCCTTTGATGGGCATTCTGTTGCTCCGGGTGCCTGTCCGGTGTGATGTCGTCCGGACTGTTATCTTCGACGGGGTCGGGTTGTTCGGTTTGATTCTCCGTGTTGCCCTGGTCGGGCGATGGTTCACCCTGCTCTATCGCTGGGTCTATATGACCGCTGTTTCTGCCGAGGCAGGATTTGGAGCGGCGCTTACGCCGCCGCTTTGACTGCTTCTCGAGGGAACAACCCTTCGCCGCGTCCTTCCGTTCCTCGTCGTCGTTTTCTTTGGGTGTGTCCACCATGTATACATCATATGATGAAGCGGGCATCCAGTGCCCTGTGGGCAGTGGTTCCTGTTCGTCTCCTGCATCGTCGTCCATACCGTCGATGTCTTCAGAGTCGAAGTTGAGCATGTCGGTCAAATCGTCGACAGTGGCTACTACGTGGGTGGTGGGTGGGCGGCGAATTTCTTCGTCATCCGCATCCCAATCCTGCCGGACATAGTTAGGCCAGGACTCTCCTGATAAGGAGAGAGACCTTAATGAGTTCAGTATGTCGCCGAAGGGCGAGTGCTGAAAAATATCCGCGGAGGTAAACTCCATGATTGGCGCCCAGTCGGATTCGATAGGCACGGGCGCAGGCGGTTCGGAGTCCGTGGCCGGGGAAGAATCTGGTAGTTCGGCATCACGGCTCCCGTGAAGGGTAAGGTCGACATTTGGCTCGATCACCGATGAGAGTGCGGCCTCCATGGCGGGGTCTATCCACCCGTCCATGGATGGCGCAATTGGCTCTGAATTGAGGGTCGGAGCAGTTGCCTGAACACTGTCCGATGGTAGAGCTAAATCATGCTCATCGTGACCGTGCAGCGCTCTTGGCAAGGGCTCGAATCCGTCAAAGATCGAGTCTCCGCGAATGTCGGCCGTGTAGTTTAAGCTTCCGAACCTGACCTGGTGGCCAGGGGCGTAACTCTCGATCTGCTCCAGATGGCCAAGCGAGTTGGCCCGCAGTACGAAGCCGCCGAATACAAGGATCTGTCCGAGGAGAGAAGTCTCACCCTGGACTGCATCGCTATCGATGATCGAAGGAGCCATCCAGCCTAATGACGACGACACAGAGGAACTCTCAATGAAAGCACCAATGTCGGTGTCAAAACCGGCGGATCTCGGGTAGGGGGTCCCGAACTGTGCGTCTAAGGCGGATACTTAACAGGAGGCAGGGGACACGATGTTTTATCCAGGTTCGGGCCCTCTTGATGGAGGTAAAACCCTACGTCCTGCTTGATTTATTCTTGATAATATGAGTAGTACAAGAGTTGATCTACCACGAGATCGGAGAGGCTAAACCCTAGAAGCTAGCCTATGGTATGATTGTATGTTGTCCTACGGACCAAAACCCTCCGGTTTATATAGACACCGGAGGGGGCTAGGGTTACACAAGGTCGGTTACAAAGGAGGAGATATACATATATGTATTGCCTAGCTTGCCTTCCACGCCAAGTAGAGTCCCATCCGGACACGGGACGAAGTCTTCAATCTCGTATCTTCATAGTCCAACAGTCTGGCCAAAGGATATAGTCCGGCTGTCCGGAGACCCCCTAATCCAGGACTCCCTCAGTTGTCTTTAATTTATTGTATGACCCGTGTGTCAACAAATAACGCCATGTAATTGCTTTACTTTATCGCTATGCATTAGCAATAGTTGGCGATACAACCACGTGACGACACGATGATGAAGATCATGGTGTCATGCTGGTGACGATGAAGATCATGCTGGTGCTTTGGAGATGGAGATCAAAAGCACAAGATGATAATGGCCATATCATGTCACATATTTTGATTGCATGTGATGTTTATCTTTTATGCATCTTATTTTGCTTAGGATGATGGTAGCATTATAAGATGATCCCTTCACTTAATTTCAAGATAAAAGTGTTCTCCCTAAGTATGCACCGTGCGATAGTTCGTCGTTTTGAGACACCTCGTGATGATTGGTTGTGATAGACTCTATGTTCACATACAATGGGTGTAAGCTAGTTTACACATGCGGAATACTTGGGTTAAACTTGACGAGCCTAGTGTTGGGAATCGTTGCATGGAAAACAAAAAAAATTCTACGCACACACAATGATCTATCCTTGGATATGCATAGCAACGAGGGGGAGAGTGTGTCTACATACCCTTGTAGACCGTAAGCGGATGCGTTTCTCAACATGGTTGATGTAGTCGAACTTCTTCGTGCTTCAACCGATCAAGTACCGAATGCATGACACCTCCGTGTTCTGCATGTGTTCAGCTCGGTGATGTCCCTCACCTTCTTGATACAACAAGACATCGAGGTAGTAGATGAGTTCCGTCGGCACGATGACGTGGTGACGGTGATGGTGAAGTGATCCTCGCAGGGCTTTGCCTAAGCACTACGAAAATATGACCGGGGGTGTAAACGATGGATGGGGGTGCCGCACACGGCTAACCAATTGTATTTTGTGTGCTAGGAGCCCCCCTCCTCATATATATAGGTGGGATGGATATGGGAGAGGCCAAGGGGCGCCCCAAGTAGGTATGAATCCTACTTGGGCTCCTGCCCTTGGCCGCGTCCCCTTCCATGTTTGTCAGAGGGGGAAGGAAAGAGGGGGGAGAGGGAAGGAAGGGGGAATCCTATTCCACTCTTTCCTTTCCCTTCCCCTCTTTCCTTCTCCTCCTAGGCCGGCCCATATGGGGGGTGCACCAGCCCCTTGTGGCTTCTGTGTTTCCCCTCTTGGCCCATAAGGCCCATATCTTTTGCCGAGGGTGCCCGAAGCCCCTTCTGGTGACCCGATAAGTACGCGGTACCCCCCGAAACACTTCCGATGTCCGAATCCCTCGTCCTATATATAAATATTTACCTCTCAGCCATTTCGAGACTCCTCATCATGTCTGTGATCTCATCCGGGACTCCAAACAACATTCGGTCACCAAATCACATAACTCATATAATACTATATCGTCAACGAATGTTAAGCATACGGACCCTACGGGTTCGAGAACTATGTAGACATGACCAAGACACCTCTCCGGTCAATAACCAATAGCGGAACCTAGATGCCCATATTGGTTCCTACATATTCTATGAAGATCTTTATCGGTCGAACCATTATGACAACATACGTAATTCCCTTTGTCCATCGGTATGTTACTTGCCCGAGATTCAATCGCCAATATCTTCATACCTAGTTCAATATTGTTACCGGCAAGTCTCTTTACTCGTTCTGTAATACATCACCTCGTGACTAACTCCTTAGTCGTTTGCTTGCAAGCTTATGATGTGTATTACTGAGAGGGCCAGAGATACTTGTCCGATACTCGGAATGACAAATCCCAATCCCGATCTATGCCAACTCAACAAACACCTTCGGAGATACCTATAGAGCATCTTTATAATCACCTAGTATGTTGTGACGTTTGATAGCACACAAGGTATTCCTCCGGTATCCGGGAGTTGCATAATCTCATAGTCAAAGGAATATGTATTTGACATGAAGAAAGCAATAGCAATAAAACTGAATGATCATAATGCTAAGCTAACGGATGGGTCTTGTCCATCACATCATTCTCCTAATGATGTGATCCCGTTATCAAATGACAAATCATGTCCATGGTTAGGAAACCTTAACCATCTTTGATCAACGAGCTAGTCTAGTAGAGGCTCACTAGGGACACGGTGTTTGTTCATGTATTCACACATGTATTAAGGTTTCCGACCAATACAATTCTAGCGTGAATAATAAACCTTTATCATGAATAATGAAATATAGAATAACAACTTTATTATTGCCTCCAGGGCATATTTCCTTCAGTCTCCCACTTGCACTAGAGTCAATAATCTAGTTAACAACACCATGTGATTTAACACCCATAGTTCACATCGCCATGTGACCAACACCCAAAGAGCTTACTAGATTCAATAATCTAGTTCACATCGCCATGTGATTAACACCCCAAGAGCACTAAGGTGTGATCATGTTTTGCTTGTGAGAGAAGTTTAGTCAACGGGTCTGACACATTCAGATCCATATGTATCTATAATACTTAAATAGTTCATCCCCACTAACCTATTTCTCTTAACATACAGCATGTCCACATCACTAATCAACATGCAGCCATCCATCTCACTCCACCTCAGCATTCTAGCCACATCATCAATTCCAAATACCCCTTTTTATGTGATATAATTTCTCCTTCATCCGCTTGCTCTTCCGTCTTTTGTAACGGCCTAGATAGTTGAAGAGCCATCCATCATCCGTCAACAAAACCGAGCAGACGGGAAAGATGGAGTCCCCATCTCCAATTCTTCTCTTCCCATATCTTCCTCCATGGAAATCCCCCTAACGGCACTGCTCTGCTGGGGCACGTCCTCGCGCCAGGGTCCTCAGACGAATCGGAGACAACCATCCCCGATGCAACCCCGGTTCCAGCGTCGTTGGCCTCCCCCCGCCTCCTCGCTGCTGGCAGGAGCCCCGAAGGAGCTTGATGCAACCATGTCTGTCGTGGACCCGGAAGAGATCCCCTCGAAACCAATTCCTGCTCGCCAGCGGCCTCGGATGCATGCCTGATGTGGCCATCCCCAGGCTGCAGATTGAGCCTGGCATCCCCGCGCAACCAATTCCTGCTCGCTGGTACGTCCATTTTGCATCATGCTTTTATATCGATATTTATTGCATTATGGGATGTTATTACACATTATGTCACAATACTTATGCCTTTTCTCTCTTATTTCACAAGGTTTACATGAAGAGGGAGAATGCCGGCAGCTGGAATTCTGGGCTCGAAAAGGAGCAAATATTAGAGACCTATTCTGCACAACTCCAAAAGTCCTGAAACTCCACGAAAGTCAGTTTTGGAATATATTAAAAATATTGGGCGAAGAAAGCACCAGAGGGGAGCCAGCCACTGTCCACGAGGGTGGGGGCGCGCCCCCTGCCTCGTGGGCCACCTGGCAGGCCCCCGATGCCCATCTTTGGTATAAGGTGTCTTTTTCCCTGGAAAAAACAAGGAGGAAGCTTTCGGGACGAAGCGCCGCTATCTCGAGGCGGAACCTTGGCGGAACCAATCTAGGGCTTCGGCAGAGCTGTTCTGCCGGGGAAACATCCCTCCGGGAGGGGGAAATCGTCACCATCATCATCACCATCGATCCTCTCATCGGGAGGAGGTCAATCTCCATCAACATCTTCACCAGCACCATCTCCTCTCAAACCCTAGTCTCTTGTATCCGACTTTGTCTCAAAACCTTAGATTGGTACCTGTGGGTTGCTAGTAGTGCTGATTACTCTTTGTAGTTGATGCTAGTTGGTTTATTCGGTGGAAGATTATATGTTCAGATCCTTTATGCATATTAATACCCCTCTAATTATGAACATGAATATGATTTGTGAGTAGTAACGTTTGTTCCTGAGGACATGGGAGAAGTCTTGCTATAAGTAGTCATGTGAATTTGGTATTCGTTTGATATTTTGATGAGATGTATGTTGTCTTTCCTCTAGTGGTGTCATCTGAACGTCGACTACATGACACTTCACCATTGTTTGGGCCTAGGGGAAGGCATTGGGAAGTAATAAGTAGATGATGGGTTGCTAGAGTGATAGAAGCTTAAACCCTATTTTATGCGTTGCTTCGTAAGGGGCTGATTTGGATCCATATGTTTCATGCTATGGTTAGGTTTACCTTAATTCTTCTTTCGTAGTTGCAGATGCTTGCGAGAGGGGTTAATCATAAGTGGGATGCTTGTCCATGTAAGGGCAGTACCCAAGCACTGGTCCACCCACATATCAAATTATCAAAGTAACGAACGCGCATCATATGAGCATGATGAAAACTAGCTTGACGATAATTCCCATGTGTCCTCGGGAGCGCTTTCCTTTATATAAGAGTTTGTCCAGGCTTGTCCTTTGCTCAAAATGGATTGGGCCACCTTGCTGCACCTTGTTTACTTTTATTACTTGTTACCTGTTATGAATTACGTTATCACAAAACTACCTGTTACCGATAATTTCAGTGCTTACAGAGAATACCTTACTGAAAACCGCTTGTCATTTCCTTCTGCTTCTCGTTGGGTTCGACACTCTTACTTTTCTAAAGGACTATGATAGATCCCCTATACTTGTGGGTCATCAAGACTCTTTTCTGGCACCGTTGCTAGGGAGTGAAGCGCCTTTGGTAAGTGGAATTTGGTAAGGAAAATTTTGTATAGTGTGCTGAAATTTACTGTCACTTGTCACTATGGAAAACAATCATTTGGGAATCCACCCATGCTCCCTCCCACGCGCCCCCGCACCCACGCCGGTGGCCACTCCGGCCCCGACATCCACCAGCCTCGGCGCAGGCCACTCCAGCCCCGCCGACCACCGCTAGCCATGGCCTCCCCCTTCCTCCGCCGTCGGTCGTTCGTGCGAGGTCCGCTGGCTGGAGTCGAGCCCGTCGTCGGCCGGCTCTCTGCCGACCTCCTACCAGCAGGCGCTCTGTCGGATGGCTGCACCGTCTCCGCCCGTCTTGCCTCTGGCCCTGAGCCCCCCACCCTCTCCGACGGACCCTCTCCGTCGCCCGCCCGCCCCTCCATCCGGTCCGAGATCTGTCGGCCTGCGGAGGACGCGTCGGCGCTGCGGGACGACTGGCAATGGCGTGGGGCCAAAAGTGGCCGCGTCAGCCCCCCCCCCCGCCGCCCGCGTCGCGGCCCTAGTGAGCTCCCGTGCTAGCGCCCCTCCTGGCTGCGCCCCGGTGAGTGCCCGTGTTGCTTCAGCACGGCGCACCCCCGCTCCGAGTCCCGGCGCGACATATGTTGCGCGCGCTGCCGTTTCTTTGGCCACAAGGCCAAGGACTGCACCGCCTAGCTCTCATGCACCTTGTCCTCGTCATGCGGCTCTGTACCTCCTTCGCAGCGCCACTATCTCCTGTCGCATGCCGATGGCTCTGGCCGTGTCCCGTCCCCGCCCAACGCCGACCGCCCCGCGTTCTCCGGGTCGGCGGCGACCACGCGCTCTTCCTCTGGCCTGCCAACGCCCGCGTCCTCCGGGCAGGCAGCCACGGTGCCACTGGCCTCCTCCTCCGACCTGGCGGCCACCACACGCTCCAGCTCCGACCTGCCTACGCCCGCGTTCTCCGGGCCGGCAGCGTCCCTCCGCTCGAGCTCGGCCGTCCCGTCGTTCGCGCCCTCTAGGCCCGTTTCGCCGGCCGGCTCCTCCTCCTCCAGGAATACTCCCCTCTCCGGACACCTCGCCCGTAGGCCAGCGGCGGCCATCTGCTACCTCCCCCGCTCTGAGGAGATGATTGCCGCCGAGCAAGCTCTCGGGCGCGCTCTTGTCGCCACGGTAGCTGGATGCCGCTTGGGCATCTCCCCTGATGAGGTCGCCGACACCCTTTGTGCCCAGTTCGAGCTTGCCGATGGCGACTTCTCGGTGCACCGCCACACTTTGGAAGATTTCCTCATTCGCTTCCGCACCCTCGCCATTCGAAGCCGCGTCGCCGCCTCGCCCGTCTGCACCCCTCGGTTCCAGCTTCTTCTCCACCCCTGGGGCAGGACCGCGAGCTCCGAGCCGGTTCGCGCCCTGTTCCTCCTCTCCTTGGAGCTCTACGGGATTCCCGACCACGCTTGGCATCTCTCCTCCACCGAGTTCGTCCTCTCCCCATTCTGCAAGGCCGAGGACCTCACGCCGGAGACGCACAGCATGTCGGACATGTTGACATTCAGGCTCACGGCCTGGACCACGAACCCCGATGGCATCCCACGCACCGCCGAGCTCCTCATCCCAGATGACGATACCGTGGCCATTGATGCTGATCCCGACCGTGCCGAGCGCCTCGCTCTTGGGCTTGCGCGCTTCCCCGTCCGGATCCACAACGCGACATGCACAGACTTCCGCCGCCCCCCGAGGCTGCCGTCCCCGCCGTCTTCGCCCGGGGATGAGGCGGGCCACGACCAAGACTCCCCTCCCCTCCCTCCTCGATGGCCGGAGCGCCATGACTTCCCGCCTGCGGGTTCCAGCTCGCAGCACCCCTGCCGGCGCCGCGGTGGTCGCTGGCGTCATCGCCGCCATGCCCACGCTCCGCCGCCCAGCCGCTCCTGGAAAGGCATTCTTGGCCCCCACCCTGATGCGGTCACTGACATCAATCGTGTTCCTGCCTTGCTGCGATTGGGTGCCCCCTCCCCTTTCGACAATGTAGACCCTGAGACCATGGTCACCCCCTGCTGCTGACCGCCAGACGGGACCCACGCTGCTGCTTCGGGCTAGGGAGGAACGCGAAGACCAGCCCATTTCAAATTCTAGCGAGGTGGTATCCCCCTGTACTCATCCAAGCCCCCGCCCTGTCGACGCGTGCCTTGATCCGCGCGACATAGCCCAGGCTCCACCTCCCGAGGAGATTAACTAGGACGACTCGGGCTCCCCCGCCCAACGGGTAGTTGCCACCCCCTTGTGGCTCCGGATGGCCCCACACCGCCGCACACAACCTCGGATCCCGAAGCCTCGGATCCACCGCCCTTCAGGCATGACGCTGTCGGTGCTACTTGCCAAGCGCTTCGCCCAACTCTGTGCGCTGACATCCAATATGTCAACACCCACGACCGGGCCATGCAGCCTCCTCTTGATGGCCGCAACGGTGGGTCCAGCCCTGTCAGGTGCATGCTGGCCGCCCCATTGGCTGCCGATCAGGACGCCTGCCCTGTTGTTGACAGCGACACCGCCATGCAGCCCAATCAACACGCTGTGGACCATGCAACCCCCTGGCCTCGTTTCTGGACGTGATTTCCATCTACCCCCAGCATGTGCTTCCCACCCCGCCTCCGCGCCGACGCAGGAACGCGGTCCCACCCAATTTCACCCCCAGGCGCAGTTTCAGGATCGCGAAGGCTGACCGCAGTTTGGACTTAGAAATGAAGGCTAAGCGTGTGCTACTTAGGCGCCTTGGGCTCATTGAGAGTGATGACGCTCCCATCTCCAATGACATGCTGAGCAAATATGCCCGCATCTTCGAGTGACCACTTGCGGAGGACATGTTGGAAGCCTTCGCGGATTTCTATGGTTGGCAGGTGCCAAGCTTCTCCAACCCCGAGACCTACCCCGAGCGGGCTCCGCCAAGCCTAGTCGAGGCGTATCCTTTTTTGCGGTTGTCGGTGTCAAAACCGGCGGATCTCGGGTAGGGGGTCCCGAACTGTGCGTCTAAGGCGGATGGTAAAAGGAGGCAGGGGACACAATGTTTACCCAGGTTCGGGCCCTCTTGATGGATGTAATACACTACATCCTGCTTGATTGTTCTTGATGATATGAGTATTACAAGAGTTGATCTGCCACGAGATCGTAGAGGCTAAACCCTAGAAGCTAGCCTATGGTATGATTGTATGTTGAACTACGGACTAAACTGTCACAGCCCTAGATTTTGCTTGTAGCTAATTACCTGAGTGAGCTGTCACAGCCCTAGATTTTGCTTGTAGCTAATTACCTGAGTGAGCCTCATGCATCATCTCTAAATTTTGAAAGTTGAATCGAGGTTACTTGAAACCCTCATTAATCACTTCAAAATAATCAACATTAAAATCTTTTCAAAGAAGTCCAAGAAAATGTTCCTCTTAGTCTCTGAAAATATTGGCAAGAGGTAAAACTTAAAACAATATTTTTTGAATCTCAAAGATATTTATTTTGGGCCTTTGAATTAAATCAATAACTATTTGCATTGGATATATATTAATTAATTAATTAATATATGTCCAATAATTCTGATCTTTGGTGAAGGGCTTTGGAATAATCCAACTAGTCCCTACAAGAATTATCAGAAGCAACAAAAATGATTTAGTGTCTAAAACTAAATCAAAACAAATTACAGAAAATAGAAAACAGAAAGAATTAGAAAAGAGAGAGAGAGAGAAGAGCTCATCTAGCCACCTGGCGGCCCAACTGTGCAGCCCAGCCAGCACCGCAGCCCCCTCTGTCGTCTTCCTCCTCACGCCAGTAGGCAGGGCGCGTGGTCGCGCGCGCGCCAGCTCCTGCTTCCACCGCGACCCGGCTCTTCTGGATGTGCCACGGAGACGCCCAGCGCTCCCTCTCGCTTCCCCTCCTCTCCCTGGACCTCACTCCCCTCTCTCTCTCTCTCTCTTTCTCGCGACCGAGCGGAGCTCTCGCCGCCGACGTGCACCACCGCGGCCATCGCCTCTCCCTCGCTTCTCTGACCGGCCCAGAGGCTCCGCCTCACCCTTTTCCACCCCGAGCCACGCCACCGCGGGAGCCCCACATCGCCGCCACGAGTCGTCTTCCCCGAGCACGGCCGCCGGACTCCATCGACGGATTCGCCGTCGCCAAGCCGTCCCCGAGCAAGCCGAGCCCCTCTTCGTGATCGCTGTGAGCTCCGCCACCGTTTCCCCCTCTCCCCCGCTCCGTTTGATCGCCGTAGCCGTCGCCCCCTTGATGACCGAAGCACGCCGCCGCACGAGCTCGTCGCCGACGAGGCTCCGGTGGCCAATCGGTCCCGTTCTTATGCCCGTTAGCTTTGTGAGAGCCCGTAGAAACCTTAGGTGCTACCCGTTGACCCTCCCGTGCACGATGTCGTCATTTTCATCGGCGCCCGAACTCCGGCCACCGCCGCGAGCTCCGTTCCGGCGCTTCGGTGCCCCCACAGCCACCTGCTCCTCTGGATGCGGGCGAGCGAGGGCAACCCACTGGTGCCCTTGGCTTGACCCACTACCGCCTGTAGTGCCATCTCCGCCGTTGCCCGAGCTCTCGGCCGCAAAGCTCGACGCCGTCAGCGCTGTAGACCACCCCAGCCACTGCTGCTTGCTCCGTTGGATGCGGATGAGCACCAGCTCCACGCAGAGCCCCTCCGCCACTCGTTTGGTCGCCGGGAGCAAACCCGACGCCCTCCGCCGTCTCTGGCTCCGCCGGCGACGAGCGGGTCAACTCCGGCGAGCTGTGTTTGACCCTGTTTGACCCCCCCCCAGGGTCACTGATGCGTGGGCCTGCCCTGTTAATTTTTAGTTAGGTTTAGTTTAGTGCTAATTAACTTAGTTTAGTGCTTAATCTAACACTAACTAACTCTGTTAAGTTAGAGATGACACTGACATGCGGGACCCACAGGTCAGGTTTGACCTGGACCGCCCCCGTTGAAATGGTGACGTCACAGTGACGCTAAGCTGACGCAATAAGTATTTTCTGGATTTATTTTTATATAGGAAATTCCAGAAAATGTTGCAAACTTCAAAAATTCATAGAAATTAATCTGTAACTCCAAATGCAATGATTTATATATGAAATATGATCAGAAAAATCCAATCTATCCATCTGTACTAGTTTCATGCATGTTTAAACAAGTTAACTTGCTGTTTAGTGCAAAACATGATAAGCACTATTTAAGATCACAAATGAGTTTGAACTTTGATTCTTTGGTTCAAAATAGCTCAAACCCATCTGGTTGTAGTTACATTAGCCCAACACACTCATTTTACCATGTCATGATCATGCATCATATTGTGCATTGCATTGATTGTGTTTCTTTCTCTGTTGCCGGTATTTGTCCCCCCTCGATAGACGTGGTTTCGACGATGAGTTCGATGACACCAATGAAGAGCTATAATATCTTCAGAAGTGCCAGGCAAGCAAAAACCCCTTGTTCATTCCGATACAATCCCACTCTCTCGCTCCTGCTCTCTTTTACTGCATTAGGACAACAACGATTCAACTGTTACATGCTGCAGTAGTTGAACCCTTTTCCTCTGCATGACCTGTCATTGCCACAGTAAATAGATCAAACCCACTAGCATGAGTAGGAGTTGTTTGAGCCCTGATGTGCCTACTCATTCATGCTTGTTTGTCATGCTGCTACTGCTTAGAGTTGAGTCAGGTCTGATTCATCGGGGATGATGGAGGTGTGTGAACATGTCCTACTGTTGAGAGCTAAGTGTGTGAACACGATTTGGTAAAGGTAGCGGTGAGAGGCCATGTAGGAGTACATGGTGGGTTGTCTCATTGAAAGCCGTCCTCAGGAACTGAGTTCTGTGTTTGTGATCCATGAAACAGTTACTACCACGCATTGGCCCGAAACCAATGGACCCTCTCGGCTTCTTGTCACCTGTCCTCTGTCCAGGAGTTGCAACTAGTTTCTGGTGTTTATAGGATATGTCCTTGTCCTCTATCCAGGAGTTGCAACTAGTTTCTGGTGTTTATAGGATATGTGTTGGCGGCCGTGCGCAGCGCTGACCCTAGGGGTGGGCTATGATGCGGTAGATACACCGTGGCCGGGCATGCCGGGCGCCCGTTTGGTGTCTCGGAACCCTGTACACATCGTCCGGGGCCATATGTGGAAACCTCGGCCGGACTCCCTGCGGATGGAATCTGGATAGGCGATAAACCTAGACTAGAGACTTGAGTGTTTAGGTAGGCCGTGGCCGACACCCTCACTGGGCTTCCGCTTGAAGGTTGCCGAGTACATGTCGTGTAAACGGCGGTAAGTGGTGAGAGCGTGTGTGAAGAAGTACACCCCTGCAGGGTTAACATCATCTATTCGAATTGCCGTGTCCGCGGTAATGGACTTCTGGGTTGCCTATAACAGTTCATGGACAAGTGAAAGTGGATACTCTAAAACTCGCAAGATAAGTGTGAGTGCTATGGATGGCCTTCTCGTAGGGAGACGGGAGCGGATCCATAGTGGTGTATTGAATGGTGAATATGTGGACTCGTGTGCACCACCTCAAAAGAGTTGCTTGCAGTCGTAGTTCAGGTTAGCCACTGGGTCAAAGCTGGCTTGCTGCAGTTAAACTCCACCACCCCCTTTATTGATACCGAGGCATATGTAGATAGTTCTGATGTAAGTCTTGCTGGGTACATTTGTACTCACGTTTGCCTATTTTATGTTTTGCAGAGAGACGTCAGTCTCGCTAGTAGTTCCGTGTGGACTTCGATGTTTAGCTTGATACCTCAGCTACGATCTTGTGCCCTCGGCATGATCTGGTAGATAGTCAGGCTTCTTAGCCTTTTTCATTTGTAGATTACTCAGACATGTTAAGCTTCCGCATGTGCTTGATTTGTATGCTATGATTGTTGGGTCATGAGACCCATGTTTGTAATACCCCGCTCCTCGGAGCCTAATGAATAAATACTTGAGTTATAGAGTTTTGTTGTGATGCCATGTTGTATTTACACATATCGAGCATATTGTGTGTATGATTGAAATGCTTGGTATGTGTGGGATCCGACAATCTAGTTGTTTATCCTTGGCAGCCTCTCTTATGGGGAAATGTAGCCTAGTGCTTCCATGAGCCATAGTAGTCCGCTACAGCCCGGTTCACCGGAGTCCTATTAGCCCAGCACTACTGCTCAGGACACTTGACTGGCCGGCATGTGTTTCACTTCGTTCCTGTGTCTGTCCCTTCGGGGAAATGTCACGCGGTGACATCTGGAGTCTTTCCTAGCCTGCTACAGCCCGGGTTCCCGGAGTCTTGTTAGCCAGTGCTACAGCCCGGATTCACACGCTGCTGACCGACATGCTCGATGTGATTCATGTATGCCTGTCCCCATAGGTTAGTGCCGCTTTGGGTTCACGACTAGCCATGTCGGCCTGGGTTCTCTGTCATATGGATGCTAGCGACACTATCATATACGTGAGCCAAAAGGCGCAAACGGTCCCGGGCCATGGTAAGGCGACACCCGTGGGAATACCGTGCATGAGGCCGCAAAGTGATATGAGGTGTTATTGGCTAGATCGATGTGACTTGGAATCGGGGTCCTGACAGTGTTGGTATCAGAGCCTGACTGCCTGTAGGATTACCAAGCCAAACTGGTCGAAGTGGAGTCTAGAAATGCTTTAGTTATATAAGGGAATTGATCGTGGATGGGAACGCAAGGCTCTTTTTACTCCTTTACCTTATGGCCTTCTGATCTGAGTCATCCTCTTCTCTTCTACGGGGAGTAAGAACTAGGCCCTCTCATCTATCTATCAGGATGACGTGTTACTAATCCATAGACTCATAGAATTGATAGTTTCAAGCCTCAGTTCCATTCCTACTACTTCCGTATGTTGACAGTTGATGTCGGAACCTTGATATTGTGTTGTTGAGTGGTTATGCCACCATTTTGCAGGATGTCTCAAATCTTTTGAGCATTTACATCCATTATGTTGTCCGAGTCATCCCAGGTCTCTAACTAGTCTGATGCATTTGCAAATCCCTTCTTCCCGTTTCCGATGTCCTTTTGGGCCAGATTAAGCACACTGACGGTCTATTGAGGTACTCTACTACCTCGACATATATGTTGGAGCTATTATTATGACCCTAGGTGTTTTAGGGAGTCACCTAGTAATCTAGCCATGTTTTGTGTTCCAAGTGTGGTGATTCTGGCCACCATTCTCGAAAGCATTCCATGATGCCATTTAGTAGTAGGTATTCTATTCCTGGGTTCTTGAATCCGAGATTCACCCTACTTACCTCCTGTTGATATATGCTGAGAGTGGACATATATCTGACCGCCGAAATTTCGCACAGGCTGCCCGCCCGAGGGCAGGTCATCCCCACTCCCAAACCCAACGAGAGTGTTGTGTTCATCTCTCACTTCCTTCGAGGACTAGGCCTCGCTCTGGATCCCTTTGTTAGGGGGCTCATGTTCTATTATGGGATGGATTTCCATGATCTGGCCCCGAATTCCCTCCTTCACATCTCGTCGTTCATCGTAGTATGTGAGACCTTCCTTCGCATTACCCCTTACTTCGGCCTGTGGCTCAAGACCTTCAATGTGAAGCCGAAGATGATCGAGGGGTGGCACGCAGAGTGCGGAGGTGCCGTAATAAGCAAAAGCGCTGATGCTCCATGGCCAAAGGGTTCCTTCCCAGAGGGGTCCAGCTTGTGGAAGCGTGAGTGGTTTTACATCACAGCTCCCCGAAGTACCAAGTGGGTAGCCGCCCTACCTTTCGCTCGGGCCCCCCACCACAACTGTCGTCATGGATCAGCAGGGGGCTGAGCTGGGGTCCAGCAAATGATGTGCCGATATTGCATAGCCGCATCCGAGATCTCTTTGAGAGAGATTTCAGCCTGGTTATGGTAATGCAAGTTATGCTAGTTCGTTGAGTCCAGCCTTGCAAACGTCGACCCCTCCGTATGTGGGAATTCAACCCGGAAGGACCACGAACTATCCAGCACTTCCTCGGCATGACGCTCGAAGAGATGTACAAATTGTTCTTCGGACCCCAAATAGAGTGTCCGGATACCACCGAGGATGCGGGTCTGAGCTGCAATCGCCCTGATACCCAAGTAAGCAATCCCATGGCCGAACACGTTGTTTTTTTATTTATCATGACATCATTCTGAAAAGTTGCTCTTTGACCAGGACAGGATAACAAAGGCAAAGATGATCAGGTGTTCGACCCCCCTTCCCGAAGGCTTGGCCAATCCGATACTGGACAGAATGCTCGAGCCGGCGCCTTATCAGGTGCCCTCAAAGGAAGATGAGGGGGGGGGGGGATAAAGAGGCCGCAAGCGGGGGAATTAGCACCTCCGCGAAGGAGGATAACCAGGGAGAAGAATCTGACATTCCCTCTCCCCGAGGAAGGAAGAGGACCACCTCTGAAGATCCGGAAACAAAGGCTTCCAAATGGGGGAAGAAATCCTCGCCAGAGGGTCCTGCTTCGGAGGGTATTCTTGCCGCACAATGTCCGCAAGGGGATCAGCCCGCTTCCGAGTTGTAAGTAATCAAAAAGTACTTTGATAGTGAAAGTGTCCTACCTTACTTCCGAAGACAATAACCGAAGCTTATATCTTATAGTTCGGATCGTAGCCCTTCTCAACAGAGTTCGTCTTCGGGGGATCTTCTTCCGGAGATGATGGAGAGCGAAAGACCTCCCCCTGTCAGCCCGCCTCATGAGGCGGGCGACCCTGAAGTGTCATCACGGAGGGTCTCTCCTGATCCGCGAAGGCCAGAGGGTAATCCCTTGGCTACCCAGAGTCCTCAGTATTCGGCTCCTAAAGAGAGGAACAGAAAGAGTCCGGAACCGTACAGTGTGAGGTCGGACTCACTGAAGAATCTTCTGGAGCAAGTGGCCATCTCAGAAGCGCATCGTACGCTAATGGGTACGGTAATTGAAAGGATTTCATCTGCTGAAAGCGAATTGCATGAAGCTTTAATGAGTCTGCTGAAAGGCTTTGAGGTACATGAAATAGTGTATGTTTTTGACAGTACCGCACACGTTAGGTGTGCCCTATGCAGATAGCAGCCCCTGAGACTCTGGTTGTCGTTGAAAATGGCGGCAAATAGAGGATCATAGTCCCAGGTAATAACCAGACCGCCTTTATGTGCAGGTGGCTGAAGCTCCGGTGGCTAGTCGGACTAATGGGTTTGCCGAGCTAAAGCGGCAACTTGATGCGGCAGATGCCGACATCGTGCTTGTCAACAAGCGGCTTGACGAGGCACATGGTAAGTGATTTCTCTGGTGATCAACATATAGCGAGAGGAGCATGATGCCAGTATCTTTAATATGTTGTGACTGCAGATGGAGCTGCCACTGTGGAGACCCTTCGGGCGGAGCTTGCCCGAGCCAAGGAACAACCGAGGAATAGCGATGCGGCCGCTCTAAAGGCGGTCGAAGAGCTGAGGGCCGAACAGGCTGCGCATGACCAGAGCAAGGAAAGAATAGCCAAGATGGCCGTTGAGTTAAAAGATGCCACTGACCGTTACAAGCTTCTTGAAAAAGAAAGCCGAGCGAGGGCGACAAACCTAGAGAAGGCCATGGTAGAAGCCAAGGAAGCCCGCTCCAAAATCAGAGCGGCGAAGGAGGAGCTACGACAAGTTGCGGATATCGTGGCTGGGAAGCCCTTCTTGTTGCGGACTAAGTTCGGAGATCCGAAGTATGCTCCTATTGATCAACTATGGAGTTCTGCGGATGCCTACGTGGATTAGGCGGCAAGTGCTGCTGATGCAGCGAGGACTTCAAGGATCAAAAAGATCACGAAGTGGAAAAGCTGTCCTGGTCACAGTTCCATGCTCCAGTGCGTCCGCTGCTGTTGAATGAGCAAATGGCCGAGTGGTCCGAGCTCCATAGGTTGTCCGAACTTGCCATGAGGTTTGTTGTGGATCATCTGTGGCCGGGAGGGCCAAGGCCGAATAGTTACATTAGTTTAATGCAACAATTCCTTCGTGCTGTGCCGCACATCGATGCTATGAAGAGGTCGTCGTGCATAGAGGGTGCGCGGATGGCCTTTGCCCGTGTCAAGACATACTGGGCGGAGATGGAGGCCACCACTGTTGCAACACAGGGTTCGGCCGTGGGCCGAGTGGCTGCCGGGCACTACTTTGAAGAAGTTCTTGAAGGCGCTCGTTTGATAGAGGCTCAGTGCTCAAAGAATATTATGTTCTAGTGACATGTACTCCCATTGTAAAAACAATGTTTTATTGAGTTACCAAGGCTATGTTTATACTTTTGCCTGAAAGTATTATGATGCCTCCTGTGCGGCCGTTTATTTATATATGTATATAACCTAAAAGTTTGCATTCGTCGGCTTCCACCCCCACGCATATAATGCGGGGGTGTTCGCAAAAAACGCATATTCACACTTGATCCAACATCTTGGTCCATTAAGGAGGTGGTAGCGCAGCGAACGAGGCAATCGGACTATATTGCTTTAACACTTTCACTTAGCCATAGGAGTTTGACGATGGGGCTACTATATAGCCCCTGGGACTTCTACACTCGTCCGAATACGGGGCGCGTACATACATGACCAGGAAACGACCCTTCGTTAATGCGGAGGAATCCCGAAGATTCCGTTGAGTCATCGAGTGGCTGACCAGTCTCGCGCTTTATCATGACAGTCAGTTTTCGGCTTTCTCTACTGAGGTGCTCATCCGGATGAACCAGGGCACAATCGCAGTAGTTCTCCCAGTGCTACCTTAGCCGATATAGCGGAACGTAAGGCACCAAAACGTGGGAGCCGGGAAAACCCAACATTTGACCAAAGACATGATTCGGAGCTGATGCATATACGACCAAACTCACGACGCCAAACACTCCCTAAGGTATTCGGTCTTTATAACATATGCTGGGCTGAATGAGGCCCTTAATAATAAACCCCGAGTGTCCAGGTACGTGCAATATCCTGACGTGGCCACATGCCAATAACGTCAGCATCCTTCTCGGTTGTATTGAGTATCCGGAGGATGTGAGCGACGGGAGACAGTAAAAAAGGTTTACGCAGGCTCTTAATCTGAAAAGAAACCTTTGAGAGCAGCACGTCTGCGCGTGTGTCTCCGTTGTGCCGTGTCCTAGACGGGTGTAGCACGATTGTAATCTGTAAAATAGAAGAACTTAGGTGAAAGTTGCCATGCCAAAAAATTGGTTATTATCAATGAACTATTAAAATTCAAGATAAGTCAAGTTGAGCCGGACTAGCCCTGATTACACACGGGAAGCCCCTGGTACCGTCTAGGAGGGTTTGATCATCAAACCAATCTCATGTATATGTGATGGTGCACCGGACTCGTCTAACCATGCCCGTGGTCTTGACGACCTGCCATTTTTTCTGGTTGGTGAGGCCGTCTAGTGCTCGGCTGTTAAAGCCGCCGCACGTTCTTCCGTGCATAGAAAACGCTCAGTATTTCTGCTAACTGTGATGGTGCCACATGGACCGCACATCTTAAGCTTGAGAGAAGCGCAATGCAGTATTGCATTAAAACGAGCGAAAGCCGTTCTTCCGCGTAGTGCTTGATAGCCACTTCGGAATGGAGTGATGTAGAAAGTTAACCTTTCACTTCGGAAGTTATCGGGAGAACCGAATACAACCTCTAGCAATAGAGAGCCCGTACAGCGGGCATCTTGGCCTGGTATTACTCCCTTGAAGGTAGTATTACTGTGGCTTATTTGTGTCGGGTCTATTCCCATTTTGCGGACTGTGTCCTGATATATCAGATTTAGACCACTGCCGCCATCCATGAGGACTCGTGTGAGATGGTATCCATTTATTATTGGGTCTAACACAAAGGCAGCCAATCCTTCGTGCCGGATGCTTGTCGCTGTAGGGTTTCGTAGTAATTTCAACAAATTTCCTACGCACACGCAAGATCATGGTGATGCATAGCAATGAGAGGGGGAGAGTGTGATCTACGTACCCTTGTAAATCGACAATGGAAGCGTTAACTTGGTTGATGTAGTCGTACGTCTCCACGGCCCGACCGATCAAGCACCGAAACTACGGCACCTCCGAGTTCTAGCACACGTTCAGCTCGATGACGATCCCCGGACTCCGATCCAGCGAAGTGTCGGGGAAGAGTTCCGTCAGCACGACGGCGTGGTGACGATCTTGATGTACTACCGTAGCAGGGCTTCTCCTAAGCACCGCTACAATATTATCGAGGACTATGGTGGAAGGGGGCACCGCACACGGCTAAGAATATGATCACGTGGATCAACTTGTGTGTCTAGGGGTGCCCCTTTCCTCCGTATATAAAGGATCCAAGGGGGGGGGGTGCGGCCGGCCCTAGTAGGAGGCGCGCAGGAGGAGTCCTACTCCTACCGGGAGTAGGACTCCCCTCCCTTTCCTTGTCCAAGTAGGAGAGGGGGAAGGAGAGAAGAAAAAGGGGGGGGGGGCGCCGCCCCTCCCTCCTTGTCCAATTCGGACTAGGGAGAGAGGGGGCACGCGGCCTGCCCTGGCAGCCCCTCCTCTTCTCCACTTTAGGCCCATGAGGCCCATTAACCCCCCGGGGGGTTCCGGTAACCCCCCGGTGCTCCGGTTTTATCCGAAACTTCCCCGGAACACTTCCGGTGTCCGAATATAGCCGTCCAATATATCAATCTTTATGTCTCGACCATTTTGAGACTCCTCGTTATGTCCGTGATCACATCCGGGACTCCGAACCAACTTTGGTACATCAAAACTCATAAACTCATAGTATAACTGTCATCGAAACCTTAAGCATGCGGACCCTACGGGTTCGAGAACAATGTAGACATGACCGAGACACGTCTCCGGTCAATAACCAATAGCGGAACCTGGATGCTCATATTGGCTCCTACATATTCTACGAAGATCTTTTATCGGTCAGACCGCATAACAACATACGTTGATCCCTTTGTCATCGGTATGTTACTTGCCCGAGATTCGATCGTCGGTATCCCATACCTAGTTCAATCTCGTTACCGGCAAGTCTCTTTACTCGTTCCGTAATACATCATCTCACAACTAACTCATTAGTTGCAATGCTTGCAAGGCTTATGTGATGTGTATCACCGAGAGGGCCCAGAGATACCTCTCCGACAATCGGAGTGACAAATCCTAATCTCGAAATACGCCAACCCAACATGTAACTTTGGAGACGGAGACACCTGTAGAGCACCTTTATAATCACCCAGTTACGTTGTGACGTTTGGTAGCACACAAAGTGTTCCTCCGGCAAACGGGAGTTGCATAATCTCATAGTCATAGGAACATGTATAAGTCATGAAGAAAGCAATAGCAACATACTAAACGATCGTGCTAAGCTAATGGAATGGGTCATGTCAATCAGATCATTACCTAATGATGTGATCCCGTTAATCAAATAACAACTCTTTGTCATGGTTAGGAAACATAACCATCTTTGATTAACGAGCTAGTCAAGTAGAGGCATACTAGTGACACTCTGTTGTCTATGTATTCACACATGTATTATGTTTCCGGTTAATACAATTCTAGCATGAATAATAACATTTATCATGATATAAGGAAATAAATAATAACTTTATTATTGCCTCTAGGGCATATTTCCTTCAGCTTCAGTCTCCCACTTTCACTAGAGTCAATAATCTAGATTACACATTAATGATTCTAACACCCATGGAGCCTTGGTGCTGATCATGTTTTGCTCGTGGAAGAGGCTTAGTCAACGGGTCTGCAACATTCAGATCCGTATGTATCTTGCAAATCTATATGTCTCCCACCTGGACTAGATCCCGGATGGAATTGAAGCGTCTCTTGATGTGCTTGGTTCTCTTGTGAAATCTGGATTCCTTTGCCAAGGGAATTGCACCAGTATTGTCACAAAAGATTTTCATTGGACCCGATGCACTAGGCATGACACCTAGATCGTATATGAACTCCTTCATCCAGACTCCTTCATTTGCTGCTTCCGAAGCAGCTATGTACTCCGCTTCACATGTAGATCCCGCTACAACGCTATGTTTAGAACTGCACCAACTGACAGCTCCACCGTTTAATGTAAACACGTATCCGGTTTGCGATTTAGAATCGTCCGGATCAGTGTCAAAGCTTGCATCAACGTAACCTTTTACGATGAGCTCTTTGTCACCTCCATATATGAGAAACATATCCTTAGTCCTTTTCAGGTATTTCAGGATGTTCTTGACCGCTGTCCAGTGATCCACTCCTGGATCACTTTGGTACCTCCCTGCTAGACTTATAGCAAGGCATACATCAGGTCTGGTACACAGCATTGCATACATGATAGAGCCTATGGCTGAAGCATAGGGAACATCTTTCATTTTCTCTCTATCTTCTGCAGTGGTCGGGCATTGAGTCTTACTCAACTTCACACCTTGTAACACAGGCAAGAACCCTTTCTTTGCTTGATCCATTTTGAACTTCTTCAAAACTTTGTCAAGGTATGTGCTTTGTGAAAGTCCAATTAAGCGTTTGATCTATGTCTATAGATCTTAATGCCTAATATGTAAGCAGCTTCACCGAGGTCTTTCATTGATAAACTTTTATTCAAGTATCCCTTTATGCTATCCAGAAATTCTATATCATTTCCAATTAGTAATATGTCATCCACATATAAAATCAGAAATGCTACAGAGCTCCCACTCACTTTCTTGTAAATACAGGCTTCTCCAAAAGTCTGTATAAAACCAAATTCTTTGATCACACTATCAAAGCGTTTATTACAACTCTGAGAGGCTTGCACCAGTCCATAAATGGATCGCTGGAGCTTGCACACTTTGTTAGCTCCCTTTGGATCGACAAAACCTTCTGGTTGCATCATATACAACTCTTCTTCCAGAAATCCATTCAGGAATGCAGTTTTGACATCCATCTGCCAAATTTCATAATCATAAAATGCGGCAATTGCTAACATGATTCGGACAGACTTAAGCATCACTACGGGTGAGAAGGTCTCATCGTAGTCAATCCCTTGAACTTGCCGAAAACCTTTTGCGACAAGTCGAGCTTTGTAGACAGTAATATTACCGTCAGCGTCAGTCTTCTTCTTGAAGATCCATTTATTCTCAATTGCTTGCCGATCATCGGGCAAGTCAACCAAAGTCCATACTTTGTTCTCATACATGGATGCCGTCTCAGATTTCATGGCTTCAAGCCATTTTGCGGAATCTGGGCTCACCATCGCTTCTTCATAGTTCGTAGGTTCATCATGATCTAGTAGCATGACTTCCAGAACAGGATTACCGTACCACTCTGGCGTGGATCTCACTCTGGTTGATCTATGAGGTTCAGTAGTATCTTGTTCTAAAGTTTCATGATCATCATCATTAGCTTCCTCACTAACTGGTGTAGGTGTCACTGAAACAGTTTTCTGTGATACACTACTTTCCAATAAGGGAGCAGGTACAGTTACCTCATCAAGTTCTACTTTCCTCCCACTCACTTCTTTCGAGAGAAACTCATTCTCCAGAAAGTTTCCGAACTTAGCAACAAAAGTCTTGCCTTCGGATCTGTGATAGAAGGTGTATCCAATAGTTTCCTTTGGATATCCTATGAAGACACATTTCTCCGATTTGGGTTCGAGCTTATCAGGTTGAAGCTTTTTCACATAAGCATCGCAGCCCCAAACTTTCAGAAACGACAACTTTGGTTTCTTGCCAAACCATAGTTCATAAGGCGTCGTCTCAACAGATTTTGATGGTGCCCTATTTAATGTGAATGCGGCCGTCTCTAGAGCGTATCCCCAAAACGATAGCGGTAAATCAGTAAGAAACATCATAGATCGCACCATATCTAGTAAAGTACGATTACAATGTTCAGACACACCATTACGCTGTGGTGTTCCAGGTGGCGTGAGTTGCGAAACTATTCCACAAATTTTCAAATGTACACCAAACTCGTAACTCAAATATTCTCCTCCACGATCAGATCGTAGAAACTTTATTTTCTTGTTACGATGATTTTCAACTTCACTCTGAAATTCTTTGAACTTTTCAAACGTTTCAGACTTATGTTTCATTAAGTAGATATACCCATATCTGCTTAATTCATCTATGAAGGTGAGAAAATAACGATATTCGCCACGAGCCTCAATATTCATCGGACCACATACATCTGTATGTATGATTTCCAATAAATCTGTTGCTCTCTCCATAGTACCGGAGAATGGTGTTTTAGTCATCTTGCCCATGAGGCACGGTTCGCAAGTACCAAGTGATTCATAATCAAGTGGTTCCAAAAGTCCATCAGTATGGAGTTTCTTCATGCGCTTTACACCGATATGACCTAAACGGCAGTGCCACAAATAAGTTGCACTATCATTATCAACTCTGCATCTTTTGGCTTCAACACTATGAATATGTTTGTCACTACTATCGAGATTAAATAAAAATAGACCACTCTTTAAGGGTGCATGACCATAAAAGATATTACTCGTATAAATAGAACAACCATTATTCTCAGATTTAAATGAATAACCGTCTCGCATCAAACAAGATCCAGATATAATGTTCATGCTTAACGCTGGCACCAAATAACAATTATTTAGGTCTAATATTAATCCCGAAGGTAGATGTAGAGGTAGCATAGCGACTGCGATCACATCGACTTTGGAACTATTTCCCACGCGCATCGTCACCTCGTCCTTAGCCAATCTTCGCTTAATCCGTAGTCCCTGTTTCGAGTTGCAAATATTAGCAACAGAACCAGTATCAAATACCCAAGTGCTACTGCGAGCATTAGTAAGGTACACATCAATAACATGTATATCACATATACCTTTGTTCACCTTGCCATCCTTCTTATCCGCCAAATACTTGGGGCAGTTCCGCTTCCAGTGGCCAGTCTGCTTGCAGTAGAAGCACCCAGTTTCAGGCTTAGGTCGAGAGTTGGGTTTCTTCTCTTGAGCAGCAACTTGCTTGCTATTCTTTTTGAAGTTCCCCTTCTTCTTCCCTTTGCCCTTTTTCTTGAAACTAGTGGTCTTGTTGACCATCAACACTTGATGCTCCTTTTTGATTTCTACCTCCGCAGCTTTCAGCATTGCGAAGAGCTCGGGAATAGTCTTATTTATCCCTTGCATATTATAGTTCATCACGAAGCTCTTGTAGCTTGGTGGTAGTGATTGGAGAATTCTGTCAATGATGCAATCATCTGGAAGATTAACTCCCATTTGAATCAAGTGATTATTATACCCAGACATTTTGAGTATATGCTCACTGACAGAACTGTTCTCCTCCATCTTACAGCTATAGAACTTATTGGAGACTTCATATCTCTCAATCCGGGCATTTGCTTGAAATATTAACTTCAACTCCTGGAACATCTCATATGCTCCATGACATTCAAAACGTCGTTGAAGTCCCGATTCTAAGCCGTAAAGCATGGCACACTGAACTATCTAGTAGTCATCAGCTTTGCTCTGCCAGACGTTCATAACATCTGGTGTTGCTCCAGCAGCAGGCCTGGCACCCAGTGGTGCTTCCAGGACGTAATTCTTCTGTGCAGCAATGAGGATAATCCTCAAGTTATGGACCCAGTCCGTGTAATTGCTACCATCATCTTTCAACTTTGCTTTCTCAAGGAACGCATTAAAATTCAACGGAACAACAGCACGAGCCATCTAGCTACAAACAAGCATAAACAAGCAAGATACTATCAGGTACTAAGTTTCATGATAAATTTAGGTTCAATTAATTTACTTAAAGAACTCCCACTTAGATAGACATCCCTCTAATCCTCTAAGTGATTACGTGATCCAAATCAACTAAACCATGTCCGATCATCACGTGAGATGGAGTAGTTTCATTGGTGAACATCACTATGTTGATCATATCTACTATATGATTCACGCTCGACCTTTCGGTCTCCGTGTTCCGAGGCCATATCTGTATATGCTTGGCTCGTCAAGTATAACCTGAGTATTCCGCGTGTGCAACTGTTTTGCACCCGTTGTATTTGAACGTAGAGCCTATCACACCCGATCATCACGTGGTGTCTCAGCACGAAGAACTTTCGCAACGGTGCATACTCAGGGAGAACACTTCTTGATAATTAGTGAGAGATCATCTTATAATGCTACCGTCAATCAAAGCAAGATAAGATGCATAAAAGATAAACATCACATGCAATCAATATAAGTGATATGATATGGCCATCATCTTGTGCTTGTGATCTCCATCTTCGAAGCACCGTCGTGATCACCATCGTCACCGGCGCGACACCTTGATCTCCATCGTAGCATCGTTGTCGTCTCGCCAATCTTATGCTTCCACGACTATCGCTACCGCTTAGTGATAAAGTAAAGCATTACAGCGCGATTGCATTGCATAAAATAAAGCGACAACCATATGGCTCCTGCCAGTTGCCGATAACTTGGTTACAAAACATGATCATCTCATACAATAAAATTTAGCATCATGTCTTAACTATATCACATCACAACATGCCCTGCAAAAACAAGTTAGACGTCCTCTACTTTATTGTTGCAAGTTTTACGTGGCTGTTACGGGCTTAAGCAAGAACCAATCTTACCTACACATCAAAACCACAACGATAGTTTGTCAAGTTGGTGCTGTTTTAACCTTCGCAAGGACCGGGCGTAGCCACACTCGGTTCAACTAAAGTTGGAGAAACTGTCACCCGCAAGCCACCTATGTGCAAAGCACGTCGGGAGAACCGGTCTCGCGTAAGCGTACGCGTAATGTCGGTCCGGGCCGCTTCGTCCAACAATACCGCCGAACCAAAGTATGACATGCTGGTAAGCAGTATGACTTATATCGCCCAGAACTCACTTGTGTTCTACTCGTGCATATAACATCAACATATAAAACCTAGGCTCGGATGCCACTGTAGGGTTTCGTAGTAATTTCAAAAAATTTCCTACGCACACGCAAGATCATGGTGATGCATAGCAACAAGAGGGGGAGAGTGTGATCTATGTACCCTTGTAAATCGACAACGGAAGCGTTAACTTGGTTGATGTAGTCGTACGTCTCCACGTCCCGACCGATCAAGCACCGAAACTACGGCACCTCCGAGTTCTAGCACACGTTCAGCTCGATGACGATCCCCGGACTCCGATCCAGCAAAGTGTCGGGGAAGAGTTCCGTCAGCACGACGGCGTGGTGACGATCTTGATGTACTACCGTAGCAGGGCTTCGCCTAAGCACCGCTACAATATTATCGAGGACTATGGTGGAAGGGGGCACCGCACACGGCTAAGAATATGATCACGTGGATCAACTTGTATGTCTAGGGGTGCCCCTTGCCTCCGTATATAAAGGATCCAAGGGGGGGGTGTGGCCGGCCCTAGTAGGAGGCGCGCAGGAGGAGTCCTACTCCTACCGGGAGTAGGACTCCCCTCCCTTTCCTTGTCCAAGTAGGAGAGGGGGAAGGAGAGAAGAAAAAGGGGGGGCGCCGCCCCTCCCTCCTTGTCCAATTCGGACTAGGGGGAGAGGGGGCGCGCGGCCTGCCCTGGCAGCCCCTCCTCTTCTCCACTTTAGGCCCATGAGGTCCATTAACCCCCCGGGGGGTTCCGGTAACCCCCCGGTGCTCCGGTTTTATCCGAAACTTCCCCGAAACACTTCCGGTGTCCGAATATAGCCATCCAATATATCAATCTTTATGTCTCGACCATTTCGAGACTCCTCGTTATGTCGGTGATCACATCCGGGACTCCGAAACAACTTCGGTACATCAAAACTCATAAACTCATAATATAACTGTCATCGAAACCTTAAGCATGCGGACCCTACGGGTTCGAGAACAATGTAGACATGACCGAGACACGTCTCCGGTCAATAACCAATAGCGGAACCTGGATGCTCATATTGGCTCCTACATATTCTACGAAGATCTTTTATCGGTCAGACCGCATAACAACATACGTTGTTCCCTTTGTCATCGGTATGTTACTTGCCCGAGATTCGATCGTCGGTATCCCATACCTAGTTCAATCTCGTTACCGGGAAGTCTCTTTACTCGTTCCGTAATACATCATCTCACAACTAACTCGTTAGTTGCAATGCTTGCAAGGCTTATGTGATGTGTATCACCGAGAGGGCCCAGAGATACCTCTCCAACAATCGGAGTGACAAATCCTAATCTCGAAATACGCCAACCCAACATGTACCTTTGGAGACACCTGTAGAGCACCTTTATAATCACCCATTTACGTTGTGACGTTTGGTAGCACACAAAGTGTTCCTCCGGCAAACGGGAGTTGCATAATCTCATAGTCATAGGAACATGTATAAGTCATGAAGAAAGCAATAGCAACATACTAAACGATCGGGTGCTAAGCTAATGGAATGGGTCATGTCAATCAGATCATTCACCTAATGATGTGATCCTGTTAATCAAATAACAACTCTTTGTTCATGGTTAGGAAACATAACCATCTTTGATTAACGAGCTAGTCAAGTAGAGGCATACTAGTGACACTCTGTTTGTCTATGTATTCACACATGTATTATGTTTCCGGTTAATACAATTCTAGCATGAATAATAAACATTTATCATGATATAGGAAATAAATAATAACTTTATTATTGCCTCTAGGGCATATTTCCTTCAGTCGCGTGATCCCCGCGATCAAAGGTGATCGGGTAGGCCAACCAGGGGTTGAACCTAGGGGTGACGGGCTCTATGTCGCATGTGTCTCGGAGTGCATATTTGCTTCTCCTCTTCGTCACATGGATCATGTTTACTATTTTGACCTCTGGTGGGAATTTTTTCTGTCCTCCAGTGCTTTGCTGGCGAGGTTCGTCCTCGTCTTCACTTGGTGTCTCATCCCCTTTGTGTTTGGCGTTTAGCTTACCGGCCTTCTTGAAGACCTAGCATTCTCTGTGGGTATGATTTGCAGGTTTATCGGGGGTGCCATGAATCTGACATAGTTTGTCAAGAATCTTGTTTAGGCCAGATGGTCCGTCTCTTCAGCCTTTGAAAGTCTTTTTCCATTGACCTGGTCGAGAGCCCCTGAATCCGGCATTTACCGCCGTATTATCTGGGCTATCTTCTTTATTTCGACGCTTGTTTTTATTGCATCGTGGTTTTCCATTGCCATCCCTGACTTCGGATGTGCTTGGGTCGCTGGTGCTACTGCGGGCTAACCAGCTGTCTTCGCCCGCACAAATGCAGGTCATGAGGCTTGTTAGGACTTCCATTGTTCTTGGTTTTTCTTGGCTGAGGTGTCTGGCGAGCCATTCGTCTCGGATGCTGTGTTTGAAAGCTGCTAAGGCTTCAGCGTCCGGACAATCGACGATTTGGTTCTTCTTGGTGAGAAACTTGTTCCAAAGCTTTCGAGCGGACTCTCCGGACTGTTGAATTATATGACTTAAATCGTCTGCATCCGGAGGTCGGACGTAGGTCCCTTGAAAATTAGCCCGAAAAGCTTCCTCGAGCTCCTCCCAACTTCCAATTGAGTTTTCAGGGAGGCTTTTCAGCCAGTGCTGAGCTGGTCCGTTAAGCTTGAGGGGCAAGTATTTGATAGCATGGAGATCATCTCCGTGAGCCATATGGATATGGAGGATAAAGTCCTCAATCCAGACCCCAGGGTCTGTGGTCCCTTCGTACGCCTCTATCTTCACTGGTTTGAATCCTTCTGGGAATTCGTGGTCCAGCACCTCATCGGTGAAACATAGGGGGTGTGCGGCACCCCTGTATTGGGATGTGCCATGGCGTTCGGACGGTTGTAGTATTCAGTTTTGATTTTGTGCCGGAGCGTGCTTCCTAGATCCATAGATGGATCTGGTCGTACTAGATTTTTGGCGCAAGTCCTCACGTAGATCGTGTGTTGACTTATGTGCGACTTTGTTAGCCGCTCTATCGTGGTCACAAGGTGGTGGATCTGGCCGGTTGGCCATTTCATTTTTTGGCTGTGTGGGCTCTAAGGCCTCATCATCGAATTCAGGTAATAGCTTGCGCTTTGGATAGCTCTTTGTGTGGTAACTTCCACCGTACTTTGCTTCGTTCTCGAGCACTTTGTTCCACCTGCTGTTGAGCGTATTTTGTGCGGCCTTAAGCCTTTGATTCTGCTTCTTCAGACTCCTCGCTGTGGCAATAAGCCTTCTGCGGAGGTTCTCTTGCACCAAGTGCGTTTCCGGGATGATGTGTGCATCTTCGTCTGGACTGTTTTCCTCCTGAAAGGGGGTTTGATGAGGTTTATCCTTGGCATTGCCGTGTTCGGACGTTGGATCCGTACTTTGTTCACCGCTTGCAGCTTCATCGTGCTCTGCCGCCGGGGTAATGTGGTCGTCATTTCCTCTAGAGTCGACTGGAGTGTTATTTTCTCTTGCGCTGTTATCGCTGTTTTTGCTATGGCAGGACTTAGAGCGGCGCCGCTGACGTCGGCGCTTGGGTTGCTTCTCGGAGGGGTCATCCTCCGCTGTCTCTTCGCCATTGCCTTCTTTGGGTGTATCCACCATGTATATGTCATGTGATGAAGTGTCTGTCCGGCGCCCTGTGGGCGCTGGTTCCTGTTCGTCTCCTGCATCTTCGTCCATGCCGTCGATGTCTTCGGAGTCGAAGTTGAGCATGTCGGTTATGTCGTCGACAGTGGCTACTAAGTGGGTGGTGGGTGGGCAGCGAATTTCTTTGTCGTCCGCATCCCATTCTAGCCGGACATAGTTCGGACATGGTTCTCCTGACAAGGAGAGATACCTTAATGAATTTAGCACATCGCTAAAAGGCGAGTGCTGAAAGATATCCGCAGAGGTGAAGTCCATGATCGGCGCCTAGTCAGATTCGATAGGAACGGATGCAGGCGGCTCGGAGTCCGTGGCCGGAGACGAATCCAGTGGTTCGACGACACGACTCTCGTAAGGGGTGAAGTCAGGATCCGGCTCCATCGCCACTGAGAGTGCGGCCTCCATGGCGGGGTCTATCCCTCCGTCCTTGGATGGCGCGATTTGCTTCGGATTGAAAGCCGGAGTAGTTGCAGATGCGATCTCCCGAACACTGTCCGACGACAGAGTTACGTCGTGCTCGTCGTGACTGTGTGGCGCACCTGACACGGGCTCGAATCCGTCGAAGATCAAGTCTCCACGGATGTCGGCATGGTAGTTTAAGTTTCCGAATCTGAACTGATGGCCAGGGGCGTAGCTCTCGATGTGCTCTAGATGGCCAAGCGAATTGGCTCACAGTGCGAAGCCGCCGAATACAAAGATTTGTCCGAGGAGGAAAACCTCACCCTGGACCGCATCGCTACCGATGATTGAAAGAGCCATCAAGCCTTATGGTGACGACACAGTGGAACTCTCAATGAAAGCACCAATGTCGGTGTCAAAATCGGCAGTTCTCGGGTAGGGGGTCCCGAACTGTGCATCTAAGGCGGATGGTAACAGGAGGCAGGGGACACGATGTTTACCCAGGTTCGGGCCCTCTTGATGGAGGTAATACCCTACGTCCTGCTTGATTGTTCTTGATGATATGAGTATTACAAGAGTTGATCTACCACGAGATCGTAGAGGCTAAACCCTAGAAGCTAGCCTATGGTATGATTGTATGTTGTCCTACAGACTAAACCCTCCGGTTTATATAGACACCATAGGGGGCTAGGGTTACACATAGTCGGTTACAAGGGTGGAGATCTACATATCCGTATTGCCTAGCTTGCCTTCCACGCCAAGGAGAGTCCCATCCGGACACGGGACGAAGTCTTCAATCTTGTATCTTCATAGTCCAACAGTCCGACCAAAGGATATAGTCCGGCTGTCCGGAGACCCCCTAATCCAGGACTCCCTCAGCGGTCTTGCTACAATGCCGCCCATCCCCCCATCGATTGTAACCTCAAAATTATGTTTTGGAACGTGCGAGGCTTAAACTCCGGTGCTAAACGCTCGGCCTTGTGCAGTGTGATCTCCACTGCATCCCCTTCCATTGTCTGCCTCCAGGAGACGAAACTCGCCCATATCTCAGACTGCTCATTCTCGACACTCTTGGCCCACAGTTTGAGGATTTTTACTTCCTGCCGGCAACCGGCACCTGCGGCGGCATTCTTCTTGCCTAGCGGCGATCTAAGGCCTCCATTTCCAACCCGTTGATTGGCGAGCACCATATCACGACGCTGGTCAACCCCCCCTAACAGCACAAACCACTGGTGGTTAACTGGTGTGTATGGTCCACATGACGACAATGCTAAACTCGACCTCCCTGCTGATCTCCAGGACGTGCGCGTCTCCCGCATCGGTCCTTGGCTTCTCGGAGGCGACTTCAACATGATCACCTCCGCGGCAAATAAAAACAACTCGAACCTTAACCACTGTGTCATGAGCAGGTTCAGGCGGTTCATTGCTGATGAGGAGCTCCGAGACATGTACCTTCATGGCCGCCGCTACATGTGGTCGAGCGAGCGCGACTCCCCACATTCGGTTGGGAGATTGAGCACCCACATTGCCTGCTACACTGCCTCACTTCCGCTGCATCTGATCACTGCCCTTTGGTCATCGACTGTGCTGCGCGATCGCTTGGGACTAGGCGGTTCCATTTTGAGCGCTTTTGGCCAAAAATGAAAGGCTTCGAAGATGCAGTCCACGAGGGATGGAATGCTTTACCTCCCGACCCCGACCCCTTCAGGCGACTCGTGTCCCGCCTCAAGAGCACTGCTAGGCACCTCCAATGCTGGAGCGCCCGTACCATTGGGAACGTGTCCCTCCAGATCATGGTGGCGCGAGAGATCATTGCATGACTCGACGCCGCCCAGGACCTACGACCCCTCTCCTCCGATGAAGCCTGGCTCCGGCGCAGGCTCAAGGCTTCCTACCTCGGACTTGCCTCCCTCGAACGAACGATTGTGCGACAGCGCGTGCGCCTAGCTTGGCTCCGCAGTGACGACGCTTCCGTGCCCGCGCTTAAGGTGCACGCCTCACATCGCAAGCAACGCACCTACATGGTCTTTGTGCGCGTTGGCGACCAGGTGATCTCAGACCACGAGGGAATGACCAAGGCGTCCTACAACCACTTCACCACCATCCATGGCACCGACTCTGGGCGCGAATCCACACTGGATCTGACCAACTTCCACGTCAATTCCTTCGACCTCCTGGACCTCAAGGCCCCTTTCTCTGAGGACGAAATTTGACGAGCCGTGAAAAGACTTCCAACGGGAAAGGCGCCTGGCCCCGATGGCTTCACCTCCGAGTTCCTACACGCCTGCTGGGACATCATCAAGCAGGATATCTGTGATGCCTTCGACAAGCTCTACACCATGAATGGGCGCAGCTTCCAAAAGCTCAACGAGGCCCTCCTCACACTGCTCCCCAAGAGACCAGATGCCGCCTCCCTCTCGGACTACCGTCCCATAAGTCTCATCCACCTGATTTCCAAGCTTTTCGCCAAAGTCCTAGCCTTGCGTCTCGCTCCAAGGCTTAGCTCGATGATCTCCACGAACCAAAGCGCGTTCACCGCTGGACGGTGCATCCACGACATCTTTCTTCTCGTCCAACAAACTGCGCACCTCCTCCATGACCTCAAGACCACCCGCATGCTACTTAAGCTCGCCATCGCCTGAGCCTTCGATTCCGTCTCGTGGCCCTTCCTGCTTCAGGTCCTGCAGCACCTCGGCTTCGGCCGCCGTTGGCGTGACTGGATCTCGATCCTTCTCTCCACCGCGTCGACACGAGTCATGACCAATGGACACCCTGGCCCTCCTATCGACCATGCTTGCGGCCTCAGACAGGGAGACCCCATCTCCCCCATGCTGTTCACCATTGTCATTGCCATCCTGAACTCGCTCCTCCTCCGGGCGGTCGACACTGGCCTCCTACAGCGCCTCATGACGCGCCACGTGGCCTCAAGCATTTCACTCTACGCGGACGACGTCGTCATCTTCTGCCACCCCGACAACCACGACATTGCCACCGTGCGCGAGCTCCTTCGGGTGTTTGGGGTGGCCTCAGGGCTCCGCACCAACTTCGACAAATGCTCCGCAACACCAATCCAATGTAGTGATGACCACATTGACACGATCAGGGCTGAGATGCAATGTCCGATCAAGCATTTCCCTTCCAATACCTTGGGCTGCCGCTCTCCATCCGCAAGCCACCAACCTCGAGCCTTCTTCCAGTCATCCACAAGCTCGAGAAGAAGCTTTCCACTTGGCGTGCTTACCTTCTCTCGAAAGGGGACATGCTTGCCTTGGTCCGCCATGTCCTTTGCGTGATCCCAACACACTTCCTCCTCGCCATCGTGTTCAACAAGTCGATCCTCAAACGGGTCAATCGGATCATCCGGAGCTTCCTTTGGGCCGGCAACAAGGACGCGACCAGCGGAAAGTGCCTCGTTAACTGGCAAAAAGTTTGTAGACCCATCTCCCTCGGTGGGCTAGGCATCCGCGATCTATACCGCGCCAGAATCACTCTTCGTACGAGATGGCTTTGGTTGCAACACACAGACCCCTCCAGACCCTGGAGCCACCTTCATATCTCGCACGAGGTCGATGTCACCGCCATTTTCAGGGCGTCCACCACCTGGTGCATTGGCAATGTCACCAGCTGTAAATTCTGGAGCGACCACTGGATCGATGGGAGATCGGTGGCTGAGATTGCCCCCCTCGTGCACTCGCTTGTGCCTCGACGCCAACGAAAATCTCGCACCGTTAGCGAGGCCATGCGCCTCAGGTCCTAGGTACAAGACATTAGGGGAGCACTAGGCCTAGCGGCCCTGCTACAATACGTTGACCTTTGGCGGCAGATCCGGCATGTCGAGCTCTCGGCCACCCCCGACACCCTTACTTGGAGATGGACGGGCTCTAGCCTCTACTCGGCCAACTCCTGCTACCAGGCCCTTTTCTACGTGTTCTGCAGTGACGATCATTGGAAACTCACGTGGAAGCCATGGGCACCTCTTCGCATCAAGTTCTTCATGTGGCTCGCGATGCAAGAGCGCCGCTGGACAATGGACCGCCTAATCTGACATGGCCTCTCTGACGACAACATCTGCGCCCTTTGCGACCAAGAGCCCGAGACCATGCAACACCTCCTTGCGGGCTCCTCCTTCTCCAGAAAGATTTGGCACGAGATCCTGGCCTGGGCACGAGCTCCTACTAGCCTTCCCGATGGAAACACCCCCTTCCAAACTTGGTGGGCAACCTCTATAAACCATGCGTCCACCCTCGCTCGCAAATGCCTCGCTTCCATCATCATCCTCACTGCTTGGGGGATTTGGAAACACCGCAATGGTTGTGTCTTCGACCACGATCGACCATCCCTCTCCCACCTCACCACAGCCATCAAAGACGAGGCGCGCCTATGGGCCAAGGCCGGCGCCGCAGAGATTAGCAACATCATTCCCGAGAGTTAGACTTTTTGCGTTTTTGGGGATGAGTACCCCCTTGTTCTGTCTGCTCCACCGCCCACGATCATGCCTCTAGCGTACATGGCTTGTGTGTGGTTGTAACCTCTTGCTATAAAATCTTCTTTTATCAATGCAAAGATACACAGCTTGCGTATTCGCGATAAGGAAAACAATCCTTTGAGGGGCTTGTTCGGGGTATCTTTACCCCGACCAGTAGAGCAAAGAGTTGCTCCTCAACCTACTGAACCTACTGAAAATGTTTACTTTGAAATTCCTTCGGGTATGATAGAGAAACTGTTAATGCTTTTACAGGAGATGGAACATTACATCCCGATATGCACCTAATCTATGTGCATGAAGTTTGTGGATTATTTAAGCTTGCAGGTATGCCTGAGGATGTTATCAAGAAGAAGGTCTTCCCTTTATCTTTGAAGGGAAAGGCATTGACATGGTTTAGGCTATATGATGATATTGTATCATGGAACTACAACCGATTGAAATTGGAATATCATCAGAAGTTTTATCCTATGCATCTGGTTCATCGTGATCGTAATTATATATATAATTTTTGGACTCGCGAAGGAGAAAGCATCGCTCAAGCTTGTGGTGAGACGTCTCCTACGTATCTATAATTTTTGATTGTTCCATGCTATTATATTATATATTTTGGATGTTAATGGCCTTATTTATACACTTTTATATTATTTTTTGGGACTAACATACTAACCCAAGGCCCAGTGCAGATTGCTATTTTTTTGCCTATTTCAGTGTTTCGTAGAAAAGGAATATCAAACGGAATCAAAACAGAATGAAACCTTCGGGTGAGTTATTTTTGGAACAAACGTGATCCAGAGGACTTGGAGTGGATGTCAAGAAATCAACGAGGAGGCCACGAGGTAGGGAGGCGCGCCTGCCCCCTGGGCATGCCCCCACCCTCGTGGGCCCCTCATGGCTCCAATGACCTACTTCTTCCTCCTATATATGTCTATATACCCTGAAAACATCCAGGAGCACCATGAAACCCTATTTCCACCGCCGCAACCTTCTGTACCCAAGAGATCCCATCTTGGGGCCTTTTTCGGAGCTCCGCTGGAGGGGGAATCGATCATGGAGGGCTTCTACATCAACACCATAGCCTCTCCGATGATGTGTGAGTAGTTTACCATAGACCTCTGGGTCCATAGTTATTAGCTAGATGGCTTCTTCTCTGTCTTTGGATCTCAATACAATGTTCTCCTCGATCTTCTTGGAGATCTATTTGATGTAATTCTTTTTACGGTGTGTTTGTCGGGATCTGATGAATTGTGGGTTTATGATCAAGTTTATCTATGAACAATATTTGATTCTTCTCTGAAATCTTTTATGTATGATTGGTTATCTATCCAAGTCTCTTCGAATTATCAGTTTGGTTTGGCCTACTAGATTGATCTTTCTTGCAATGGGAGAAGTGCTTAGCTTTGGGTTCAATCTTGCAGTGTCCTTTCCCAGTGATAGCAGGGGCAGCAAGGCACGTATTGTACTGTTTCCATCGAGGATAAAAAGATGGGGTTTATATCATATTGCTTGAGTTTATCCCTCTACATCATGTCATCTTGCCTAATGCGTTACTCTGTTCTTATGAACTTAATACTCTAGATGCATGCTGGATAGCGGTCAATGTGTGGAGTAATGGTAGTAGATGCAGAATCGTTTTGGTCTACTTGTCGCGGACATGATGCCTATATACATGATCATGCCCAGATATTCTCATAATTATGCACTTTTCTATCAATTGCTCGACACTAATTTGTTCACCCACCGTAATACTTATGCTATCTTGAGAGAAGCCACTAGTGAAACCTATGGCCCCCGGGTCTATTCTCCATTATATTAATATCCTGTCAACTAGCTATTTCTGGTGCCGTTTAATTTGCAATCTTTATGTTCCAATCTATATCATAAAAATACCAAAAATATTTATGTTATTATTATTATCTCTATCAGATCTCACTCTCATAAGTGACCGTGAAGGGATTGACAACCCCTTTATCGCGTTGGTTGCGAGGTTCTTATTTGTTTGTGAAGGTACGAGGGACTTGCGTGTAGTCTCCTACTGGATTGATACCTTGGTTCTCAAAAACTGAGGGAAATACTTACGCTACTTTGCTGCATCACCCTTTCCTCTTCAGGGGAAAACCAACGCAGTGCTCAAGAGGTAGCAACAAGGATTTTTGGTGCCGTTGCCAGGGAGATCTACACACAAGTCAAGACATACCAAGTACCCATCACAAACTCTTATCCCTCGCATTACAATATTTGCCATTTGCCTCTCCTTTTCCTCTCCCCACTGAGGGAGTCCTGGACTAAGGGGTCCTTGGGCGTCTGGCCTGTTAACCATGGGCCAAACTGATGGGCTGTGAATAACACGAAGACCGAAGACTGCACCCGTGTCCGGATGGGACTCTCCTTGGCGTGGAAGGCAAGCTTGGCGACCAAATATGTAGATTCCTTTCTTTGTAACCAACCTTGTGTAACCCTAGATCCTCCTGGTGTCTATATAAACTGGAGGACTTAGTCAGGAGAGAGAGAGATATTCATTATCATAGCCATACAAGCTAGACCTCTAGGGTTTAGCCATTATGATCTCGTGGTAGATCAACTCTTGTAATACTCATATTCATCAAGATCAATCAAGCAGGACGTAGGGTATTACCTCCATAGAGAGGGCCCAAACCTGGGTGAAAATCGTGTCCCGTGTCTCCTGTTACCATCGACCTTAGACGCACAGTTCGGGACCCCCTACCCGAGATCCGCCGGTTTTGACATCGACATTGGTGCTTTCATTGAGAGTTCCACTATGCCGTCCTCAAAAGGTTCGATGGCCCCTTCAATCGTCAACAATGACGCTTTCCAAGGAGAAACCTTCCTCCCCGAACAGATTTTCATGTTCGGTGGCTTCGCACTGCGGGCCAACTCGCTTGGCCATCTAGAGCAGATCGATAGCGACACCCCTGGCCATCATGTCAGATTTGGGAGCTTGAACTACGTTGCGGACATCCCTGGAGATTTGATCTTCGCTGGATTTGAGACCGCGGCGATCTCTCCTGGTCACCTCGATGAACATGACCTAAATCTGTCATCGGACCACATTCGGGAGATAGCTCCTGTAACTGCTCTGGCCTTAGATCCAGAGCATATGGCGCCATGTAAGGACTGGAGGTTCAACCCCACCATGGAGGCCACAGATTCCCGGGCGTTGGAGCCGCACATGGACTTAAACTCACACAATATTTGTGTCACCGGAACCCCGGACTCGTCTCTGGGTGTAAGTTCCAAACCATGTGAGTCCATGGATGCCGAACTTGATCGTTTATTGATCTTTGAGTTCAGCACCGCAGACATCTTGTAGCACTCACCCTTGGGCTATGTGCTAAGCTCCTTACAGAACCTGTCCTAGGGGGGGGACTCACAGCCGAACTATATCCGGTTCGAACTAGAAGCTGATGATAGGGAATTTCGCTCCGCACCCGCCACGCACTTTATAGCCACTGCGAAGACTTAACTGACATGCTCGATTATGGCTCCGATGACATCGACGGTATGGAGGATGATGCCGGAGAAGAAGAGGCCCAAGACCTGCCGTTCACCGGACGCTGGACAACCACTTCCTCGTACGATGTATACATGGTGGATGCACCAAAGGAGAATAGCGGCAATGACAAAGAAGATCCAGTTGAGGATAAACCTCCTAAGATACAATCGAAACACCGGCCTCAGCGGCGCCGCTCTAAGTCACGTCGCAGTAAAGATAGCAACACCGGCACAGGAGAAAATAACACTCCGGAAGGTGCCGAAGACAACGAATACCCCGTTGACGCAGCTACCGAATGGGATGAACGGGAAGATGGGCAGGTTAGCCCTGGTAAATAGGCCATGCACGAGGACTCGGAGGACAGTAATTATCTTCCGCTCTCCGAGGATGAGGCGAGCCTCGACACCGAGGATTTCATCGTGCCTGAGGAACCTCTTGTGTAGGAGCGCTTCAAGCGCCAGCTAATAGCCACAACAAGGAGCCTAGAAAAGAAGCAGCAACAGCTTCAAGCTGACCAAGATATGCTCAACAAGAAATGGACCGACCTCCTAGCAGCTAAAGAATATAGCCTCAAGCGCCCGGCCAAAAGCTACCTGAAGCGCAAATTACTACCTTAGTTCGACGACGAGGCGCCAGAAAACATACCATCGTCGCGCAATGCGGCTGATCGACCACCACGTGGATGGGACAAAGCGTCAACTCAAGCCGAACACCAGCCCGCCCCGCCTCATCGCAAAGGCAGAGGTAAATCAGCTCATAGTCATACATATGACCTTCGACAGGACCTAAACAATAAAGCAGGATATACCCGATCGATTTACGGATCGCGAGGACGTTCCTCGACACGTGATGATGGCTACCTATTCGGGCATGACAAACCCAGTCACACCCGAGCTGATAACCGCAGACAGACTCCATCAGAGCTACGTCACGACGCGACCCGATATAGAGGCGCCGCACAGCCTCTTTGCTTCACCAATGAAGTAATGGATCACAAATTCCCCGAAGGGTTCAAACCCGTTAACATTTAATCATACGATAGAACAACCGACCCCACGGTATGGATCGAGGATTTTATTCTCCATATCCACACGGCCCGCGGAGATGACCTCCACACTATCAAATACCTCCCACTAAAGCTCAAAGGGACAACTCGGCACTAGTTAAATAGCATGCCTGAAAATTCTATCGGCAGCTGGGAGGACTTGGAAGAAGCCTTCCTCGACAACTTCCAAGGTACATATGTCCGGCCACCAGACGCCGATGATTTAAGCCACATAGTCCAACAACCCGGAGAGTCAGCCAGGAAATTTTGGACTAGGTTCCTAACCAAAAAGAACCAGATCGTCGACTGTCCGGATGCCAAAGCCCTAGTGGCCTTTGAACATAGCATCCGTGACGAATGGCTCACCCGCCACCTCGGCCAAGAAAAGCCGAAATCTATGGCAGCCCTCACGACACTCATGACCCGCTTTTGCGCGGGTGAGGATAGTTGGTTGGCTCGTAGCAAAAACACAGCCAGCGAGGCAGGCCCCTCTGAGGTTAAGAACAGCAATGGCAAGCTCTGACACAGCAAACACAAACGCCGAAGCAATGACGACAACACTGATGATACTGCTATCAATGCCGGATTCAGCGGCTCCAAGTCCGGTCAGCGGAAAAAGCCGTATAAAAGAAACAATGAGGGACCATCCAGCATAGACCACATACTCGACCGTAGGGATGGCAATGGGTCGGGTTTGGGGCGGGTGGAGCTGGTCCAAATCCAACCCACGACCCATCTTCCTACCCTTTGCCCATCCACCAAATTATCCATGGGCACAACTTGTGCCCATGCCCAAACCCGCTGGATACCCACATACCCATGGAGCTGCATGGGCATAGAAATTTCAGCATGAAGCCTTCCCAAAGATCAAATTAACTCAACATCATTCACTCACAAATGTCAACATAAGCTACATGCATAAGTAGGCAACAAGTAATACGATGAGTCCTTAAGTGTGACATACCAGAGGTTGATTTTGCAGCATATAGCTTATGGCACCAGTTGCGTATTGCCTGCCATTTCCCATTGATCCGTTCTTTCTACTGTCACTGGCATATGGCCCCACATGTCATACGGGTATCCATTGGATATCCGTGGAGCACAAACTATAACCGTGCCCAACCCAGCTGTTCTTGGGTATCCATATCCGCGGACCCATGGGAAAAAATGTGCTCCATACCCTTGCCCAACTGGGTTGGGTATCCATGGGTATCCAGATCAATGGATAAAATTGCCATCCCTACTCAACCGTCCGTGCCAAATCCATGGCACCCTAAACAAACCAGCCAACCATACCAACAGAGATTGCTGGGGTTTTAAGCAAGCCGACAAGTTAAATGCCAAAACAAGGAAAAGGGATCGCAGAGCAAGGACGATGACGAGGATCCCCTGCAGCCAAACACATGGGGACAGAAGAAGTTTCCCCCTCAGGTCAAAACGGTGAACATGATATATGCTACACACATCCCCAAGAGGGAGCGCAAGCGCGCACTCAGGGACGTCTACGCGATAGAGCCAGTCGCCCCAAAATTCAATCCATGGTCATTGTGCCCGATCACTTTTGATCGTCGGGATCATCCGACCAGTATCCGGCATGGCGGATCAGCCGCACTGGTCCTAGACCCAATCATTGATGGATTCCACCTGACGCGAGTCCTCAATCTGCTCTATCAGGATACAATGCGCAAAATGGGCATTAACCCATCATGAATCAAGCCCACAAGGACTACCTTTAAAGGAGTCATACCGGGCATAGAGGCCCGCTGTACGGGCTCAATCACACTAGAGGTCGTCTTCAGATCTCCGGACAACTTTTGAAGCGAGGAGTTAATCTTCGACATCGCCCCCTTTCGCAGCGGCTATCACGCACTGCTTGGACGAACCGCATTTGCTCGATTCAATGCGGTACCTCACTATGCTTATCTCAAGCTCAAGATGCCCGGACCACATGGCGTCATAACAGTCAATGGAAATACGGAACGCTCCCTCCGTACCGAGGAGCATACCATGACCTTAGCAGCAGAAGTACAGTGCGGTCTTTCCCAACAAAACCTTAATTCGGTGGCCAAGTCCTCGGACACCATTAAGAGAGTCCAGACTATTCTGTAGCAAGACTTCCCCGCTCGTCAAGAGCTTAACTAGCAATTTGGCCTCCGTCCCAGTCCCGATCAAATGGCGGCATTTGTACCGCGCGTACATAAATACGCACTCAAAATTCCATGGGAATCGATGGAGGCATAGCTAGCTCGTGATCCATAGGGCGGCTCGACCGACCCTGGATCCGCACACCTTCACTTTTTCTTCTTCATTTCGGGTTTTCTCTTCTCGGGGCCTTTTTTAAATAACCTGATCATCGGACCGATCGCGGGACGGATACACCAAGGAGGCAAGGAGCTTTGACGTACAAGTGAATCCCCAGGTGGTCTCCGCTAACGATTGCTATACCTATTTTACATACCAGCACATAGCTCGCTCTTGGTCATGGCATGTTAAATAGCCTTACTTGCTTATCACATTACTTGCATAAGTATGCCTCGACGTACTAATCAACTTACAATGGAAAATAATTGGCAGCGTCAGCTTATTACTTGATTTTTCCCCTTGCCTTTGTATTTATTACTCATCGCACCCGTACACTCTGGTACGTATTACTTCGCCAGGGACTTCATCACGCCCCACAGTACGGCAATAAAGTCCGAACACTTTTTACAGTACAGTTTGGCACCCCGAACTTATAACATTATATGCATCGGCTCCGAATCATGTCTTCGGTCAATAGTTGGGTTGCCCGGCTCCTGTGCTTACTACCTTACGTTCCGCTATATCGGCTAGGGTAGTAAAGGGAGAACTACTGCGATTGTGTTCCGGTTCTTCCAGACGAGCACCTCAGTAGAGAAAGCCGAAAACTGACTGTCATGATGCAGCGAGAGCTGGTTAGCTGTTCGAGAGGTTTCCAAACCTTAGAGAGGTTTTTCCGCTTTACGCGAGGAATCGGTTTTTATCCGATCAGGTGTGTATATAGCCCCTAGTTCGGCCTTCCGAATACCAGTGGCTTCGCCAAAATTCTCATTGTCAAACTCCTATGGCTAAGTGAGGGTGATAGAAGCTGTATAGTCTGATTGCCTTGTTCGTTGCGCTAGACACCTCCTTTAAGGACCAGAATGTGGAGTAACGAGTGTTTATATTTATCCCAAACACCCCCGTACTATGTACATGGGGGCAGAAGCCGACGACCGGCTAACCCTCAAATTTCATAAACGGCCGCACAGGAGGTAAAATTTTAAGAGTCACAAGCACTATATTACATAACGACCTTGTTTCATATTACATGACAGGATAACATGAATGTTTTCATGGGAATATAACATCCTTCGCACATTGCTCCGCCACAAGGCGGTATCCCTCCAGGACACTATCAAAATATAGCTCGGATCGGCGGCGCTCCTTGCCCTCAGGCGGCCCCTCGGCCATCAGCTTCTTGGCATCCATCTTCGCCCAGTGCGTCTTGGCACGGGCAAAGGCCATCCGTGCACCTTCAATGTAGACCGACCGCTTCACGACTTCAAGCCGTGGGCAGGCACCCACAAGCTGCTTCACAAGTCCGAAGTAGCTGCTGGGCATGCGCTCGGCAGGCCATAGTTGGACTATTAGGTCCTTCATGTCTAGCTCGGCCGCCTTCTGTAGCTCGACCAGCTGTTTCAGCTGGTCGCTGAAGGGCACCAAATGTTCGGGTCCAAGGTATTGAGACCAGAACAACTTCTCCATAGAACTCCCTTCTTCGGCTCGATAGAACCCGGCAACATTCGATACGCTGCGCGGAAAATCCGTAAACACCCCTTGAGAGCTCCAAATTTGGGTAAAAGGAACGTTTCCTTTGCAGACTTGCTTTGCATAACGAAAGCCTTACCCGCGGTGATCTTCTTGGCCGTCTGGATTTCCTGAAGGGCACTCTGGGCTTCAGCTCGAGCATCTTGTGTGCTCTGGCGGACCTTCGCAAGTTCGGACCCTTGCGTCTTAGAATCACGCTCTAGGGACTCGTACTTCTTGACGGCGTCCTGGAGCTCTTGCCGGACCTCGCTGATCTGGGCCTCGTGCTTCTCGCACGCGGCGTGTTCCTTGGCCGCTTTGTCCTCGGCCTTGGCTAATGCCTTCTTGAGGGCTGCCACCTCGGTTGTGGCCCCTAATAATGCTCATGACACTTTAGTCAGCACGAACCATTCATCCTTCCTAAATATACACGCAGGTTACTGCATACCTTGGCTGTCCTCCAGCTGCTTCTTCACGAGGCCGAGCTCTTTCTCGGCCCGCTCCAGGTTCTGCTTCAGTCCGGAGACCTCTGCAGTATGAGCGGTAGCAGCCAGTAGTGACGCCTGCTTATTCACATAGACATTTTATGTTAGACTCCTGCGAGAATTATTTTGATCCTCTGTTCGGCTTTTTCTTTCCGAATACCGAACATAGCATCAGGGGCTACTGTCTACACTGTGATATTCTCTCTACAATTACATTACTTACCTCAAAGCCTGTTAGAAGGCTAGCACAGGCTTCGGTCAGTCCTCTTTTGGCGGACAGAACCTTCTCGATCACCGCACCCATAAGGATACGATGTTCATCCACAATGGAAGCGCCTCGTAGCGCTTCTAGCAGATTATCCAGTGCCTCTGATTGGACAGAGGTCACCGGTGGAACAGGCACACCTCCTCCTTTCAGGGAAGGCTGCTCGCTTGACTCCGAAGCCGTGTAGGTCTCGAATGGTATCCGGCTGGGGGCCGAATTGAACTTGGCCCCCACCACCAGTCCCCATGGGGCCTTCTTCCCCCATGTGTCTGGCGGCCGAGGAGTCATCCTTTGGTGCCATCCCGACGACCTCCGGAACCTCTCCCTGACATGAGAAGGTCCTTTGGGACACCACCTCGTCATCACCCTTGGCCGAGGGAGAGTGAGCGGGCGGCGGTGACACGCTGGCCATCTCCTTTGAATCTAGCGAACCTCCTGTCGAGGATCGCGGGGAGCTGTCATGGGCCGGACTGCAATAGCATAATTTAACATATTAATATTACAAAGTGGAAAGGCCAGACATTTGTACGTGCATAAGGTACTTACAAGGCAGTCTGAGGCTTGGTTCGAGGGGGGTGGGTCGCTCCAGACTGCTATCGACATCCCATGCGGAGTTATCCGCGAGGGAGCCCTTCCCCCTCTTGGGCGCCTTCGCCTCCAGAGTCGGGGAGGCCCCCCTTTTCTTCCTTCCCTCCTCAGGGGGGAGTCGTTTTCCTCCTCCTCCTCGTTGTCTTCGGCGGCTGAAGAGTGAGTCTCGTCTCCGGACGTCATGTCTGAAGCACCTTTTCGGCGAAGGCCACTCCTGGCCCCTTTGGCCGTTTTCTTGGCCTTCTTCTCCGGCACATCATAAGGCACCGGAAACAGCATCTTCGTCAGAAGTGGGGTTTCTTGGTCTTCAGGTAGCGGAGCCGGACAGTTAATCCGCCCCGCTATATCGATCCAGGCCTGAAAAATTGATAGGAAGGCTTAGACTCCTTCCTCAAAATATGCCAGTAGAGGGTATACCTTGAAAACATGAAAGAACTTACCGAATTGGCCTGGCGTTTTAAGCTGAGCCCGCGATCCTCAGTCATGGGCGGTGGTGTCTCGCTGGCCTTGAAGAGCACTTTCCAGATGTCTTCGTGCATCGTGCCGAAGAGCTCTAGTAGCGTCTGGTGCTTGGACGGATCAAACTCCCACAAATAGCAAGTCCGGCGTTGGCACAGAAGGATCCGTCGAATGAGCATAACCTGGATCACGTTGACGAGTTTGATCCTCTTGGTTATCATGTTCTGGACGCACGTCTGGAGCCCATTCAGCTTGTTTGAAGAGCCCCAGGTTAGGCCCTTCTCTTGCCAGGAGGTGAGCCGCATCGGAGCTTTGGATCGGAATTCGGGGGTCGCCGCCCAGCTGGTGTTGCGCGGCTCGGTGATGTAGAACCACCCCAACTGCCACCCCTTCACCATCTCCACAAAGGAGCCTTCGGGCCAGTTGACATTGGGCATCTTGCCCACCATGGAGCCTCCACACTCTGCTTGTTGGCCGCTCACCACCTTCAGCTTAATAGTGAAGGTCTTCAGCCATAGGCCGAAGTGAGGGGGGATACGGAGAAATGCCTCGCACACGACAATAAATGCCGAGATATTAAGGATAGAGTTGGGGGCTAGGTCATGGAAGTCCAACCCATAGTAAAACATCAATCCATGGACAAACGGGTGGAGAGGGAATCCCAGCCCGCGGACGAAATGTGTGAGAAACACCACCCTCTCATGGGGCTCTGGGGTAGGGACGATTTGTCCCTTGGCCGAGAGTCGGTAAACGATCCCCTTGGCCAGGTATTCGGCCTCCCGGAGCTCCTTGATGTCCTCCTTGACAGAGGAGGCCATCCACTTGCCTCCAACTCCGGATCCGAACATGATTGGAGTGCTTTCTCAGGCGGGGAAAGCTAGAGCTTGGGCGCTGGAGCTCGAGTACGGATGGGCAGAGGAAGGAGAAGGCGTGAGAGAAGAAGAGGGAGTCCTTATCTCCTTATAAAGGCAGTGAATATCGAACGCCTCCCCACTCGCCTTAAACCTCGCCTATTCCCAAGGGCTGTGTAAACAGGCACGGTTGGGTTACCCACGACCGAATTGATGAAAATCCCGCAATAAGGGGACACGATCTCTACTTTGACGAGACGTGCCAATGGAAACTGCGTCTCGAAACATGGAGTGGCAGACGAAAAATGGTTCGAAATAATAACAGGGCAAGCATGAGGTCACGTTACTAAAGTGGTTAGCAGATTGGATTCATGAAATATTATACTCTCTACGGCTGTGTGTTGCAGATCCGGACACATTTGTTTCGTCCGAAGACTATCTTGGAGTTCGGAAGGAGGAACCCGCCTTGCAATGCCGACGATAGATCTACGCGCCGCATACCTTGTCATTGAAGCCAGGTTCAGGGGCTACCGAGGGAGTCCTGGACTAAGGGGTCCTTGGGCGTCTGGCGTGTTAGCCATGGGCCGGACTGATGGGCTGTGAAGAACACGAAGACCGAAGACTGCACCCGCGTCTGGATGGGACTCTCCTTGGCGACCAAATATGTAGATTCCTTTCTTTGTAACCGACCTTGTGTAACACTAGATCCTCCCGGTGTCTATATAAATCGGAGGACTTAGTCCGGAGAGAGAGATATTCATTATCATAGCCATACAAGCTAGATCTCTAGGGTTTAGCCATTACGATCTCGTGGTAGATCAACTCTTGTAATACTCATATTCATCAAGATCAATCAAGCAGGACGTAGGGTATTACCTCCATAGAGAGGGCGTGAACCTGGGTAAACATCGTGTCCCCTGTTACCATCGACCTTAGACACACAGTTCGGGACCCCCTACCCGAGATCCACCGGTTTTGACACCGACACCTACTTCACCTTTGTCGGTATTCGCCCCTTTTCTTCATCCTTCTGTTTGCTCGTGTTACCATGTGCCTTCTATTAGCTTGCATCTTCGCTTGATAAATATCTATTGTTATGGATCCTCATCCTCTTGCTAATCTTTTTAAGAGATCCAATTATGATGAACCAATCGCTAGTGAGTTGAGTGCACTAGATTATCTTTATGGAGTTTTGCTTGAAATCCGCGAAACTGAAAATTGTGATTAAGTGCTTTATAAAGTGATTCACGATAGATCTTTGAATAAAAAGCATGATTGTAATGATGTTATTATAAATTCTCTTAATTTCAATTGTGTTAATGATATACAAAACCTCAAGCTTGGGGATGCTAGTTTTGCTATGACTACTATTTGTTGCAATGATCATGATTGGGGTGATTCTTCTTATGATCTTGAAAATTTATTTAATCCCCATGATGAATACGAGATTGATAATAGTGTTTGAAATATTATTGAAAGTGGGTTTGGAAGAGTGTCAACTTTAGATCCCACATATTTGGAGAATGTTCAATCTTATGAAATTTTTGATAAAAGTGGGTTTGGAGAGGTCATGACTTTAGTTAATGTTAATCCCATTATTTTGGAAGAGTGTCAACTTTGCGTGCATGTGGATCGTGTTGAAAATATTTTATGTGATATATATTTCGTTGAATTTTCTTATGATCCCACATTTAATTATTACGAGAGAGGAAAATATGGTTGTAGAAATTTTCATGTTACTAAATTACCTCTTGTTATGTTGAGATTGCTATTTTTTCTTTCTGCTTCCTTGCATATGCTAGTTTTTGCTTGCCTTGATAATTTGTTTGCCTATAAGATGCCTATGCATATGAATTATGTTAAACTTAGATGTGTTTGTCATGTGTTTTATGATGCTCTCTTTGCGCTTCAATTCTTGTCTTTCATGTGAGCATCATCGAAATCTCAATGCCTAGCTAGGGGCGTTAAACGATAGCGCTTGTTGGGAGGCAACCCAATTTTATTTTTGTTCCTTGATTTTTTTCTATTTAGAATTAAATAATTCATCTAGCCTATGTTTAGATGTGGTTTTATGCTTTTAATTAGTGTTTGTGCCAAGTAGAACCTTTGGGAAGACTTGGGGAAAGTCTTTGCGATCTTGCTGTAAAAAACAGAAACTTTAGCGCTCACGAGATTTGCTGCCATTTTTTACTGGAGAGTGCGATTAGGTTGATTCTTTTTGCAGATGATTAATAGATAAATTCCTCATGTCCAGAAATTTATTATAGAATTTTTGGGGTTATAGAAGTATTAGAAACCTACATATTACTACAGAATGTTCTGTTTTGACAGATTCTGTTTTTCGTGTGTTGTTTGCTTATTTTGATGCATCTATGGCTAGTATCGGAGGTTATGAACCATAGAGAAGTTGGAATACAGTAGGTTTAACACCAAAATAAATAAAGAATGAGTTCTTGACAGTACCTTAATTGGTGGTTTGTTTTCTTATACTAATGGAGCTTATGAGATTTTCTGTTTAAGTTTTGTGTTGTGAAGTTTTCAAGTTTTGGGTAAAGATTTGATGGATTATGGAATAAGGAGTGGAAAGATCCTAAGATTGCGGATGCCTAAGGCACCCAAAGGTAAAATTCAAGGACAAACAAAAGCCTAAGCTTGGGGATGCCCCAGAAGGCATCCCCTCTTTCGTCTTCTTCTATCGGTAACTTTACTTGAGGCTATATTTTTATTCACCACATGATATGTGTTTTTCTTGGAGCGTGTTGTATGATTTGAGTCTTTGCTTTTTATTTTACCACAATCATCCTTTCTGTACACACCTTTTGGTAGAGACACACATGAATTGGAATTTATTAGAATACTCTATGTGCTTCACTTACATATTTTGAGCAAGATAACTTTGCTCTAGTGCTTCACTTATATCTTTTAGAGCATGGTGGTGGTTTTCTTTTATTTTATAGAAATTATTGATCTCTCATGATTCACTTATATTATTTTGAGAGTCCTTCAGAATATCATGGTAATTTGCTTTGGTTATAGAATTAGTCCTAATATGATAGGCATCCAAGATGGGTATAATAAAAACTATCATAAAAAGTGCATTGAATACTATGAGAAGTTTGATACTTGATGATTGTTTTGAGATATGAAGATGGTGATATTAGAGTCATGCTAGTTGAGTAGTTGTGAAATTGGGAAATACTTGTTATAAATATTGTGATTCCCGTAGCATGCACGTATGGTGAACCGTTATGTGATGAAGTCGGAGCATGATTTATTTATTGATTGTCTTCCTTATGAGTGGCGGTCGGGGACGAGCGATGGTATTTTCCTACCAATCTATCCCCCTAGGAGCATGTGCGTCGTACTTTCTTTCGATAACTAATAAATTTTTGCAATAAGTATGTGAGTTCTTTATGACTAATGTTGAGTCCATGGATTATACGCACTCTCACCCATCCACCATTGCTAGCCTCTCTAGTACCACACAAATTTCGCCGGTACCATAAACCCACCATTTACCTTCCTCAAAACAGCCACCATACCTACCTATTATTATGATATGCTTCATCATTGTAATATTGCTTCATCATTGTCATATTGCTTCATCATTTACTTTCCACCGTTCCGCTATTATGACACGCTTCATCATTGTCATATTGCTTTGCATGATCATGTAGTTGACATCGTATTTGTGGCAAAGCCACCATTCATAATTCTTTCATACATGTCACTCATGAGTCATTGCACATCCCGGTACACCGCCAGAGGCATTCACATAGAGTCATATTTTGTTCTAAGAATTGAGTTGTAATTTTTGAGTTGTAAGTAAATAAAGTGTGATGATCATCATTAGCATTGTCCCATGTGATGAAAGGATGATGGAGACTATGATTCCCCCACAAGTCGGGATGAGACTCTGGACGAAAAATAAAAAAAGGGAAAGAGGCCATAAAAAAAGGAAGAGAAAAGTCCCAAATAAAAAAATAAAAAAATGAGAGAAAAAGAGAGAAGGTAAAATGTTACTATCCTTTTACCACACTTGTGCTTCAAAGTAGCACCATGATCTTCATGATAGAGAGTCTCCTATGTTATCATTTTCATATACTAGTGGGAATTTTACATTATAGAACTTGGCTTGTATATTCCAATGATGGGCTTCCTCAAAATGCCCTAGGTCTTTGTGAGCAAGCGAGTTGGATGCACACCCACTTAGTTTCTTTTTGAGCTTTCATACACTTATAGCTCTAGTGCATCCGTTGCATGGCAATCCCTACTCACTCACGTTGATATCTATTGATGGGCATCTCCATAGCCCGTTGATACGCCTAGTTGATGTGAGACTACTTTCTCCTTTTTGTCTTCTCCACAACCACCATTCTTTTCCACTTATAGTGCTATGTCCATGGCTCACGCTCATGTATTGCGTGAAGATTGAAAAAGTTTGAGAACATAAAAAGTATGAAACAATTGCTTGGCTTTTCATCGGGGTTGTGCATGATTTAAATATTTTTGTGTGGTGAAGATAGAGCATAGCCAGACTATATGATTTTGTAGGGATAACTTTCTTTGGCCTTGTTGTTTTGACAAGACATAACTCCTTTGTTAGTATGCTTGAAATATTAATATTTTTATGTCAATATTAAAATTTTGTCTTGAATCTTTCGGATTTGAACATTCATGCCACAATAAAGAAAATTACATTGAGAATTATGCTAGGTAGCATTCCACATCAAAAATTCTTTTTTTATCATTTACCTACTCGAGGACGAGCAAGAATTAAGCTTGGGGATGCTTGATACGTCTCCAACGTATCTATAATTTTTGATTGTTCCATTCTATTATATTATCTATTTTGGATGTTAATGGGCTTATTTATACACTTTTATATTATTTTTTGGGACTAACCTACTAACCCAAGGCCTAGTGCAGATTGCTGTTTTTTTGCCTATTTCAGTGTTTCGCAGAAAAGGAATATCAAATGGAATCCAAACGGAATGAAACCTTCGGGAGAGTTATTTTTGGAACAAACGTGATCCAGAGGACTTGGAGTGGACGTCAAGAAATCAACGAGGAGGCCACGAGGCAGGGAGGCACGCCTGCCCCCCTGGGCGCGCCCCCACCCCCGTGGGCCCCTCGTGGCTCCAGCGACCTACTTCTTCCTCCTATATATGTCCATATACCCCGAAAACATCCAGGAGCACCATGAAACCCTATTTCCACCGCCGCAACCTTCTGTACCCAAGAGATCCCATCTTGGGGCCTTTTCTGGAGCTCCACCGGAGGGGGAATCGATCACGGAGGGCTTCTACATCAACACCATAGCCTCTCCGATGATGTGTGAGTAGTTTACCATAGACCTTTGGGTCCATAGTTATTAGCTAGATGGCTTCTTCTCTGTCTTTGGATCTCAATACAATGTTCTCCTCGATCTTCTTGGAGATCTATTTGATGTAATTCTTTTTGCGTTGTGTTTGTCGAGATCTGATGAATTGTGGGTTTATGATCAAGTTTATCTATGAACAATATTTGATTCTTCTCTGAAATCTTTTATGAATGATTGGTTATCTATGCAAGTCTCTTCGAATTATCAGTTTGGTTTAGCCTACTAGATTGATCTTTCTTGCAATGGGAGAAGTGCTTAGCTTTGGGTTCAATCTTGCGGTGTCCTTTCCCAGTGACAATAGGGGAAGCAAGGCATGTATTGTATTGTTGCCATCGAGGATAAAAAGATGGGGTTTATATCATATTGCTTGAGTTTATCCCTCTACATAATGTCATCTTTCCTAATGCGTTACTCTGTTATTACGAACTTAATACTGTAGATGCATGCTGGATAGCGGTCGATGTGTGTTGTAATAGTAGTAGATGTAGAATCATTTTGGTCTACTTGTCGCGGCCATGATGCCTATATACATGATCATGCCTAGATATTCTCATAATTATGCATTTTTCTATCAATTGCTCGACAATAATTTGTTCACCCATCATAATACTTATGCTATCTTGAGAGAAGCCACTAGTGAAACCTATGGCCCCCGGGTCTATTCTCCATTATATTAATGTCCCATCAACTATCTATTTCTGGCACCGTTTAATTTGCAATCTTTATGTTCCAATCTATATCATAAAAATACCAAAAATACTTATCTTATTATTATCTCTATCAGATCTCACTCTCGTAAGTGACCGTGAAGGGATTGACAACTCCTTTATCACGTTGGCTGTGAGGTTCTTATTTGTTTGTGCAGGTACGAGGGACTTGCGTGTAGTCTCCTACTGTATTGATACCTTGGTTCTCAAAAACTAAGGGAAATACTTACACTACTTTGCTGCATCACGCTTTCCTCTTCAAGGGAAAACCAACGCAATGCTCAAGAGGTAGTAGGGGGAGGCTTAAGTCAATTTTATATTCACGCCCCAATCATGAGCTCTCAGGAGAAATTATTATTCAAAATTTTTATGCTCGGCTTTCTCTCAATAATTGCTCCATGCTCGATACTTCTAGTACTGGTTCTTTTATGATGAAGACTATTGAATTCAGATGGGATTTATTGGAAAGAATTAAATGCAACTCTGAAGATTGGGAAATCGATGAAGGTAAGGAGTCAGGTATAACACCTAAGTTTTATTGTGTTAAATCTTTTATGGATACCGATGCTTTTCGTGAATTTAGCACTAAATATGGACTTGACTCTAAGATAGTAGCTTCTTTCTGTGAATCATTTTCTACTCATGTTGATCTCCCTAAGGAGAAGTGGTTTAAATATCATCCCCCATTGAAGTAAAAGTAGTTGAACCTATTAAAGTTGAAGAAAAGACTATCACTTATAATGTTGATCCTATTATTCCTACCGCTTATATTGAGAAACCACCTTTCCATGTTAGAATAAAGGTCCATGTTAAAGCTTCAACTATGGTTCGTAAGAGTAATACTAGAACACCTACACCCTCTGAGCAAATTCAAGTTGGACCTAGTAATGCTATGGTTAAGAATCTCTTGGTCGATAATAATGATGGGCATGCTATTTACTTCTGTGATGAAGTTGCTAGAATTGCTAGACCTGATTCTAAAGATAAACATAGACCTGTTGTTGGCATGCCTGTTGTTTCTGTTAAAATAGGAGATCACTGTTATAATGGCTTATGTGACATGGGTGCTAGTGCGAGTGCAATACCTCATTCCTTATATAAAGAAATTATGCATGATATTGCACCTGCTGAGATAGAAGATATTGATGTTACTATTAAGCTTTCCAATAGAGATACTATTTCACCAGTTGGGATTGTTAGAGATGTTGAAGTCTTGTGTGGGAAAGTTAAATATCCTACTAATTTTCTTGTTCTTGGTTCCCCAAAAGATGTCTTTTGTCCCATTATATTTGGTAGACCCTTCTTGTATACTGTTAATGCTAAGATAGACTGCAAAAAGGATATTGTTTCTGTTGATTTAGGGGATATGTCTCATGATTTTAATTTTGCTAAATTTCGTAGACAACCCCATGATAAAGAATTGCCTAGTAAAGATGAAATTATTGGTCTTGCTTCTATTGCTGTGCCTCCTAATGATCCTTTGGAACAATATTTGCTAGACCACGAAAATGATATATTTATGAATGAAAGAAGGGAAATAGATGAAGTATTGTTTAAACAGGGACCTATTTTGAAACACAACTTGCCTGTTGAAATTCTAGGGGATCCTCCTCCACCAAAGGGTGATCCCGTGTGACGCCCCGAGACCGTTGCGCCAGGTGTCTTCTAGTTATTGGCCGGCGTTGCCATGTCATTCGCTTGCGTGTTGCATCTTGTCATGTCATCATGTGCATTGCATCATCATGTTTTGAAAACTTGCATCCGTCCCGGTCTTCCAGTTCCGTCCGTTCTCCGTTCTGATCCCAGACCACACTTGCACGCGGCACCTCCGAAATTTTATTTTATAAGTGGCTGGAAAATGTTCTCGGAATGGGTTGAGATTTGGCGTGCGGTGTTGTTATGTTGTCAGTAGACCGCCTGCCAAGTTTCATCACATTCAGAGTTTGTTTGATGCCCCAACAGATAACTATAGCGGCAGTATAGCCGGTCTGACGTCGGACGTTTTCGGTCTCCGGAAACAGTAGCCGGGTCTCTCTCTGTTTTCACTCCTCTCAGCCCGAGGCCTTCTGCACAGCCCACCTAGTCCATCTACTTATCCCCTCCGCTCCGGACCGTCAGATCGAGATCCGATGCCCGAAAACGGACGAAAACCCCTCGTAATCCCCCCAAACCCTAAACCTGCCCTATATAACACCCCCTCCCTTCCATTTTTGGCAGCTGACAACTCCTTCCTTAAAAATCAATTCTTACGGTGGTTCATTCAAGATTCTCTTCTTTTGTTTATCATATCAATTTATTTGTTATTTCTATCCTACCGGTGGTTCATTCAATATTTTCCCAAGTCTGACGCTATATCTCTCTTAATCTTTTCTACGAGAATAAGTAATATGTCAAATCCGTTGCTTTTCATCAATTTAAATTGGTGAAGGATACGCATAACATAACCCTTATTCTTGTTTCATTGAGTAAAATCAATTCTTGCTTTCCAGAGTGATTCATCATATCACATTCTCGGTTCGAGATGCTTCATCTTTTCTTTTTTGGAAGTTGTTCATGATGAATAAATTCTGTTTTCAGTTGTTCTTCTTTCTTTTTCCCGGAGTTCCAAGCTCTCGCAATTATATCACCACGGAGATCCATCTAAATCATTGCAAGGATTCACCTTGTGTTTTTCGACCTCTCTTTCCTTCCGTTTGATCATTTCTTTTGTTACCGGAGTTCTTCATGAAGGTTCTACATGGTGGTTCATCAAGGAATTAATTCTTTCTCGAAGTGTTCATTGAGATTTTTGTTAGAGGAGCTCAAGTTCTTCTTCTTGCAATCCGGAGTGCAATTCTTTCAATCGTATCATTCGAGGTGGTATTATGTCATTCCTGATAATTTGAGTTCATGTATCATGATACACATGTTGTTAAGAATGAGGTATTTAAAATCCATCAATCTCGTCATTGGATTTATCTGGGGTTATATTTCACCTAAAGCTTTCCCTAAGGATTAATGCTATTAATGGTGATAATATATGATCCAAGTTCTCCATCTACCCTCCCGGTGAAATATTTTCTCGTCTCCTTGTTCATATCAATCCAATCAAATCTTTTCCGTGCGTGGCAAGGTGTCACCTCATAATTTTGGGATGTCTTCTATAAGTCCATACCAAGTTTATCATTTTCGTTGTTGATAATCCAACAACTCCGTTCTAGCCTTTGTTGTAAGCGTGCGCTGCCAAGATCTTGTTTTCTACTTCGTTCATTCCATTCCAGTCTCTCTTTTCTTCCGGAGGCTTTGTGATGTTGCTCTCTTCTACCTTTCTTCTTGTTCTTGTCAGGATCCTGTTTTTTTCATGATTATCCTTTTAACCGGAGTGTTGTGTCCCTTTGCTCAAGCTCTTTCATTTTATCAGGTCTTTCATATCTTTTCAACCGAAGTGCTACCCAAATCGGTTCTTTCTTATTCCTCTTTCTTAACGGAGTGCTTTCAACTTTGTTCTTCTCCGTTGCTTTCTTTCTTTCATTATGCTCAACCTTTCAAGGTTCTTGGTCTCACTCATTTGTTAAAGAAGCAACTTAGCTTTACCTCTTCTCTTTCTCTTTTGTTGCCCCTCCGGTGCCATTCTAGATCTCGGGACGAGGTCCTCTTGTAGTGGTGGAGTGTTGTGACGCCCCGAGACCGTTGCGCCAGGTGTCTTCCAGTTATTCGCCGGTGTTGCCATGTCATTCGCTTGCGTGTTGCATCTTGTCATGTCATCATGTGCATTGCATCATCATGTTTTCAAAACTTGCATCCGTCCCGGTCTTCCAGTTCCGTCCGTTGTCCGTTCTGAGCCTAGACCACACCTGCACGTGCCCGCGGCACCTCCAAAATTTTATTTTATAAGTGGCCGGAAAATGTTCTCGGAATGGGTTGAGATTTGGCGTGCGGTGTTGTTATGTTGTCAGTAGACCGCCTGCCAAGTTTCATCACATTTGGAGTTTGTTTGATGCCCCAACGGATAACTATAGCGGCAGTATAGCCGGTCTGACGTCGGACGTTTTCGGTCTCTGGAAACAGTCGCCGGGTCTCTCTCTCTCTCTCTCTCTCTCTCTCTCTTTTCACTCCACTCAGCCCGAGGCCTTCTGCACAACCCACCTAGTCCATCTACTTATCCCCTCCGCTCCGACTGTCGGATCGAGATCCGATGCCCGAAAACGGACGAAAACCCCTCCTAATCCCCCTAACCCTAAACCTGCCCTATATAACACCCCCTCCCTTCCATTTTTGGCAGTAGGCAACTCCTTCCTTAAATCAGCGCCGTCGCCCTCGTTTTCCGCACCGGCTAAAACCCCCCGCCGCCAGTTGTCGTCGTCCCACGGGCCAGCGCCGCCGTCCCCGCAGCCCCGGGCCTATGGGAGCATGCCACATTGCCCCCCTTGACTTCCCCGCCGCCGAGGCCCGCCCGGCCCACGTTCGGCCCACGCCGAGACGAAGCGGGCCCGAATCTCGCCGCCGCGTGGATCTCCCTGCTTCCCCGGTGCCTCGCTCGATCCGGATCGGGGGCAGCCCGATCCCGAGCATCTCGTGCCGCCCGACCATCTTCTCCCCGCCACCGCCTCCGGTGACCAGGCCTATGGATCCGCCGCCGCCAACCCCAGGTCGCGCCTTCTCTTATCCTCCTTTTCTCCCATGCTCTCCCTCTGCTCTAAGTGCCGCCCCATTTTTGCAGGATCCAACACCGAGGTCATCGCCGGCCTCCTCGGCCTCGTCCGTCGCCAGATCCGAGCTCTCCATGCCCGGATCTACTCATTCCTGGCCTTCCCCGCCTTGCCCCATCGTCATCCCTGCCGGATCTCCTTCGCCGGTGTCACGTCCCGTCGTGAGCGGCCACCGACCTCGCCCGGCCTCCTTCTCGGGGGAGACGACCGAGTCGCTGCCTCCCTGGGCCGGCCTCGCGCGTAGGCCCAGTGGTGCCCTAGGCCAGCAGCCCAGCTCCTCCTGAGCCGACCCATTTCCACGTCGCCCTGCTGCCTAGGCCTCTCCAGCCGCAGCGCCCTAAGGCCCAGCGCTCCTCAACCGACCTGTAAGGCCCAATGTGAGCAGCCCAGTCCTAGCAGATCTGGCCCATGTCATGTTTTTTTCCATTCCACGAATTTGTCCGTTTATCCAGCGAATTACTGTTTTTACAGAAAGCCCCCTAAACTTCATGCATTTAATAACTTCACAACCGTGCATCGGATCTAAATAATTTATACATGAAACTTGCTTAGAATTTTGTCTAGTTTCATAATATGTCATTTTCATCCATGTTTAAAATGTTTAAAATGCTGTTTGCATATATTTGCCCCTATGCCATGTAAAAATGATTTAATTCATAACTAATTAACCATAGCTCGGTTTTAAAGAAACTTTATATGTAAATGGGGTAGAAAAATGCCTAGTTTAACATGGTGCACTTGTTTTGCATGTTTAATAACTCTAAAATTGTGTTTAGGGCAGAACAGTACCAAACCTAATATATGCATATGAGGTTTTTCCGGACTTGTTGTTTGTTGTTCCGGCCTCATTTAAACTTGCCTAGATAGGTAGTTTTCTTTTGCTTCACCCCTTGCCATGTTAATCAAAATTTAATATTGTTGGGTACATAAACGAGATCGAACTAAATAACTTGAATGTGGTGTTTCGTCAATATGCAACAGAGTTGCATGTTGAGCTCCACTTAATTTGTAGGATTGTTTGTGCATTTTGCCATGCCATGCCTCATTAAACCGGACATGCATCATACTTGGTTGTGCATCATGCCATGCTTATGTCGTGGTTGTTTACTATGTTGTGTGCTTCTTTTCGGTGTTGCTTCTTCGGGTTGGTTCCGTTAACATCGCGTTTGTGAGGACCCGTTTGTCTACGTCCGTTTGTCTTCTTCATGGACTCGTTCTTCTTCCTTGCGGGATTTCAGGAAAGATGACCATACCCTCGAAATCACATCTATATTTGCTTGCTTAGTTGCTCGCTCTTTTTCTATGCCTATGCCGCGACACCTACCACTTGCTTATCATGCCTCCCATATTGTTAAGCCAAGCCTCTAACCCACCTTGTCCTAGCAAACCGTTGTTTGGCTATGTTACCGCTTTGCTCAGCCCCTCTTATAGTGTTGTTAGTTGCAGGTGAAGATTGGAGTTTGTTCCATGTTGGAACATGGTTATTTTGTTGGGATATCACAATATCTCTTATTTAATTAATGCATCTATATGCTTGGTAAAGGGTGGAAGGCTCGGCCTTATGCCTGGTGTTTTGTTCCACTCTTGCCGCCCTAGTTTCCTTCATGTCGGTGTTATGTTCCTGGATTTTGCGTTCCTTACGCGATTGGGTTATAATGGGAACCCCTTGACAGTTCGCCTTGAATAAAACTCCTCCAGCAAGGCCCAACATTGGTTTTACCATTCGCCACCTAGCCTTTTCTTTCCCCTGGGTTCTGTAGACTCAAGGGTCATCTTTATTTAAACCCCCGGGCCAGTGCTCCTCTGAGTGTTGGTCCAACCTGTCAGCTGCCGATGGCCACCAGGGGCAACTCTGGGCTGGCCTACCTGAACCTTGGACAATCCGGTGTGCCCTGAGAACGAGATATGTGCAGCTCCTATCGGGATTTGTCGGCACATTCGGGTGGCTTTGCTGGACTTGTTTTACCATTGTCGAGGATGTCTTGTAACCGGGATTCCGAGCCTGATCGGGTCTTCCCGCTAGAAGGAATATCCTTCGTTGACCGTGAGAGCTTGTGATGGGCTAAGTTGGGACACCCCTGCAGGGATTTGAACTTTCGAAAGCCGTGCCCGCGGTTATGGGAAGATGGGAATTTGTTAATGTCCGGTTGTAGAAAACCTGAAGTTGACCTTAATTAAAATACATCAACCGCGTGTGTAACCGTGATGGTCTCTTTCCGGTGGAGTCTGGGAAGTGAACACGATGTTGGAGTTATGCTTGATGTAGGTTGTTCTAGGATCACTTCTTGATCATAGTTTCTCGACCGTGCTTTGCCTTCTCTTCTCGCTCTCATTTGCGTAAGGTTAGCCACCATATATGCTAGTCGCTTGCTGCAGCTCCACCTCATACCTTTTACCTTACCTATGAGCTTAAATAGTCTTGATCACGAGGGTGTAAGATTGCTGAGTCCCCGTGACTCACATATAGTTCCAAAAGCAGTTTGCAGGTGCCGATGTTACCGAGAAGGTGACGCAACCAAGCTCAGGAGGAGCTCGATGAAGATCTTGTCCTTTATGTCGTTCCGTTTCCAGTTGATCAGTAGTGGAGCCCAGTTGGGGTCGATCGGGGATCTGTGTAGCATTGGGTAGTCTTCTTTTATTTTGGTTCCGTAGTCGGACCTTGTTTGTATCTGGATGATGTAATGCTTTATTCATGTAGTTGTGTGAAGTGGCGATTGTAAGCCAACTATGTATATCTTTCCCTTATGTATTACATGGGTCGTGTGAAGATTACCTCACTAGTGACATTGCTTTCAATGCGGTTATGCCTCTAAGTCGTGGTTCGACACGTGGGAGATATAGCCGCATCGAGGGCGTTACATCCCGTGTTTGAGCTTAAACCATTACTTGATACTCTTAAATATGCTTATCTTGATGAAAAGAAGATATATCATGTTATTATTAGTGCTAACCTTTCAGAACAGGAAGAAGAGAGATTATTGAAAACTTTGAAGAAGCACCATGCTGCTATTGGATATACTCTTGATGATCTTAAGGGCATTAGTCCTACTCTATGCGAGCACAAAATAAAATTGGAGAAAGACGCTAAACCAGTTTTTGATCACCAACGACAGTTAAATCCTAAGATGAAAGAAGTGGTAAGAAATGAAATACTAAAGCTTCTGGAGGCAGGTATAATTTATCCTTTGCTGATAGTCAGTGGGTAAGTCTTGTCCATTGTGTCCCTAAGAAGGGAGGTATTACTGTTGTTCCTAATGATAAAGATGAATTGATCCCACAAAGAATTGTTACAGGTTATAGAATGATAATTGATTTCTGCAAATTAAATAAAGCTACTAGAAAAGATCATTACCCTTTACCTTTTATTGATCAAATGCTAGAAAGATTATCCAAACACACACATTTTTGCTTTCTAGATGGTTATTCTGGTTTCTCTCAAATACCTGTGTTGAAAGAAGATCAGGAAAATACCACTTTTACTTGCCCTTTCGGTACCTTTGCTTATAGACATATGCCTTTTGGTTTATGTAATGCACCTGCTACCTTTCAAAGATGTATGACTGCTATATTCTCTGACTTTTGTGAAAAGATTGTTGAGGTTTTCATGGATGATTTTTCCATGTATGGAACTTCTTTTGATGATTGCTTAAGCAACCTTGATCGAGTTTTGTAGAGATGTGAAGAAACTAATCTTGTATTGAATTGGGAGAAGTGCCACTTTATGGTTAATGAAGGTATTGTCTTGGGGCATAAAGTTTCTGAAAGAGGTATTGAAGTTGATAAAGCTAAAGTTGATGCTATTAAAAAGATGCCGTGTCCCAAGGACATTAAAGGTATAAGAAGTTTCCTTGGTCATGCCGGTTTTTATAGGAGGTTCATTAAAGACTTCTCGAAAAATTCTAGGCCTCTAACTAATCTCTAACAAAAAGATGTTCCTTTTGTCTTTGATGATGATTGTGTAGAAGCATTTGAAATAGTTAAGAAAGCCTTGATCTCTGCACCTACTGTTCAGCCACCTGACTGGAATTTACCCCTTGAAATTATGTGTGATGCTAGTGATTATGTTGTAGGTGTTGTTCGAGGAAAAAAGAGTTGATAAGAAATTAAATGCCATCCAATATGCTAGTAAAACTCTAGACGGTGCCCAAAGAAATTATGCTACTAATGAAAAAGAATTTTTAGCAGTTGTATTTGCTTGTGATAAGTTTAGACCTTATATTATTGATTCTAAAGTAACTATCCACACTGATCATGCTGCTATTAAATATCTTATGGAAAAGAAAGATGCTACACCTAGACTTATTAGATGGGTTCTCTTGCTACAAGAATTTGATTTGCATATTATTGATAGAAAGGGAGCTGAGAACCCCATTGTAGACAACTTGTCTAGGTTAGAGAATGTTCTTGATGACCCACTACCTATAGATGATAGCTTTCTCGATGAACAATTAGCTGTCATAAATGTTTCTCGTACTGCTCCATGGTATGCTGATTATGCTAATTACATTGTTGCTAAATTTATACCACCTAGTTTCACATACTAGCAAAAGAAAAAGTTTTTCTATGATTTAAGACATTACTTCTGGGATGACCCACACCTTTATAAAGAAGGAGTAGATGGTGTTATTAGACGTTGTGTACCTGAGTATGAACAGGAACAGATCCTAGACAAGTGTCACTCCGAGGCTTATGGAGGACACCATGCTGGAGATTGAACTGCACATAAGGTATTGCAATCCGGTTCTTATTGGCCTACTCTCTTCAAGGATGCCCGTAAGTTTGTCTTGTATTGTGATGAATGTCAAAGAATTGGTAATATTAATAGATGTCAAGAAATGCCTATGAACTATTCACTTGTTATTGAACCATTTGATGTTTGGGGCTTTGATTATATGGGACCGTTTCCTTCCTCTAATGGGTATACACATATTTTAGTTGTTGTTGATTATGTTACTAAGTGGGTAGAAGCTATTCCAACTAGTAGTGCTGATCATAACACCTCTATTAATATGCTTAAAGAAGTTATTTTTCCGAGGTTTGGAGTCCCTAGATACTTAATGACTGATGGTGGTTCACATTTTATTCATGGTTCTTTTCATAAAATGCTTGCTAAGTATGATGTTAATCATAGAATTGCATCTCCATATCATCCACAGTCTAGTGGTCAAGTAGAACTGAGTAATAAAGAGCTTAAATTAATTTTGCAAAAGACTGTTAATAGATCTAGAAAGAATTGGTCCAAGAAACTTGATGGTGCATTATGGGCCTATAGAACTGCATATAAAAATCCTATGGGTATGTCTCCGTATAAAATGGTTTATGGAAAAGCATGCCACTTACCTCTCGAACTAGAACATAAGGCATATTGGGCCATTAAAGAGCTCAATTATGATTTCAAACTTGCCAGTGAGAAGAGACTATTTGACATTAGCTCACTTGATGAGTGGAGGACCCAGACCTATGAGAATGCCAAACTATTTAAAGAAAAAGTTAAAAGATGGCATGACAAAAGGATACAAAAGCATGAGTTTAATGTAGGTGATTATGTTTTGTTATACAACTCTCGTTTAAGATTTTTTGCAAGAAAACTTCTCTCTAAATAGTAAGGTCCTTACGTTATCGAGGAGGTTTATCGTTCCGGTGCCATAAAAATCAACAACTTAGAAGGCACAAATCCGAGGGTGCTGAATGGTCAAAGAATCAAACATTATATCTCAGGTAATCCCATAAATGTTGAAACTAATGTTATTGGCACCGTAACCCCGTAGGAGTATATAAGGGACACTTTCCAGAACGTTTCAGCCTCCGAAAAGGAATATGTATGTGGTACGGTAAGTAAACCGACTCCAAAACAGTTTTCATAGCAATTTTTCTCCGTTTTGGAATATTTAAGAAAATAAGAAAATAAGAAGCAGTACGAAAAGGACACGAGGCATCCACGAGGGTGGAGGGCGCGCCCCCTGCCTCGTGGGCACCGTGTGTGCCCTCCAGACTCCAATTTCTTGCATGATACTTCTTTTAGCCGGTAAAAATTCATTATATAATCTCCCGAAGGTTTTAACCACTATACCACGCAAATATCTCCTGTTTTTGTTTCAAGTTGTCTGTGCAGCAGATTTAGAGCAAGATGTCATCTCAAGAATCCGATGGAGAGAGCTATGTCTCACATCTCATTGCTGACCCGAAGACCTATGGGGACCTATCTCCATATGGTCGAACTACAGATGATGATGAGGATGCTCATTTGATGAGGACGATGATTCAAGTTCAGAGGAGGAGGATATTCCTCTACCTCAACCTGGGGATATAAGAGTAAAGGAGATTTCTGTGACAAGATATTGAAGCTAGAGTCGAAGGTCGATGATTTAAAGGAGGAAATTGCTCTCCTCAACTACAATATGAAAAAGCTGAAGGCACAATTGTCATCACCACCACCATCTTCTTCTCCACCAAAGGAGAACTGAGTATTGGGTATGGTCACTCCCCTTGGCAACTGCCAAGCTTGGGGGAGTGCCCCGGTATCGTATCACTATCACACTTCTATCCTTACTGTTTTTCTTAGTTCGATCCTTTTGATTATATCTTGATCTAGTAGAATAAAGTTTAGTATGATCTAGCTTTGAGTTTTGTGTTGAACCTTATCTATGTAATCGAGTCCGTGAGCTATATATAATAAAGATTAGTTTTGGGTCGAGGGCTTGGTTATCTTGCTATGATCTTGAGGGAATAAAAAAAGAGAAAGGATAAAAAGAAATAAAGAGATCATATTGATCTTATGGAGAGTAATGACTTCAGATATAAAGAGTATGATGAATAAAAGTTGTTGAGAGTTGACGAACATAGTTTTGCTCATCGTTGCAATTAATAGGAAGTAATAAAGAAAGAGAGGTTTTCACATATAAATATACTATCTTGGACATCTTTTCTCATTGTGAGCACTCATTAAAATATGACATGCTAAAAAGTTGATGTTGGACAAGGAAGACAACATAATGGGTTATGTTTTCTTATATCTGAAATAAGTTATATTGTCATGGATCATCCAACATGTTCAGCTTGCCTTTCCTCTCATGCTAGCCAAATCCTTTGCACCAAGTAGAGATACTACTTGTGCTTCTAAGTATCCTTAAACACAGTTTTGCCATGAGAGTCCGCCATATCTACCTATGGATTGAGTAAGATCCTTCAAGTAAGTTGTCATTGTTGCAAGCAATAAAAATTGCTCTCTAAATATGTATGATTTATTAGTGTGGAGAAAATAAGCTTTATACGATCTTGTGATATGGAAGAAATAAAAGCGACGGACTGCATAATAAAGGTCCCTATCACAAGTGGCAATAAGAAGTGACGTTCTTTTGCATTAAGATTTTCCGCATCCAACCATAAAAGCACATGAAAACATCTGCTTCCCTCTACGAAGGGCCTATCTTTTATTTTTGTCCTATACCTTATACAAGAGTCATGGTGATCTTCACCTTTCCTTTTTACATTTTATCCCTTGGCAAGCACTGTGTGTTGGGAAGATCCTGAAATACATAGCTAATTGGATGTGGGTTTTCATAAACTATTATTGTTGACATTACCCTTGAGGTAAAAGGTTGGGAGGCAAAACTATAAGCCCCTATCTTTCTCTGTGTTCGATTAAAACTTCATACCCGTAAGTATTGCGTGAGTATTAGCAATTGTGAAAGACTAAATGATAGTTGACTAGGTGGACTTGCTGAAAAGCTGTTAATTGACTCTTTCCGATGTTATGATAAATTGCAATTGCTTCAATGACCGAGATTATAGTTTGTTAGTTTTCAATGAAGTTTCTGATTCATACTTTACATTGTGAATGGATCGTTACTTTAGCATAAGAAACCATATGCCTATATATAGGAAAATGGTTGTGTACTCCTGGGAGTACGTACTCCCGCTCCTCATATACCACATAGATGAATTTTTTATACCTTTTTATTATTTTTAATATACTTCATTAGTAATTATTAGATACCCCAAAATGAGTTTCATGAAAAAATTCATGTGAGTCTATGTATTTTTAAATATTTATGTATATACTGATGTGTTTGTACGTGAAAATGTATATTACAAAAAGTACGTCGCAGATGATTTTTTTGAACTAAACTCATATTGGGGTATCTTAGAATATTTAATGAAGTATATTGAGAATAATAAGGGTGAGGAATAGTTATTCTTCACCCCTCTCTATTTTACCATCTATGCACCGTAATTTTACGTTCCGTAAGTTTTGTCTTATTTCCGACATAAAAAGAGACCGTAAGAAAATATATAATCGTCGTAAAAATATTTTATATTATGTAATTTACAAACATAAAAACATAGTGTAAAATACACATAAATTGCAAATTTTCTTGTCTTATGACCTATATTTTTATTTTCTTGGGCCAAATTTTACGTAGTGAATCAATATGAATGTAACTATTTGAATTCCAAACGTAATTTAATTATAAAATAATCGTAAGATTACCTCGGGTGAAGAATAAATTATTTTACACCCTGGGTGATGAATAGTATCACTATATATATATATATCTTGCTATTCTAAGAATGATCATGATGCCCTCATGTCCATATTATATTTTTTATCGACACCTCTATCTCTAAACATGTGGACATATTTTTTGATATCGGCTTCCGCTTGAGGACAAGCGAGGTCTAAGCTTGGGGGAGTTGATAGGTCTATTTTGCATCATGCTTTTATATCGATATTTATTGCATTATGGGCTGTTATTACACATTATGTCACAATACTTATGCCTTTTCTCTCTTATTTTACAAGGTTTACATGAAGAGGGAGAATGTCGGCAGCTGGAATTCTGGGCTGGAAAAGGAGAAAAATTAGAGACCTATTCTGCACAACTCCAAAATTCCTGAAACTCCATGAAAGTCAGTTTTGGAATATATTAAAAATATTGGGCGAAGAAAGCACCAGAGGGGAGCCACCCATCGTCCACGAGGGTGGGGGGCGCGCCCTACCCCCTGGGCGTGCCCCCTTGCCTCGTGGGCCACCTGGCAGGCCCCCGATGCCCATATTTTGGTATAAGGTTTCTTTTGCCCTGGAAAAAATAAGGAGGAAGCTTTCGGGACGAAGCGCCTCCATCTCGAGGCGGAACCTTGGCGGAACCAATCTAGGGCTCCGGTGGAGCTGTTCTGCCAGGGAAACATCCCTCTGGGAGGGGGAAATTGTCACCATCATCATCACCATTGATCCTCTCATCGGGAGGGGGTCAATGGTACGTCTCCAACATATCTATAATTTTTGATTGTTCCATGCTATTATATTATCTGTTTCGGATGTTAATGGGCTTATTTATACACTTTTATATTATTTTTGGGACTAACCTACTAACCCAAGGCCCAGTGCAAATTGCTGTTTTTTGCCTATTTCAATATTTCACAGAAAAGGAATATCAAAAAGTAATAAATAATTCATATAGCCTCTGTTTATATGTGGTTTTATGCTTTTAATTAGTGTTCGTGCCAAGTAGAACCTTTGGGAAGACTTGGGGAAAGTCTTTGCGATCTTGCTGTAAAAAACAGAAACTTTAGCGCTCACGAGATTTTCTGCCATTTTTTACTGAAGAGTGCGATTAAGTTGATTATTTTTGCAGATGATTAATAGATAAATTCCTCATGTCCATTAATTTATTTTAGAATTTTTGGGGTTACAGAAGTATTTGAAACCTACAGATTACTACAGACTGTTCTGTTTTTGACAGATTCTGTTTTTTGTGTGTTGTTTGCTTATTTTGATGAATCTATGGCTAGTATAGGAGGTTATGAACCATAGAGAAGGTGGAATACAGTAGGTTTAACACCAAAATAAATAAAGGATGAGTTCATTACAGTAACTTAAGTGGTGGTTTGTTTTCTTACTAACAGAGCTGATGAGATTTTCTGTTTAAGTTTTGTGTTGTGAAGTTTTCAAGTTTTGGGTAAAGATTTGATGGATTATGGAACAAGGGGTGGCAAGAGACTAAGCTTGGGGATGCCCATGGCACCCAAAGGTAAAATTCAAGGACAACCAAAAGCCTAAGCTTGGGGATGCCCCGGAAGGCATCCCCTCTTTCGTCTTCTTCTATCGGTAACTTTACTTGAGGCTATATTTTTATTCACCACATGATATGTGTTTTGCTTGGAGCGTCTTGTATGATTTGAGTCTTTGATTTTTAGTTTACCACAATCATCCTTGTTGTACTCACCTTTTGGGAGAGACACACACGAATTGGAATTTGTTAGAATACTCTATGTGATTCACTTATATCTTTTGAGCTAGATAATTTTGCTCTAGTGCTTCACTTATATCTTTTAGAGCACGGTGGTGGTTTTATTTTATAGAAATTATTGATCTCTCATGCTTCACTTATATCATTTTGAGAGTCCCTTAGAACAGGATGGTAATTTGCTTTGGTTATGAAACTAGTCCTAAAATGATAGGCATCCAAGATGGGTATAATAAAAACTATCATAGAAAGTGCATTGAATACTATGAGAAGTTTGATACTAGATAATTGTTTTGAGATATAAAGGTGGTGATATTAGAGTGTGTGTGGGAGTCCTGGATTAGGGGGTCTTCGGACAGCCGGACTATCTCCATTGGCCGGACTGTTAGACTATGAAGATACAAGATTGAAGACTTCGTCTCGTGTCCGGATGGGACTCTACTTGGCGTGGAAGGCAAGCTAGGCAATACGTATATGGATATCTCCTCCTTTGTAACCGACCTTGTGTAACCCTAACCCTCTCCGGTGTCTATATAAACCGGAGGGTTTTAGTCCGTAGGACAACAATCACAACATACAATCATACCGTAGGCTAGCTTCTAGGGTTTAGCCTCTCTGATCTCGTGGTAGATCTACTCTTGTAACACCCATATCTTCAATATTAATCAAGCAGGACGTAGGGTTTTACCTCCATCAAGAGGACCCGAACCTGGGTAAAACTTCGTGTCCCTTGAATCCTGTTACCATCCGGCCTAGACGCACAGTTCGGGACCCCGTACCCGAGATCCGCCGGTTTTGACACCGACATTGGTGCTTTCATTGAGAGTTCCTCTGTGTCATCGCCGTTAGGCTTGATGGCTCCTACTATCATCGGTAGCGATGCGGTCCAGGGTGAGACTTTTCTCCCTGGACAGATCTTCGTATTTGGCGGCTTTGCACTACGGGCTAATTCGCCTGGCCATCTGGAGCAGATTGAAAGCTACGCCCCTGGCCATCAGGTCAGATTTGGAAGTTTGAACTACACGGCCGACATCCGCGGAGACTTGATCTTCGACGGATTCGAGCCACAGCCGGGCGCGCCGCACTGTCTCGATGGGCATGACCTAGCTCTGCCACCAGACGGTACTCCAGAGGCCGCGCCCACACCAGCTCCGACCCTTAGCTCGGAGCCAGCTGCACCAATCGAGGACGGGTGGCTAGACACCGCCTCATGAGCTGCAGTCTCAACGGCGATCGAGCCGAACACCAGCATAATCCTCTGCGCAGCCCATGTCTCGAAGGTGCTGGACTCTCCTCCGGACCCCGAACCATCCGTGCCCCTGCCAATCTATTCCGACTGGGCACCGATGATGGAATTCACCGCTGCGGATATCTTTCAGCACTCGCCCTTCGGCAACATTCTGAATTCACTAAGGGCTCTTTCTTTGTCAGGAGAGCCCTGGCCGGATCATGGCCAACAAGACTGGGATGCGGACGACGAAGAAATTCGATGCCCACCTACCACCCACTTTGTAGCCACTATCGATGATTTAACCGACATGCTCGACTTCGACTCCGAAGACATCGACGGTATGGACGACGATGTAGCAGACGAACATGAACCAGCACCTATAGGGCACTGTAAAGCCACCTCGTCGTATGACATATACATGGTGGATACACCCAATGAAGGCAACAGTGATGAGATAGCGGAGGATGACCCCTCCAAGAAGCAACCCAAGCGCGACGTCAGCGGCGCCGCTCTAAGTCCTGCCAAAGGCAAAGTGGTGATACTTGCACAGGAGATAATAACACTCCGGATAGCGCCGAAGACAACGAAAACCCCCTCCAGCAAGAGTTAGATTAGGAGGATGAAGGAGCCATCTCTCCTGAGAGAGCGGCTGGCGGAGAGGAGGAGGATGACAATTACATGACCCCCTCCAAAGACGAGGCAAGCCTCGGCGACGATGAATTCGCCGTACCAGAGGATCCCGTCGAACAAGAGTGCTTCAAGCGCAGGCTTATGGCCACGGCAAATAGCCTGAAGAAAAAGCAGCAGCAGCTTCAAGCAGATCAAGATCTGCTAGCTGACAAATGGACTGAAGTCCTCGCAGCCGAGGAATATAAACTCGAGCGTCCCTCCAAGAGTTACCCAAGGCGCAGGTTACTACCCCGACTGGAGGAAGAAGCGTATGATACGGCTGATCGTCCACCTCGTGGCCGCGATAGAGAGGCATTCATGCCGAAAGCTCAGCCTCCACCCCAACGCCATCCAAATAAAAAGGCATGGGGAGATACGCCAGACCTGTGAGACATATTGGAGGATAAAGCAGAGCACTCAAGATCGATCTACGGATCACGAGGACGCACCACTCTATGAGATGGTAAATGTCATGCCGGATAGAGTAAAAGAAAATCTGGCCGGGCCGAACACAGCGGGCAGGACCCATATGAGCTGCGTCGCGATATAGCCCAATACAGAGGCGCCGCACACCCCTTATGCTTCACAGACGAAGTAATGGAACATCAATTCCCAGAAGGTTTCAAACCTGTAAACATTGAATCATACGACGGCACAACAGATCCCGCGATATGGATTGAGGAGTTCCTCCTCCACATCCACATGCCCCGTGGTGATGACTTACATGCCATCAAGTACCTCCCACTAAAACTCAAAGGACCAGCACGGCATTGGCTTAATAGCTTTCCAGCGGACTCCATTAGCTGTTGGGAAGATCTGGAAGCCGCATTCCTCGACAACTTTCAGGGAACTTATGTGCGACCACCAGATGCCGATGACTTGAGCCACATAATTCAGCAGCCAGAAGAGTCGGCCAGGCAATTCTGGACCCGGTTCCTTACAAAGAAAAACCAAATCATTGACTGTCCGGATGCGGAGGCCTTAGCGGCTTTCAAGCACAACATTCGAGATGAGTGGCTAGCCCGGCACCTTGGTCAGGAAAAGCCAAAATCTATGGCAGCCCTCACGACGCTCATGACCCGCTTTTGTGCGGGAGAAGACAGCTGGTTGGCTCGCAGTAACAAAATATCAAAGAACCATGGTACCTCAGATACCAAGGACGGCAACAGCACGTCACGTCGCAACAAGCATAAGCGCCGCATTAACGGCGAAAGTACTGAGGATACGATAGTCAATGCCGGATTCAAAGGCTCTAAACCCGGTCAGCGGAAAAAGCCATTCAAACAAAGTATGCCGGGTCCGTCCATCTTGGACCGTATACTTGATCGCTCGTGTCAAATACACGGCACCCCGGACAAGCCAGCCAATCACACCAATAGGGATTGTTGGGTGTTCAAGCAGGCCGACAAGATAATTGCCGAAAACAAGGACAAGGGGCTGCATAGCGATGACGAGGAAGAACCCCGACAGCCGCACACTGGAGGACAAAAGAGGTTTCCCCCGCAAGTGAGGACGGTGAACATGATATACGCAACCCACATCCCCAAGAGGGAGCGGAAGCGTGCGCTCAGGGACGTATATGCGCTAGAGCCAGTTGCCCCGAAGTTCAACCCTTGGTCCTCCTGTCCGATCACCTTTGATCGCAGGGACCACCCCACTAGTATCTGTCACGGCGGATTCGCCGCACTGGTCCTAGACCCAATCATCGACGGATTTCACCTCACTCGAGTCCTCATGGACGGCGGCAGTAGCCTGAACCTGCTTTATCAGGACACAGTGCGCAAAATGGGTATAGACCCCTCAAGGATCAAACCCACAAAGATGACCTTTAAAGGCGTCATTCTAGGCGTAGAGGCCCACTGCACAGGCTCAATTACACTTCAAGTGGTCTTCGGATCCCCGGATAACTTCCGAAGCGAAGAGTGAATCTTCGATATAGTCCCGTTCCGTAGTGGTTATCACGCACTGCTCGGACAAACCGCATTCGCTAGATTTAATGCGGTACCACATTATGCATACCTCAAGCTCAAGATGCCAGGACCTCGCGGAGTTATTACAGTCAATGGAAACACAGAGCGCTCTCTCCGAACAGAGGAGCACACCGCGGCCCTCGCAGCAGAAGCGCAAAGCAGCCTTTCGAGGCAATCTACCAGTTCGGCATTTCAAAGCCCGGACACCTTCAAGTGCGCTCGGGGCAATCGGCAAACAGACTGCCTGGCACGATCTGAGCTCGCGTAGCAATATGGCGGCCACCCCAACCCCAGCCCAACGACGTTGTTCGTGCCACGCGTACATCATTACACATTAAAAATACCATGGGCATAGATGGGGAGGGGGAGGCACAACTACGGCACGTCCCAAAACGCGGACTAAACCGCACAAGGGGCTTCCCGTTTGGTTATTTTTCTTTTTCTTTCAGGACTTCAATCTCTGGAAACACTGTCCGGCAGCTCTATTGCCGAACACATGATACAACAACCAACGAGGCCGACGACTATGGAATTCCCAGGTGGATTACAGATTTCACATAATTCCTCAGCTCGCCCTTGGAAGGGACATAGTCCTACTCTTTTGCTCATTACACTATCTGTATCACTCTGCTTTAATGCAATTTTTAATACACAATGCATGACATTACGACTATTATCGCATTTTTGTTATATGTATACATATCTATGTGTTCATTAATGACGCCTAGCAACCGTACACTCTGGTAAGACCAATGCACCAGGGGCTTACGTACCCACAATATGGTGTGAAAAGTCCGAACACTTTCACAAGTGCGGCACCCCGAACTTATAGCATTATATGCATCAACTCCGAATCATATCTTTGGTCAAATGTTGGGTTTGCCCGGCTCCTATGTTTTGGTACCTTACGTTCCGCTCTATCGGCTAAGGTAGCGCTAGGAGAACTACTGCGATTGTGCCCCGGTTCTGCCGGGCCGAGCACCTCAGTAGAGAAAGCTAAAACTGACTGTCATGATAAGGCGAGAGACTGGTCGCTGTTCGGCGAGGTTTTTCGAGTCCCTAAAGACTTATGCCACTTAGGGTGAGGGGCCGGCTCCGTCCGGCTTACAGGCATGTATCGCGCCCCGAATTCGGCCTTCCGAATACCAGGGGCTTCGCCGAAATTTAAAATTATAGAATTCTATGGCTAAGTGAGAGTGATAAAGCATTATTAGTCCGGTTGCCTTGTTCGTTGTGATGAGCACCTCCCTCGAAGGACCCAAACATGGGAACAAGAGTGCTCAGGTTTATCCCGAACACCCCGACACTCGTGGCATGGGGGCAGAAGGCAAGGACTAGCCATCTCTCAGATTGGATAAACAGCCAAACAGAAGATAATATTTTAAATTCACACAAGCGTTGCATAGCGCATAGGAAACAAGTTTTGATTACACAGGATAAAAAACGAGCAAGTCTCATTCAAATATTACATTTACTGAACACTCATCCGCGATAAGACGGGCGCCCGACAGAACACCCTCGTAGTACATCTCGGGGTGGCGGTGCTCCTTGCCCTCTGGCGGCCCCTCCTTGATAAGCTTCACGGCGTCTAGCTTGACCCACTGTGTTTTCACACAGGCGAAGGCCCGGCGTGCACCTTCAATGCAGACGGATAGCTTGACGACCTCCAGCCGTGGGCAGGCATCCACAAGCCGCCTCACCAGGCCGAAGAAGCTGTTTAGAAGGGCGTCGCCAGGCCACAACCGGACTATGAAGCCCTTCATGTCCTGATCTACCGCCTTATGTAGCTCGGCCATCTGCTTCAGCTGGTCGCTCATTGGCACTGGATGTTCGGCCTTAGCATACTGAGACCAGAACAGCTTCTCCGTTGAGCTTCCGTCCTCAGCCTGGTAGAACAGTGCGGCATCAGACACACTGCGGGGCAAATCTGCGAATGCTCCTGAAGAGCTCCGGATTCGGGTAAGTAATCGGTAATTCACCGTTGCATGCTTGCTTTGCATATAGAAAGCCTTACCCGCCGCTATCTTCTTCATTGCGTCGATCTCCTGAAGGGCCTTCTGGGCCTCGGCCTTGGCACTCTTCGCGCTCTCACAGGCCGCGGCAAGCTCAGACTCTCTCGTCTTCAAGTCAAGCTCCAACGCCTCGTGCTTCGTCATGAGAGCTTGCAGCTCTTGCTGCACCTCGCCCACCCGAGCCTCGTACCTCTCTCGCTCGGTGCGCTCCTGGGCCGCCTTTTCTTCGGCCTGGGACAACACTTGCTTCAGGGTCGCCACCTCGGTCGTGGCCCCTGGCAAACATACAATGATCCTGTCATTTAGCAATCGCGTCCTTTTTCTCATCTACAGACGGGATATCACTTACCCTTGTTCTCCTCGAGCTGCCTCTTAGCAAGGCCGAGCTCCTTCTGGGACCCCTCGAGGGCCTTCTTTAGTATGGCGACCTCCGCAGTTAGTGCGGCGGACGCCAGCAGCGAAGCCTGCACATGCATATTGACATACTTATATTAGACTCCTGCGATATTATTTGATCATCTGTTCGGCTTTTCTTTGTGAACACCGAACAAAGCATCAGGGGCTACTGTCTATGCGGTAACACTTCTACTACATTTTAAAACACTTACCTCGAAGCCTGTTAGAAGGCTAGTACAGGCTTCAGTCAATCCGCTCTTGGCGGACTGAACCTTCTGGATCACCGCACTCATGATAGTGCGGTGCTCCTCCTCGATGGAAGCGCTGCGAAGTGCTTCCAACATAGTGTCCGGCGCCTCTGGGTGGACAGAGGTCACCGGCACTGGTGTCTCACCCTCCTTAGAAGGGGACCGCCTGCCCGATCTCGGATCCGTTGGAGGGTCCGGCGCGGTGTTCGGCTGAAGACCGAACTCAGAGCTCTCGGGGACTCCATCCCCTCAGCTCCCGGAGTCCGGAAGGTCGCCTTGAGGCGCCTCCGGGACTGTTCCCCCTCGATCCGGTGCCTCTTGAGACAGCACCTCGGTGTCGTCGGCCGGATGAGGGGAGGTGGCGGTTGGGACTGGATCGCTATCCATGTCTGACGAAGCCAGGGAGCCGTCCGAGGATACCTCGATATTGGCTCGGGGCAGCCTGTATAATTGAGTTCGGCGTTAGGGAAAGCAATGCAACAAAGGACTCCTATGGGTTACTTTGGTATCTAAACACTTACGATCTCCCCTGGGGCTTGCCCCTGGGCAACCACTCGTCTTCACTTTCGTCGGCGGCGGTGGCGCTTTCCGGAGGGAGCGTCCTTCCCTTCTTGGACCCTTCGGCCTCCCCAGTTGGGGCGGCCTTCCTTTTCTTGTCTCCCCCAGTCGGTGGGGGAGCCTCTTCTTCCTCTTCCTCGTCTTCGGGGGAAGAGTGCGCCGCAGAGTCATCGAACGGTGAGTCCGACGACGCCTGGCGTCGGGAACTCTTTCGAGCTCCCTTGGCCTTCTTGGTCTTCTCCGGCACCTTATAAGGGGCCAGAGTCAGCATCTTCGTCAGAAGAGCGTCTGCGGGGCCTTCGGGCAAGGGAACCGGACAGTCGATCTGTCCGGCCATCTTCTGCTAGTCCTGTCAAAATTACGGGAGTTTAGATCCCGCATAGAGCCAATCTATATATATATATATATATATATGTATATATATAAAATATCCTGTAAGAGGCAAAACAACTTACCACACTGGCGTGGCACTTCGCGCTGAATCCGTGATCCTTAGTAATGGGGGGAGGGACCGCGGCACATTTGAATAGCACCCTCCAGGCATCTTCATGAGTCATGTCGAAGAGCCCATTTAGAGTTCGGTGTTGCGCCGGATTGAACTCCCACAAGGTAAACTCCCGTTGTTGGCCCGGGAGTATCCGGCGAACGAGCATAACCTGGACTATGTTGACAAGCTTGAGCTTCTTATCCACCATGTTCTGAATACATGACTGGAGTCCGGTCAGCTCTTTTAAATTACCCTAGGATAGGCCCTTCTCTTTCCAGGAGGTGAGCCGCATGGGGAAGCCAGATCGGAACTCGGGGGCCGCTACCCATGCGGGGTCGCGCGGCTCGGTGATATAGAACCACCCCGATTGCCACCCCTTTATGGTGTCCACGAAGGTGCCCTCGAGCCATGTGATGTTGGGCATCTTGCCCACCATGGCGCTTCCGCACTCCGCTTGGCGGCTGCTCACTACCTTTGGCTTGACATTGAAGGTCTTCAGCCATAAGCCGAAGTGGGGCTTGATGCGGAGGAAGGCCTCGCACACGACGATAAACGCCAAGATGTTGAGGATGAAGTTTGGGGCTAGATCATGGAAATCCAGGCCGTAATAAAACATGAGCCCCCGGACGAAGGGATGGAGAGGGAACCCTAGTCCGCGAAGGAAATGAGTGAGGAATACCACCCTCTCATGGGGCTCGGGGGTGGGAATGAGCTGTCCCTCATCTGGGAGCCGGTGCGCGATGTCGTTGTGCAGGTATCCGGCTCTCCTTAGTTTCTTGATGTCTCCCTCCGTGATGGAGGAGACCATCCACTTGCCTCCCGCTCCGGACATGGTTGGAGAAGGTTGAGATGGAAGTGAGGACTTGGGCACTAGAGCTCGAGTATGCGTGAGCGGATGAGCAGAGGAGGAAGAAGGTGTGGATAGAAAGGTGAATCCTTATCCCTTTATATGGGCGGACAAAATTAAACGTCCCCACTTGCCTAGTAAAACTCGCTTATCCCCCAAGCGCCGCAATTGATGGCGCGGTTGGGTTACCCACGCCCGTATTGATGAGAATCCCGTAATAAGGGGACACGATCTCTGCTTTGACAAGCCATGTCGAAAAACGGCCTCGCATTATGTGCGGGGCTGGTTAAAAGAAACAGTTCAAATAATCACCGGGCCATGACATAACGTCATGCTGTCAAAGCAAGCCGGCAAATTAGATCTGCGAAAAAACATTATTCTCTCTACGGTGAAATGTGGGACTTATTTTGCAGGGTCGGACACTATCCTCATATTCAACTTCTTCTGTAATGTATTCGGAGAAGGAACCCGCCTTCCAATGCCGAAGACAACTGCGCGCCGGACTCATCGTCATTGAAGCCTAGTTCAGGGGCTATTGTGGGAGTCCTGGATTAGGGGGTCTCCGGACAGCCGGACTATCTCCATTGGCCGGACTGTTAGACTATGAAGATACAAGATTGAAGACTTCGTCTCGTGTCCAGATGGGACTCTACTTGGCGTGGAAGGCAAGCTAGGAAATACGTATATGGATATCTCCTCCTTTGTAACCGACCTTGTGTAACCCTAACCCTCTCCGGTGTCTATATAAACCGGAGGGTTTTAGTCCATAGGACAACAATCACAACATACAATCATACCGTAGGCTAGCTTCTAGGGTTTAGCCTCTCTGATCTCGTGGTAGATCTACTCTTGTAACACCCATATCTTCAATATTAATCAAGCAGGACATAGGGTTTTACCTCCATCAAGAGGGCCCGAACCTGGGTAAAACTTCGTGTCCCTTGCCTCCTGTTACCATCCGTCCTAGACGCACAGTTCGGGACCCCTACTCGAGATCCACCGGTTTTGACACCGACAATGTGCTAGTTGAGTAATTGTGAATTAAAGAAATACTTGTGTTGAAGATTGCAAGTCCCGTAGCATGCATGTATGGTAACTGTCGTGTAACAAATTTGAAACATGAGGTGTTCTTTGATTGTCTTCCTTATGAGTGGCGGTCGGGGACGAGCGATGGTCTTTTCCTACCAATCTATCCCCCTAGGAGCATGCGCGTAGTGCTTGGTTTTTGATGACTTGTAGATTTTTGCAATAAGTATGTGAGTTCTTTATGACTAATGTTGAGTCCATGGATTATACACACTCTCACCCTTCCATCTTTGCTAGCCTCTTCGGTACTGTGCATTGCCCTTTCTCACCTTGAGAGTTGGTGAAAACTTCGCCGGTGCATCCAAACATCGTGATATGATATGCTCTATCACACATAAACCTCCTTATATCTTCCTCAAAACAGCCACCATACCTACCTATTATGGCATTTCCATAGCCAGTCCGAGATATATTGCCATGCAACTTTCCACCATTTCATTCATGACATGCTTCATCATTGTCGTATTGCTTTGCATGATCATGTAGTTGACATCTTATTTGTGGCAAAGCCACCATGCATAATTTATCATACATGTCACTTTTGATTCATTTCCCTTGCCGGTACACCGCCGGAGGCATTCATATAGAGTCATATTTTGTTCTAGTATCGAGTTGTAATCATTGAGTTGTAAATAAATAGAAGTGTGATGATCATCATTAATAGAGCATTGTCCCAAATAAAAAAAATAAAAAAAGAGAAAGGCCAAATAAAAAAAGGAAGGCCCAAAAAAGGGAATAAAAGGGGACAATGATACTATCCTATTTTTCCACACTTTTGCTTCAAAGTAGCACCATGATCTTTATGATAGAGAGTCTCTTGTTTTGTCACTTCATATACTAGTGGGAATTTTTCATTATAGAACTTGGCTTGTATATTCCAACAATGGGCTTCCTAAAATGCCCTAGGTCTTCGTGAGCAAGCAAGTTGGATGCACACCCACTTAGTTTCTTTTGTTGAGGTTTCATACATTTATAGCTCTAGTGCACTCGTTGCATGGAAATCCGACATCAATTGATGGGCATCTCCCTAGCCCGTTGATTAGCCTCGTCGATGTGATACTTTCTCCTTTTTTGTTTTCTCCACATAATTCCCTATCATTATTCTATTCCACCCATAGTGCTATATCCATGGCTCACGCTCATGTATTGCGTGAAAGTTGAAAAAAGTTTGAGATTACTAAAGTATGAAACAATTGCTTGGCTTGTCATCGGGGTTGTGCAATATGAGAGCATTCTTGTGTGACGAAAATGGAGCATGACCAAACTACATGATTTTGTAGGGATGAACTTTCTTTTGCCATGTTATTTTGAGAAGACATGATTGCTTAGTTAGTATGCTTGAAGTATTATTACTTTTATGTCAATATTAAACTTTTGTCTTGAATCTCTCAGATCTGAACATTCATGCCACAATAAAGAAAATTACATTAAGAATTATGCTAGGTAGCATTCCACATCAAAAATTCTGTTTTTATCATTTACCTACTCGAGGACGAGCATGAATTAAGCTTGGGGTTGCTTGATACGTCTCCAACGTATCTATAATTTTTGATTGTTCCATGCTATTATATTATATGTTTTGGATGTTAATAGGCTTATTTATACACTTTTATATTATTTCTGGGACTAACCTACTAACCCAAGGCCCAGTGCAAATTGCTGTTTTTTTGCCTATTTCAGTATTTCGCAGAAAAGGAATATCAAATGGAATAAAACCTTCGGGAGAGTTATTTTTTTGAACAAACATGATCCAGGGGACTTGGAGTGGACGTCAAGCAACCAACGAGGAGGCCACGAGGCAAGGGGGCGCGCCCTCCACCCTCGTGCCCCCCTCGTGGCTCCACCGACCTACTTCTTCCTCCTATATATATATATATTCATATACCCTGAAAACATCCAGGAGCACCACGAAACCCTATTTCCACCGCCACAACCTTCTGTACCCAAGAGATCACATCTTGGGGCCTTTTCCGGAGCTCCGCCGGAGGGGGAATCGATCACAGAGGGCCTCTACATCAACTCCATGGCCTCCTCGATGATGTCTGAGTAGTTTACTTCAGACCTTCGGGTCCATAGTTATTAGCTAGATGGCTTCTTCTCTCTCTTTGGATCTCAATACAATGTTCTCCTCGATCTTCTTGGAGATCTATTTGATGTAACTCTTTTTGCGGTGTGTTTGTCGAGATCCGATGAATTGTGGGTTTATGATCAAGTTTATCTATGAACAATATTTGATTCTTCTCTGAAATCTTTTATGTATGATTGGTTATCTTTGCAAGTCTCTTCGAATTATCAGTTTGGTTTGGCCTACTAAATTGATCTTTCTTGCAATGGGAGAAGTGCTTAGCTTTGGGTTCAGTCTTGCGGTGTCCTTTCCCAGTGATAGCAGGGGCAAAGGCACATATTGTATTGTTGCCATCGAGGATAAAAAGATGGGGTTTATATCATATTGCTTGAGTTTATCCCTCTACATCATGTCATCTTGCCAATGCATTACTCTCTTCTTATGAACTTAATACTCTAGATGCATGCTGGATAGCGGTCGATGTGTGTCGGTGGGAAATGACACCTATGGGGTCACTGGGATCCCTTCTATGGTTGGCGGGCGCAGGGTTGTGCGAAGAGAGGGTCTGGCGGTCAGCACACAAATCATTTACCCAGGTTCGGGCCGCGGGAACACGTAAAACCCTAGTCCTGCTTTGATGTGTATTGAGGTGTTCTTGTGTTCTTTGAACTAGCTATAGTGTCTCTCTAGTCCAAAAGATTCGAATCCCTGTCCAGCACGCCTCGGGCCTCCTTTTATAGACAAAAAGGGGTTGCCACAGTGGCACACAGGAGGTGGAAAGGTGTACAGGGGCTGAGTCTATCCCCTGGCATCATCGGATAAACGCATTTAATGCGCTGCCGACATGCCCCTCTCGCTTTATTGGGGACAGCAAAGAAGCTCGTCCCAGCTGTCGTCACCTTGCCTGGCTCCGACGTGCGTCCAAGCTGACGAGGCGTTGTAGCGCCACATTGGCTGGCACGGTGGTGGAGCCTTCACGAAGATCTGCATGGCACCACGCAGGTGCTTCCTGAGTTGGTGTAGAGGTCGCGTGCTGCCATGCATATGCCTGCTCAGTTGGTCGAGCTGGAAGCTGTATGGGAGCGGCAGTGGAGTCTTGGCGGACGCGGGCACGGCTGCGGCCTCGCGGGTGATTCGTCTCTATCGTATCTACTTTTGCAAACACTTTTGCCCTTGTTTTGAACTCTAACTTGCATGATTTGAATGGAACTAACCCAGACTGACGATGTTTTCAGCAGAATTGCCATGGTGTTATTTTTGTGCAAAAATAAAAGTTCTCGAAATGACCTAAAAATCAACGAAGATTATTTTTGGAATATATAAAAATACTGGAAGAAGAATCCATGTCAGGGGGCCCACACCCTGTCCACGAGGGTGGGGCACGCCTACCCCCTTGATGCGCCCCCTGCCTCGTGGGCCCCATGACGCTCCACCCACCTCAACTCCAACTCCATATATTCATGTTCGGGGAGGAAAAAAATCAGAGAGAAGGATTCATCATGTTTTACGATACGGAGCCGCTGCCAAGCCCTAAACTCTCTCGGGAGGGCTGATCTGGAGTCCGTTTGGGGCTCCAGAGAGGGGAATCTGTCGCCATCGTCATCATCAACCTTCCTCCTTCACCAATTTCATGATGCTCACCGCCGTGCGTGAGTAATTCCATCGTGGGCTTGCTGGACGGTGATGGGTAGGATGAGATTTATCATGTAATTGAGTTAGTTTTGTTAGGGTTTGATCCCTAGTATCCACTATGTCCTGAGATTGATGTTGCTATCACTTTGCTATGCTTGATGCTTGTCACTAGGTCCCGAGTGCCATGATTTCAGATATGAACCTATTATGTTTTCATGAATATATGTGAGTTCTTGATCCTATCTTGCAAGTCTATAGTCACCTATTATGTGTTATGATCCGTTAACCCCGAAGTGACAATAATCGGGACCATTACCGGTGATGACCGTAGTTTGAGGAGTTCATGTATTCACTATGTGCTAATGCTTTGTTCTGGTACTCTATTAAAAGGAGGCCTCAATATCCCTTAGTTTCCAATAGGACCCCGCTACCACGGAAGGGTAGGACAAAATATGTCATGCAAGTTCTTTTCCATAAGCACGCATGACTATATTCGGAATACATGTCTACATTACATTGATGAACTGGAGCTAGTTCTGTGTCACCCTATGTTATAACTATTGCATGATCGATCGCATCCGACATAATTCTCCATCAACGATCCAATGCCTATGAGCTTTTCATATATTGTTCTTCGCTTATTTACTTTTCCATTGCTATTGTTACAATCACTACAAAACCCAAAAATATTACTTTTGCTACCGTTACCACTATTATCATATTACTTTGCTACTAAACACTTTGCTGCAGATATTAAGTTTCCAGGTGTGGTTGAATTGACAACTCAACTGCTAATACTTGAGAATATTCTTTGGCTCCCCTTGTGTCGAATCAATAAATTTGGGTTGAATACTCTACCCTCGAAAACTGTTGCGATCCCCTATACTTGTGCGTTATCAAGACTATTTTCTGGCGCCGTTGCCGGGGAGCATAGCCCTATTCTTTGAGTCACTTGGGATTTATATCTGCTTATCACTATGAAGAACTTGAAAGATCAAAGAAACAAGATTTTTCCCTCAACTACGAGGGGAGGTAAGGAACTGCCATCTAGCTCTGCACTTGATTCACCTTCTGTTTTGAGTAAACTTGCGACACCTACACATGCTATTGATTCCGATAGGTCGCATGTTATTGATGATGCCACTTCTGCTTTGCATGATACTTATGATGAAACTACTTCTATGCTTGATACTACTGTGCCACTAGGTGAATTTCTTGATGAACAACTCACTAGGGCTAGAGAGAATGAAATTATTGAACCTGATAATATTGATGAAAGTGATGATGAAGATTCCCCCCTAGATATGAATTACCTGTTGTTCCTGAGGGTTATGTTATGGATGAAGAAACAGCTAGAGACTTCTTAGCTTGCAATGATAGATCTGATCTTAAGAAATTATTAGCTAAGCTTAAAGAAAAATCTTTGAATGCTAGAATGAAATATGACCCTGCTTTTGCTACTTCACCTATCTTTATTACTGATAAGGATTATGATTTCTCTGTCGATCCTGAGTTAATTACTTTGGTTGAATCTGATCCTTTCTATGGCTATGAATCTGAAACCGTTGTGGCACATCTTACTAAATTAAATGATATAGCCACTCTCTTTACACAAGATGAGAAAACTCGCTATTACTTTATCCTTAAGTTGTTTCCGTTCTCATTAAAGGGTGATGCTAAGACATGGTTTAATTCTCTTGATCCTGGTTGTGTGCGTAGTCCCCAGGATATGATTTATTAATTCTCTGCTAAATATTTCCCCACTCATAAGAAACAAGCTGCTTTAAGGGAAATATATAATTTTGTGCAAATTGAAGAAGAGAGTCTCCCACAAGATTGGGGGAGGCTTCTCTGCTTACTTAATGCTTTGCCTGACCATCCTCTTATGAAAAATGAAATACTTGATATATTTTATAATGGACTAACTGATGCTTCCAGAGACCACCTGGATAGTTGTGCTGGTTGTGTTTTCAGGGAAAGAACTGTTGATCAAGCTGAATTGCTATTGAATAATATGTTTACTAATGAAAATAATTGGACACTTCCTGAACCAACTCCTAAGCCAACTCCGAAGAAAAGGGGAATTCTATTTCTCAGTCCTGAAGATATGCAAGAGGCAAAGAAATCTATGAAAGAAAAAGGTATTAAAGATGAAGATGTTAAGAATTTACCACCTATTGAAGAAATTCATGGTCTTGATAACCCGACACATATAGTAAAGGTAAATTCTCTCTATAGGTTTGGTAAGTGTGAAATTCCATTTACTAAGTTTGCTAGCCAATGCTTGGATGAGTTTGATGACTTTATGGTTAAGCAAGAAAACTTCAATGCTTATGTTGGTAGACAATTGAAACACAATGCTGATATGCTTGAACACTTGAGTGATTATATGGTTAATGTTAAAGGTGAACTTAAACTTATTAGTAAACATGCTTCTATGGTCACCACTCAAGTAGAACAAGTACTTAAAGCTCAGAATGCTTTTCTTAATGAATTAAATAATAAGAAAAATGATAATGCTGTTAGAGTTATGACTAGAGGAGGTAAAATGACTCAGGAACCCTTGTATCCTGAGGGACACCCTAAGATAATTGAGCAAGATTCTCAGAGAACTAACGTAGATGCACCTAGTCCTTCTAAGAGGAAGAAAAAGAAAAATGATAGGACTTTGCATGCTTCTAGTGAACCTGTTATTGACACACCTGAGAATCCCAATGATATTTCTATTTCTAATGCTGAAACACAATCTGGTAATGAACATGAACCTAGTGATAATGTTAATGATGATGTTCATGTTGATGCTCAACCTAGCAATGATAATGATGTAGAGATTGAACCTGCTGTTGATCTTGATAACCCACAATCAAAGAATCAATGTTATGATAAGAGAGACTTTGTTGCTAGGAAGCACGGTAAAGAAAGAGAACCATGGGTTCAGAAACCCATGCCTTTTCCTCCTAAACCAGCCAAGAAAAAGGATGATGAGGATTTTGAGTGCTTTGCTGAAATGATTAGACCTATCTTTTTGCGTATGCGTTTGACTGATATGCTTAAAATGAATCCTTATGCTAAATATATGAAGGAAATTGTTACTAATAAAAAAAGATACCGGAAGCTAAAATTTCCACCATGCTTGCTAATCACACTTTTAAGGGTGGAATACCAAAGAAACTTGGAGATCTAGGAGTACCAACTATACCATGCTCCATTAAAAGAAACTTGGAGCCGGTGTTAGTGTTATGCCTCTCTCTTTATATCGTAGACTTGATTTGAATAAGTTGACACCTACTGAAATATCTTTGAAAATGGCTGATAAATCAACTGCGATACCTGTCGGTATTGTGAGGATGTGCCTGTTGTGGTTGCAAACGTTACTATTTTAATGGACTTTGTTATTCTTGATATTCCTGAGGACGATAGTATGTCTATTATTCTTGGAAGACCCTTTTTGAATACTGCAGGGGCTGTTATTGATTGCACCAAAGGCAATGTCACTTTTGATGTTAATGTAATGAGCATACGGTACACTTTCCGAGGAAACAACCTCAAGTCCACAGTATCAATTCTATTGGAAAAATTTCAACAATCACTATTGGAGGTTTTGAATTTCCTCTTCCTACTGTCAAGAAGAAATATGATATTCTTATTGTTGGGGACATGCATATCCCCGTTGAGGTAACCTAGTGTATTCGAAAATTCTCCTGTTTCATGTTATTCGAAATGAGTTTGTTAACAAGACCTGATCAACCTTATTAGTTGATTCCTTTTGATGAGCATGAGATGGATGTATTTAGAAAACATAACTCTCTGTACCCTCCTTTACTCTATATTATTTATATTAAATAAAGCAAAAATAGTATTTTCTGTCTGTTTTCTGAATTATCCATGCAATAAAAAATACCCTGAAAATAAAAGTTCTCCAAATGCCCTGAAATTTAAATATGATTTTTTTCTAGAATATTTGTGAATATATGGCACTGAGAACACATCAGGGGGAGCAGCCATGTGCCCACGAGGGTGGAGGGCGCGCCCACCCCCTTGGGCGCGCCCCCTGCCCCCGTGGACCCCACGTGGGTCCCCTCCACTTATTCCAGCCACCACACACTCCTTCTTCCTCCCAAAAAAATCACCAACCAGCTCAAACCCGAGTTCTTGCTCATCTTGCTGCCATTTTCGATCTCCTTGCTCAAAGCTCCATTCACAAAACTGCTTTGGGGGATTGTTCTTTGGTATGTGACTCCTCCAATGGTCCAATTAGTTTGTTCTAGTGCTTTATTCATTGCAAATTTTTGCTGCATAGGTGACCCTGTTCTTGAGCTTGCATGTCAAATTTATGTGGTCCAAAGTAGTTTTAATGCATGATATAGCCTCTAGGCACTTGTAGGAGTAGTTTCTATCAATTTTGTTGAGTTTGGTTAACTTTTATTTTAAGTTACTAAAAATTTCAGAAATTTTCAGAAAAAGATGAAGAGATTTTTGAGGGGCTCATCGAGCCGAAGCTCGAAGGATAAGCAATATGAAGAGAACAAGAAACCCAAGTATAATATCCCTCATACTGCGGAGGTTCGGCCATGTGAATGGCCTTGGGATGAGTTCTTGGAAGAGGCCGGGATTCATGAATATTTTTATCATTTGGTTGAGAATGCAGGCCTCACCACCTTCCTCCATGACCAGCGTGAACAGTATCTCTTACTCACCAATATCTTTGTGTAAAATTTTCATTTCCATGCTAGGAGATCACCACCTTCGGTGGAATTTTATTTATATGATGTGCATAAGGAGATGTCACTTTATGATTTCTGCCGGGTCTGTTTGATACCCTTTGAGGGCAGCATAGGGGAACCACATCGTAATGATGTGGAGGGATTTACTGATATGATTGCTATAGGGGAAACGAGGAAAGTTTCCAATGCGAGAATCACTAGCATACATTTTCCTGTTTTACGTTACTTTGCAATATTTGCTAGTAGATGCTTAATTGGTCGCGGGAACTGTGGGAACCTTAGTGCTCCTGATATTGCTATTTTGCGCCATGCCTTGTTTAATGATACTACTTTCAGCTTAGGCGCTATTGTTGCTAGACGGTTAAATCTGAACCGTACAAAGTGCCCCATCCTAGGAGGCATCTCTGCCTCGTGCCTTGCTGCACACTTTAACATACCTATAAGGCATTATGAGAAAGAGGAAAAGTTGCTGCCTCCTATTGCTCTAGGTTATAAGAGTATGGTAGCACTTGTGTTTATTGTTAAAGATAAAAATAAGACACCCAAATATAAATTGATATTTAACAAAAGCTATAGTGAGTTTATTACCTTGCCTGCGCCTTCTTTGTTTAACATATTTTCAGGCATATACCTTGTTCCGTCGGAGGACATTCTTGCCTACCGGAACCAAATGACAGCGGCAGAGCCGAAGCCACAACCTGACCCTCACCGTCAGTCCGTTTATCAGTGGAATCCAGAGGAGATCGCCAGCCAGTGGCAATCTGAGGACCCTTCTCAGTACGACCCCAGCTACAACTTTGATCCATGGGCATAGACCAACTTAGGCCAAAAGCCTAATCTTGGGGGAGTACGTATCTCTCACCGACATTACATTCATGTTCACACACTCATGCCAATTCTCGGTGCTCATACTTTTTTGTTGTATCATCCATGCTAGTTTATTTTCTTTTTAAGCTTTCTTCTTGTGTGTTTGAAAAACCTTAAGAAAAACAAAAAAAATTAGTTGTAGCTTTTAGTTAGTTTACTTTCCATGCCTGTAGTAGTAGTAATTAAAAAGAAAGGGTCTTTTACATTTGTGCCCCTAACTCGAACCCACTACTCAGATTTGCCCTTAATGTCAAAGCATGCTCAAATTTGCCCCTCTGCCGTTAGTCACACTTATAGAAATACCCTTCTGTGCCGTTACCGTCTAGTTAAAGGGCTTTGACCGTTTTCTGGCTGTTTGTTGGACATTTTGCCCTTGTCTCCATGTGCCACTTACATGCGGGACCCACTCTAATAAAACAAAAAGGCAAAAAGCACTTTTCTCTCATCCCTCTGTTTGGATCACTTACACATGGGGTCAACCAAAAATAAAAAAATAAACTCTATTCTCTCTCTTCCCTCCCTGTCTCTCTCTCTCAACTCCGGCGTGCTGGGAACATCGGCGGTGTTGGTCAGTAACACGCGACAGTTGCCAGTAACAGGCTCGCTAGAGTGGTAGTGCTGCGCTCACCATCACGCGTCGATTCGCGCCAGTTGGGCGCACAGGAGGCCACTGGATCCAGTCCCCAACGGAGTCCAGTGGTGGACGGCGACGGTTGTCGCGGGGAGCTCACTGGGGACCTACTAAACACAAATTGACTAGCGCAAAGGAAGAAGCTCTAGGAGGGGATCTTAGCGCCAGGATTTGGAGAGGCCACGCCAGAAGTGACGGCATCGACCTCGGATGGCCGGCGGCGCTCATCGCCAGAGATGAGGAAGGAGAGCGATAAGACCCAAATTGGTTGAGGGGAAATGTGCAGGAGCTCAATTGATTGCTCCTGGCGCGAGGGATTCGAGTATTGAGCCTGTGCGGTTCATGTCCCACGATTGCATGCTCCGGCAGCCGCCGCCGAGGTCCAAGTGGCCGCTGTAGTATCTCCCCATCGCCCGTGACTACCCTGTCATGTTGCAGGTGAACATATGCTCCTTTTGCGCCTTTTTTCCAAGCCGTCGCACCCTCGGACCATCTCGCGCCGTGCGCCGCCAGCCACCGCCGCCGCTTGAGCTCACCGCTGCATGGTCTTCCGATCATCCTACACGCTCCGACGACCTCAGCTCACTTCGGCCTTCTGCCGCAGCATCGCAGGCCCCCTCTGCAGACCTGAGCCACTCCGGCATCATCCCGCACCTCGCCGTCGTTCCTTCAGCACACGCTGGAGTTTTTTTTATCATAGCACACGCCGGAGTTTAGTGTGCCGTAGTTAAAAATTTGTTTAGATTAACACGCCCTTGTTAAGTGGGCCGCTGACTCTTGGACCCTCTTCTAACTAAAACAGTTAAAACATATTAAGAGACAATGAAATGTGGGCCCCAAAGTCTAATTTGACCTGACTGGTCTAACCTTCATATTTTTTTGGTCGACCCCACATGTAAGTGGTACCAAGAGAGGGGTGAGAGAAAGAGTTTTTTTCTTTTGTTTTTCAGAGTAGGTCCCACATGTAAGTGGCACATGAATACAAGGGCAAAATTTCCAACAAACACCCAGAAAACGGTCAAAGCCCTTTGACTAGACGGTAACGGCATGGAAGGGCATTTCTATAAGTGTGAGTAACGACAGAGGGGCAAATTTGCGCATGCTTGAAAATTAGGGGTAAATATGAGTAGTGGGTTTGAGTTAGGGACATAAATGTAAATATCCCAAAAAGAAAACCCAAAAAGATTTCTCATTCTTCTTTTGCTTGTTGGGTGCTTTCCCGTGTAAATAGTTTTGTTTATTTTCTTTCCTTTGGGGGTCGAGAGGAGAAGACTATAATGAAAATGTTGAGTGGCTCTCATATGCATTATTGTTGATCTAACAAAGAGCCCATATTACCTTGTCTTCTCTCTTGAATTGAATACTTGCAGAGTCCAACTTAGTCCAATGCACGTGCACTATTATTATTATCCACACTACTCGGTCATGCAAGTGAAAGGCAATAATGATGATTATACAATGAACTTATTGAGACGAGAAAAGCTGGTATAAACTTGACCTCTCTTGTTTTTGTAAATATGACTAGTTCATCGTTCCTGATTCAACCTATTATGAAAGAAACATATTTGCAATGACAATTAGAGATTGTAGTTGCTTATTCCATGCTTAATTAGCTAGGAGTTTAAAATGGTTTACCTTGCGTGCCAACATGCTACTAAAATGGTTGTGATGTGGTATGATAGGGTGGTATCCTCCTTTGAACGATTCGAGTGGCTTGACTTGGCACATGTTCATGCATGTAGTTGAAACAAAATCAACATAGCCTCTACGATATTTATGTTCATGGTACATTAAATCCTACTCATGCTTGCATTCGGTGTCGATTAATTTTAATGCATGTTCATGACTGTTGTCGCTCTCTAGCTGGTCGCTTCCCAGTCTTTTTCTAGCCTTCACTTGTACCAAGCATGAATACTTATTGTGCATCCAATTCCATAAACACCAAAGTTATTCCATATGAGTCCACCATACCTACCTATATACGGTATCTACCTGCCGTTCCAAGTAAATTTGTATGTGCCAAACTCTAAACCTTCAAATAAACATTCTGTTTTGTATGCTCAAATAGCTCATGTATCAACTAGGGCTGTCTGTATCCTCCATGCTAGGCGGGTTATTCTCAAGAGGAGTGGACTCCGCTCCTCATTCACGAGAAAATGGCTGGTCACCGGGATGACCAGTCCCATGCTCAAATCAAATCAAAATAATTGCAAACAAAACTCCCCCAGGTTTGTTGTTAGTTGGAGGCACCCATTGTTTCGGGCAAGCCATGGATTGATGCTTGTCGGTGGTGGGGGAGCATAAACTTTACCATTCTGCTTGGGAACCGCCTATAATGTGTGCAGCATGGAGGATATCGATATCTCTCGGTTGTTATGTTGACAATGAAAGTATACCGCTCAAAATATTATTCATTCTATTTCAAAATCGAGCTCTGGCACCTCTAGAAATCCCTGCTTCCCTCTGCGAAGGGCCTATCCATTTACTTTTATGTTGAGTCATCATCCTCTTATTAAAAAGCACCATTTGGGGAGCACTGCTGTCATTTGCATCTATTACTATTAGTTTTCATTGAGTATGACTGTGACTGGATCTCTTTTGCCATGAATTACAATGTCTAGTCAGTCATTGATCTTTAAAGGTGCTCTGCATTTATGTTTTTCGGTCTCAGAAAGGGCCATCTTGTTATATCATATCATGATTGTTTTGAGAAAGTGTTGTCATTCGAGATTTGTTATTATTGCTCGCTAGCTGATTATGCCATTGATATGATTAAACATGAGACCTAAATGTTATTGTGAATATGGTTAGTCCATAAGCTTTGCTGAAAACTTGAATGCTGGCTTTACATATTTACAACAACAATAGCAAACAGATTTCATCAAAGTTTTTCTTTATCACTTTCAGTTTATCAACTGAATTGCTTGAGGACAAGCAAAGGTTTAAGCTTGGGGGAGTTGATACGTCTCCATCGTATCTACTTTTCCAAACACTTTTGCCCTTGTTTTGAACTCTAACTTGCATGATTTGAATGGAACTAACCCGGACTGACGTTGTTTCAGCAGAATTTCCATGGTGTTATTTTTGTGCAGAAATAAAAGTTCTCGGAATGACCTGAAAATCAACGGAGATTATTTTTGGAATATATAAAAAATACTGGAAGAAGAATCCACGTCAGGGGGCCCACACCCTATCCATGAGGGTGGGGGCGCGCCCCCTACCTCGTGGGCCCCATGACGCTCCACCGACCTCAACTCCAACTCCATATATTCGTGTTCGGGGAGAAAAAATCAAAGAGAAGGATTCATCGCGTTTTACGATAAGGAGCCGCCGCCAAGCCCTAAACTCTCTCGGGAGGGCTGATCTGGAGTCTGTTCGGGGCTCCGAAGAGGGGAATCCGTCTCCATCGTCATCATCAACCTTCCTCCATCACCAATTTCATGAAGCTCATCGCCGTGCGTGAGTAATTCCATTGTAGGCTTGCTGGATGGTGATGGGTAGGATGAGATTTATCATGTAATCGAGTTAGTTTTGTTAGGGTTTGGTCCCTAGTATCCACTATGTTCTGAGATTGATGTTGCTATCACTTTGCTATGCTTAATGCTTGTCACTAGGGCCCGAGTTCCACGATTTCAGATCTGAACCTATTATGTTTTCATGAATATATGTGAGTTCTTGATCCTATCTCGCAAGTCTATAGTCACCTATTATTTGTTATGATCCGTTAACCCCGAAGTGAGAATAATCGGGACCATTACTGGTGATGACCGTAGTTTGAGGAGTTCATGTATTCACTATGTGCTAATGCTTTGTTCCGGTACTCTATTAAAAGGAGGCCTTAATATCCCTTAGTTTCCAATAGGACCCCGCTGCCACGGGAGGGTAGGAAAAAAGATGTCATGCAAGTTCTTTTCCATAAGCACGTATGACTATATTCGGAATACATGCCTACATTACATTGATGAACTAGAGCTTGTTCTGTGTCACCCTATGTTATAACTATTGCATGATCGATCGCATCCGACATAATTCCCCATCACCGATCCAATGCCTATGAGCTTTTCATATATTGTTCTTCGCTTATTTACTTTTCCGTTGCTATTGTTACAATCACTACAAAACCCAAAAATATTACTTTTGCTACCATTACCACTATTATCATATTACTTTGCTACTAAACACTTTGCTGCAGATATTAAGTTTCCAGGTGTGGTTGAATTGAAAACTCAGCTGCTAATACTTGAGAATATTCTTTGGCTCCCCTTGTGTCGAATCAATTAATTTGGGTTGAATACTCTACCCTCGAAAACTGTTGCGATCCCCTATACTTGTGGGTTATCAGCGGACGTCCTCAGCAAGGGTCTTGCCGAGGTCCCGGCAAGGGTCTCGCTGCGGCACCGCGGTTGTCCCCGGCAAGGGTCTTGCCGGGGGTCTCGTGGACCTCCTCGGCAAGGATCTCGCCAAGGGTCGTCGTCTTCTGGTTTCCATCTGATCTTGTGTGTCTATGATCTTTACAAAGATCTGCATGCCACCACGGAGGTGCCTCCCCAGCCTTGGTTTCAATATGGCATGGGGACCCCTTGGGCTCAGGGGTAGTACGCTCTGTTGGCGTCAAGTAAGTTGCCCCGGCAAGGATCCTGCCGAGGCTGTGGAAGCCACCCCGACAAGAGTCTTGCCAGGGTAGTCCACCTCGCCCTACTGCTCTCTTTGCGTCTATAGTCTTGGCGTTCCTCTGGCATCCCACCCCTGCCCTGCTTAGTGTGGCTGTGGGCGTGGCTCTGACTGCTGGCGCACAAGTTAAGGGGTGCAAAAGGAGAGCCCCTACTTTTGTACACCGACAGGAGCTCCCCGGGCCTGGGCCACACATAAGCGCGATGCGTTGTTGGGCTAGGCCCAGAACGGTGCGCGGGCAGGTGGGGCGGATTTTTACCGCAGTAATTCCCCGTCCGCTGCGCTTCCCCACGACCCGTGTTGAACACACGACATGGAGGGTCATGCATGATGTGGGGGTCATGCGTGGGGCGGTTTCTGCACGCATGCGTCACATCATGGTAAAGAGGCGGCTCACTCCTTCCCCGTAAAAATAGGAAAACGCAGAGGCGCGGCTCATTTACTGAATGGGCTCGGGTCATGGTCTTCAAGGCGCCCGCGCCCCACGACCACGGGGTGGAGAATAGTCGCCTCATCTATCCCTTCGGTTTCTGCTTGCCCGCCACGTGTTCCCCGTGCTTTGAAGGTGGTAGGCGGTGGGCGCGGGCCTTGAATGGCGAGGCAGGGAAATGGGCCGCTGCTGATTGGGGCAGTGGGTCGGCCTCGATTCCTTGCGCGGTTGAGTCCCGACCCTGCCCCTTTATAAGATGGGGGAGGGGGATGGACTCCCACAATCTTTCTTCATCCCTCTCCTTCCACCTCGCCTCCTCTCTTTCATCTGTAATGGTGAGAGGGTGCGCCAGTCCTTCGACGATGGCGGTGAGGGTCTCTGCTCGACAGCGCATCCCTCCTTCCCAAGAGCCCATGGTGGCGGAGCCGGCCATGAGAGGAAGGGGGAGGGGCCAGGCCGAGGCCAGCGTGGTGCTCGGGGAAGAGGGGGATGAGGCGGCGCGCCGGCCCTGCCTCCGCCAGTGATGCCTCCTCCGATGGAGGGCCACGTTGGGGACCAGCCTCGCGAGTTCTTCATCAGGCTGCGTCGGGCACTGCGCCGTCGCCTTCGCCTTCCCGCACCATTCGCTCGGGAGATGGAGCTCGATCCGCCCCAGACCCTGAGGCTGCACATGAGGGGCTGCGGGAACGGCGGCACACGGGTCGACGTTGACTTCCCCGCCCCTCAGGTCATGTATCTTCGCCGCGGATGGAAGACCTTCGCTCGCATCCATAGCCCGACGGCGGGTCTCGTTCTCTATTTGAAATTAATGTAGAATGGCCTGCTCTCTGTCAAGGTCTTTGGAGACTCTGGGACTCGCTTGAAGTGCTGCGTGGAGAGCTCCTCCGACGATGAAGACTCCTCCTCAAGCGGGAGTGATGAGGAGGATAGCGACAGTGACGACAAGAGCGTCGAGCGAGGGCACGTCGAACTCGTCTCCGACTGACCATGTCGCCCCTCCCTTCGTCGTGCGCTCTGCCGAGGGCCTTCCTCGTCAAGCTCTCGATCGGCGCGTTCCCCGTCCCTTCCTTTTTGCCTTTACCTGCCGCACCTGGGAGGAAAGGGGCAAGAACGGGGATCACGGGGCACTTATCTTTTCTAGTTTGTAAGCCTGCGGGCACTTGTTAGATTTCAAAATTTATAATCCCCTTTCCTGTGTACCCATTCCGTATGAATTGTACTTGTTCGCAACGTATGAATGAAAGGAAGGGTGTTGTCGGGTTTTGTTTGCGCGTGGGCGGGGGCCACACTGAGGAACGTGTCCTCGTTATCTTAAGATAAACATGGTCTCCCGACAACAGGTCCTTGCCGTCCTCTTGCTCTACGGCCCGACTACGCTCACGCTCTTGGCGGAGGTAGGGCCGAGTAGGATTAGGCCTTTCGCTCGCCCTTTTCCCACCGCACCACAACCAAGTTCCGGCCCAAAGTAGAGTTTTCGGGCACGGAATGGAGGGGGCAAGATGGTACAAGAGCGAGTGAAGCCTTATACGTTCAAGGTTCACACGGGCGCACGGAGTGGGGGGAGAAAAACTTATCTGACGTTGCAGCCCCCGGCAACCTGGGCCTGTCGCGGTTGGATCCTCGTGTCCGCAGCCCTAGGAAACCTTTGTTTGCCGAGGCCGGAGCGCCGGCCCGATCTTTCTCCTCCCAATAGCTCAGCAGAAATGTCCATATACCCTGCGAACCAAAAAGGACATAAAGGAATAGAATGATGCACACTTCACCTCTATGCTAGGGGTTAGCCACAGCTAATCACTATCAACCCTAACCGAGGGAGAGACTCAACCTAGCATGCATGCTATAACTTAGGGCGCCAGCACTTCATTTATTTATGCTCAGGGTCTGCGCCTGGCTTTGTACAAAGGGTTACATGCCTTGCCAGCAGGGCTCGTACAAAAGGTGGTTTGCCGAGGGGCCCGACAATCACGCCTTATGGGTAGAACTTGCGAAGATGTTCGATGTTCCAGGAGTTGGTCACTGGAACACCATCTTCGGTCTCCAGTCGGACTACGCCAGGCCTGGTGACTCGTACTACCCGATAAGGGCCCTCCCACTTCAGCGTCAACTTGTTGGAATTCTTGGCCGACTGAACGTGCCGAAGAACAAGGTCGCCTTCCTCAAAGCTTCAGGCATGAACCTTGCGGCTATGGTAGCGACGCAAAGCTTGCTGGTAGTGCGCTGCTCGCACAGCCGCCCGAAGACGATCTTCCTCAAGGAGCGTCGCGTCATCTTGCCGCAACTGCTCTTGCTCAAGCTCATCATAGGCGATCACTCGAGGTGACCGGTATGTGAGTTCCGTGGGGAGAACTGCTTCTGCCCCGTAAACGAGGGAGAAGGGCGTCTCACCGGTGGCTCGATTTGGCGTCGTTCTAATCGACCAAAGAACCGCCGGCAATTCATCAATCTAGCGTCGTCCGCACCTGTGCAGCCTGTCAAAAGTCCCTGTCCGGAGGCCTCGCAACACTTCAGCATTTGCCCTTTCAGCCTGGCCGTTTCTTCGTGGATGCGCAACAGAAGCAAAACAAACCTTGCTGCCGAGGTCCTGGATGTACTGCATGAAGGCATGGATCGTGAACTGTGTGTCGTTGTCGGTGATGATCCTGTTTGGCACACCGAAGCGGCAGACTAGCCCCTTGAAGAATTTGAAGGCTGATTGTGCTGTCACCTTTCTCACTCTCTCCACCTCCGGCCACTTTGTGAACTTGTCGATCGCAACGTACAAGTACTCAAAGCCCCCGACAGCACGGGGAAAGGGGCCCAGTATGTCGAGCCCCCAGACCGAGAATGGCCAGGAGAGAGGGATGTTTGGAGTGCTTGAGCTGGTTG